>NC_042493.1:82014280-82029603 GCF_005508785.2 Acyrthosiphon pisum
GAAAACTGACAATGTCCGTAAACAGCTCAAAAAGAGTCAAATTATTTTCAAAATTTTATCGTGTATAGAAAATGAAAATATGAATATTCAGTGAAATTGTCATGTAACTACAGATATTCGTTTTTGAATTACAACGAAATAACAAAATCCGCTATGTGAGAAACGGAGTGAATATCCAATCTTGTAAAAATATGAAATTCAAACGCTCATAAAAATTTCATTTGATTTGCTTGAAGATATTTTTTTTTGATAAAGATAGACAAACTTATGAATGATCTTGTATTACATTTTCAAATCATAGTTTTAAAAGAAAAATTTCTAACTCAAAATAATTTGGAAATTTTCGTTATTTTTACGTATTTTGTCAATATTTGAACTTAAAGTGCTTATAAAAAAAATTGTGTCTATGGTTTTTTAATTTTTTTCATCTGCCTTTGAAACAATATACTAGGAGCCTTCTATTAAAATTGCAAGCTTTTTTAACCAACAAACAAAAATTTTTCGATATTTATAGAAAAAAAACTAAAAAAATGGAAAATGTAAATGTCCGTTTTGAGCTCAAAATAAGTTAAAATATTTGGAAAATGTTATGGTGTATAGAAAATGCTAATATAAACATTCAGTCAAAATTTCATGTACCTACGGTCATCTGTTTAAGAGTTGCACCAAAAATCAAAATCAATTTGACCCCCCCAAAGTACCAACTTGATTCACTTTCCTATCAGAAAAGATACTGTTGAAGAAAATCTAAGCATTTTTACTGTCTTAAAAGGTGATGACAGGCACAAAAATAAAAAATAAAAAATAAATTAAAAACACACATCATTGTAAAATCAATAGGAAAAATAAGACTTTCAAGTATAGCTTTGCTCAATATTGAAAGACAACAAGTAAATTATATTAACATAGAAAATATAATTGACAATTTTGCAAGCAGAGAGGCAAGAAAAATGATATTTATTTTTGAGTTGACTGTTAATGTATGGTTTGTTCAATTTATTTGTTATTTAATAATTATTTATATTTAAAATGAATAAAAAAGGTTACAAATTATTACATTTATTTGTTTGTAAATACATAGGTACCTAAAATTCCAAATTATGTTTTCAAATTTGGAAAAATTAATTTTTCAATTATCAAGAGTGAAGAGGGGGCCATTCATTTTATTTACACACGGGCCCAAATTGGTGTAGTTGCGGCACTGTTTACTAGGTATTCGAAAACTCCGATATTACATTTAAGTATTTAACGTTAGATATACATATTATAATAAATAGCTTGTAACCTATTATAATTGTGTATAAATAATACATTTATTATCATGCAATTATCGTTACCATATTAAACAATTAATAATAAAATATAATAATAATATAATATAATAAAACGATTTATTCAACATTACCTGAGACATATCCGTCAAGTTGTTGTAAGACAATTGCCATACTGTAGCATATGTATTATTATCAAACGCTGTGCTGGGTATATTTGATATTGAATTGTACGACATGTCTAACATCGTGATGTTAGCACAATTTTCGAAAGCTCCACTATCGATTTCCGATATATTGTTTTTGGACAAATTTATATGAACCAAATAAAGATTTTTGAACGACAGTTTTTCAACTTTTGTGATTTGGTTTTCAGATACATCGATGATCTAGAACATTACATTATTATCCATATTTAGTCGAAATACAATTTATTTAATACAAATTTAAATATATACACTTCAGATAAACTAATATAGGTACATTTCATCAACATACTTCAACATAATTTTGTCCAGAAAACATCTGATAGTCGATAATTTTCATACGATTTCTAGCCAAATCGATGGTACCTATTCTTGTCATTGACGCAAATGTCCCTCGGTCAACTTGAGAAATTTCATTGTCGCTAAGATATAATCTTCGAAGAAAACGCATACCACGAAATAACTCAGAGTCTAATCTTGTCAGTTTGTTGCGACTCAAGTTTAAAACTCGTAGTAGTGTATTTCTTGCAAATGCTCCTCTTTAAAAATAAATAAAAAGAAATACTTATAAGTAGAGTTAGAATTGTTTATTGTATGTAGGTATTATTGCTAGATAAATTATAGTAAAACCTTGTTACAGATGGTAATGAATTATTAGCCAAGTTAATCGACACAAGCTTCGTTAAGTCACCAAAATGGGAAGAGTCGATTTTAGTAATATTATTGCTAGATATATCCAATGTTTCTAAGTCTCTCAACCCTTTGAACTGATTCTTTTGAAGCGTCCCCAATTCATTGCCTTGAAGATCGAGGTATTTTAACTTTTTACATGGACTTAATGAGTCGGGAGACAGAGACGTTAATTTTCCATTTGTTATGTATAATTTTTCCAAACGGGTCGGCAATTGACTAGAAGTAAACGCGTTGGTCGGTATATTAAATATTGAATGCTTGTCCAGGTTCAGTACTTTTAAATTGCTCAATATCTGTAATACAAATTTAATAAAATTGCATACGTTTTTTGATAGAAAATATAACTAGTAAGTGGTATTAATATAAATATTTTGCTTACTTTCAACGAACCAGAAGGAAATTCAGCCAATTTAGAGTTCACAATGTGTAATTCGGAAAGTGTGTGATTAATTCCAAAAAATAAATCATCGTCCAGTAATATTAATGGCGTATCTTGTATGATCAGTCTGTTTACAGGGGTCGAGTAAAATATGTCTCCAAATAAACGACCTTTACAAAGATATTACGTAAGTATACACACTATGCTCTCTCCAGTGAGAAAATACACGCCACGACTAGATGAAAATTGGTTCTTCTACGCATCCACACGTGACAACCTACCATAGTGGAATTGGTCTCGTAGCAGGGTGTCACGTAGAGATGAGCAGACATTGGCGTATTCTCTCGCTGGACAGAGTATAGAATAATAGATGCTAATATGCTATTTATAACAAGACAGTACACATGCATATATTGCATATAATATAATTTTAATATAACACTATAATGAGTATTACCAATGTTGCACGACGATATAGTCAAATTGTCCACGACTACGTCGCCAAGTGATGCAACGTTTGAAAGACCGACGGAGAGTGAGGCCAAGTTGCTGTTCTCGCAGTGTATCGCTAATCCGTTGTCGGAATCTGCCACGCAACGACAGGGGTGCAAAGCCAGTTCAGGCAAACTGCCTATTTTCGGACACCTATACTTAGGCCCTGGTTCGTTGTATTCGCCATCGACGTAGCAAATGTAGAGAATAAACACTAGGAATTTGCGAATCGCCATATCTCTGAATGACTAGAAAAGAATAATTTTTACTATTTATAATTTAGAATTAATTAGTAACCCATCTAATATACCTAGGTATTAAAAGAACATAATATTTGTAATAATTTACATTGTAATTTAATTTTATAATATTTTATAATAACTCGTTTAAAAATGTTATTGTATAGTTACCGTGAATTTTAGATTCTGAGCAGAGCGATGAATGTATTGATTTTATCTCGGATTTTACAATGATGTTTTTTTTTTTTTTTATTTAATTTTTTTTTTTGTGTCTGTCATCTAGGGTTGTTATGTTCAAATCACAATTTTTTAAACAACTTGTTTTAAATATGTTAAGACATGAATTTAAAACATTTGTTTTAAACGTTTTGTTAGTTGTTTAAAACGAATAAAACAAATGTTTAAAACAGTGTAAAATCCAAGTGAATGTTGTGTTTTTTTTTAAAAAAATGTATTTTTTTGGTTTATTATTAATAAAGAATAATAAATCTTTCAAAAAAATTTAATAATTATATCTATTATTGATTATCGTCCTTCATTTTAGTAACACATATAATTTCATAAATTAATAACACAGACATAAGTAAAGTACAAATAAATAAAGTACCTACTTTGTTTATTAATTAAGTAAAAACAGCTGAATTTGTTACACTTACAATTAAACAGCTGTCAACTACACTTTAAAATTTAGCAATAATAATCAAAAGAAAACAACTTGTCTAAACTAGAAAAAAATTAAAATAAAAACAATAAAATATTAATAACTGCCACTAGCCTTTGATTTATCAAAATATACTATAAATTACCATATAGTTAATATCTAAATACCTATATTTTGTATTAGGTATATTTTTTCGTATTAGTAAAATTATACTTAATTAATTATACTAAGTTAATATAAATAACCGTATAGATACATGAAATTTTTACTGAATGTTATATTAGCATTTTCTATACACCATGCCTTTTAAAAAATATTTTGACTTATTTTGAACTGTTTAGGGACATTTTCAGTTTCCATTATTTTTAGTTTTTTTTTTCTATAAATATCAATAAAATTTTATTTGTTGGTTAAAAAAGCTTGAAAATTTAATAGAAGGCTCCTAGTAGATTGTTTCATAAGCAGATGAAAAAAATTAAAAATCTATAGACAGAATTTTTTTTAAGCATCTTAAATTCAAATATTGACAAAATACGTAAAAATGACAAAATTTCCAAATTATTTCGAATTATAAATTTATAAAAATTTTTTTTTTTAAATCTAAGATTTGAAAATGTATTACAAGATTCCTCATAAGTTTGTCTACCTTTATCAAAAAAAAAAAATCTCTACAAGAAAGTCAAATTCAATTTTTATGAGCGTTTGAAATTACGACAAATTACGAAATTACGTTTGATTTTACAACATTTGATATTTACTCGATTTCTAATGTAACGATTTACTTATTTTGTTGTAATTAAAAAACAAATAACCTACTTGGAAAAATTTACTTTATCATTAAGTATTTCATGTTTTTCCCCACTGAAGTACCTATACATATATAAATGTGAATTGGGCTTTAGTATTCAGATCTGTAGATATATTTTAATTTACCATAGGTATAAGACGTATAATCTAAATGCCTACAAAATAATAAGATTACAATGAAAGTGTAGGTAGCTATACTTTTATTTTTCCTTCCCGAAAGCGAGATGTATTATAAAGAACCGAATAATCACTCGGGTAGAGACATGTTACAAGCTTTTATTCCCTATATAAAGCTATATTTGATGCCAAGGCCAACCCAGTCAGCTCCTTTAAAATACAAACCACCAGCAATTTTATTTTGGAACAAACATTTTACAACTTAAAAACACTTTTTGATACATATCATGGCAAATATTCTGGTTTTTCTATTATAAACTCATACATTTCTAATTTCAAGGTTCTTAAATTAAAATTTAAAAAAATTAGTTTGTTTATTTTTGTTTAATTTACACACAGAAATAAGTGAAGAAATGATTGACTTAATTTTTCTTTTTTTCTTTTACAAAACAATTCTCGTCCTCAACGAACCACTATCGTGAAACTATGAAACCTATGCAAATAAAAAAAAATCGACCTATCTTTGAGTGACTTCATTAAATATTTATAAAACATATAGGTACGAGTGGTACGACGTTCCGGAAAACATGAATACAATGAAAATAGATGACTATTATTTATATATAATACTGCCATAGTGCCGTTATATAATAGGTAGGGGTAGGTAGTAACTATAAATGGAAATATATGAAAACATATTATTAGTATCTACCTACTATTATTTGTTTAGTGTTAATAATCATTAAACATTACAAATCTATAATAGGTAGCCGCAGTGGGGTAGTCAGGAATTTTGTGTGGGGAGATTTTGTTTGGAAAATAATACTGAACTAAAAAGTAATAATATTTCTGAACCAGGAAACTAAATTATATATTAGTTTCATTATGGATCATAGTTCGCAAACTTCAATGAGTTATTTAATCCTAGCATGTAGATATAAGTACATAAATTGCTATATTTCAATTCAAACCTATGGTAGCCTTTAAGTAATTTATATACATTGTGACGTAGGTAGGTATAGCTTAGTAAGGAATAACTATCAATATAAGAGCAGTAAATAGGTGCATATTATTATATTATAATATATGAATCCATTTACGCTTATTTCCTTTGTATTGTCATATTATGTAGGTACCTATTTATGTTTGTCGTAACTTAACTCATATAGCCATATATTATACCTATCTAATTTATAAATTCAAATATATTATATAATATTATACACCTACTATAATCATATTTCATAATACTGACCTGTATTATTTCATTAAACAAGGACTACGATATCCGTCATTTCTTCGTTCCTGGGATTACAAATACAACACGCTTTTCTCTCCACGGTTCTTCATTGTCATCTATGAAATTTGTTAACAACTTTATTATGAACACGACGTGTATCCGTTCCTTAAACGCTCTAGACTACTACAGTTTCAGTGTATTACACTATTACTGCAACTAACTGCGGTTAACACGATGACTATATGCATAGTAGGGGTAATGTCCTCGGAAGAAGGAGAGAAAACTACTATGGAATTTGGTGCGTTCAATTTCCTTTCACTCAGTGTGCCATGAATCATAATAAATACAACACTCCACAACACCGCAGACATAATATTAATTAACTGGTGATTATTAGAATTAGTCATTAAATATGGCAAAAGTTTACCTAGGTACCTACCTATTATACGCAGAATTAAGATTACAAAATGTTGTGATTATTTGCACAAGTAATATAGGTAGGTAATAATAAAAATCATGGAACTCGCTCTGATGCAGTATAATAGTAGGACGTGTCGACAGGGCCGTATTAGCGCATAGGCACTATAGGCACTGTGCCTAGGGCCTACGAAAGTAAAATGTGTGACTACGATTTTTTTGTAATATTTATGCTTTTTTTATTATTATTATAAATTAATCCGTACGATTAAACACGTTAGCTCAACAAGTAAAATATCATGTATTTAAGAATGATACCACGATTACTGTTTATAGTATATTTTTAGGAAATAATAATTATAAATAATATATCGTTTACGTAATAGAAACAATAGTTTATTATCGACTGCAGGTCGGTCCCACCGCGTATGACTGCATAGTACTCACTAGTCTCTGTAAATGATGGCAAAGCAATTGATGCTGCAGATCAAATAAGTGCTAGAGATAAATTATAAATTCAAAAATTGTATGTTATTGACAAAGCGGCCGAGCGGATTAGCACCGTCGTCGGTTCTAATCTCGGTCTCGGGCGGCACTTCTCTTCGGGCAGTCACGGTGTCTGGAGAGAGAGGCCGCCATCCCCCACCCGAGCATGGCAGATACTTACGGGTGTCCACATGAAAATTCTGCCAAACTAAAACAAACGTGTTTACAAAAACCTACAGTATCCTCCCGCACAGTTAAAAACCATCCAATGGGCTAAGTTGTCACGGGTTAATTAATAATAAAAAAAATATATACCGTTATTTTTTTTATGGTTTTTGACAATATAATATAATATATCTGTATATAATATTTGGAGTAAAATTAATTGTTTTTAAGATCAGTTAAAATTGTTATCATATAAAAAGTAGGTAATAAAAGTTAAGATTTGATTTTTATGCTGTAAATATTTTTGTTTTTAAAGGATTAACAATAAGATTGGACACTTCCTCTCCCAAACAGAAGGTTTCTTAACTATTTAAACACTGGACATTATAGGGCCACATTAACGTGTATGCACTTAATGTCTAAATGTACTGTGCCTACTGCCTAGGGCCTACGATAGTTTTAATCCGGGCCTGGGTGTCGAGTGTGCCTATATATTATATTCATTGATTATAGGACATACCTAGGCCACAATGACAATGCAATGGCTGTGTTAAATTTTAATTCAATGATACATACGAAGAAAAACGATTCTGAGCAAAGATAGCCTATATTTCTAACTAAGGATATTTTACTATTACTAATACAGTACCTAGGTTAAATTAATTTTTGCTAAAAACAAATCTCATAATTATTAACTTATAAATTATAAGTTATACGTTATACCGGGTGATTGTTTTATCAAACAACACTCATTATTTCAAAAAGTGTAAATTGTATTGAAAATATTTTTTTACATAGTTTCAAGTCGCTTATAAAACAACGTTTTTCTTAAAAAATTATATTTTTAAATATTTAAAAATATTTAGGCAATATTTAGCGTACCTTTCCAGGGAATTTTTTCTTTTTGATAGACGTAGTAAAACTTTTTGGGAATCTTATATTAAAATTTCTAGTGTTAGCTATGAAAACAAAAACTTTTATGAATTTCTAACTGATAAATAATTAACGAAATTTACAAAATTTCTCATAGCTATAAATAGCTCACAAAGAGTCAAAATTGTTTGAAAATGCTAATATAAAAATTTGAACATTTCAAGTGTTTACGGTTATTCCGTATTCGTTTTGGAAATACTATTTCAATTGTGGCTTAAGGGTCTAAGCCCCCCAAAAATGTCCATAGCCCTCCCAAACATTTCCTACATTTTGTTTTAAGCTTATTCAATATTATCAAAGTAAGGCCCTATGCCCCCATTAGCCCTATTAGCCCCTCCAAATCTCAAACGCTATTTGCGCCAATGTTACAATATAAGCTATTTATGAGAATTTAAGATCTTATGATCCATAGAAATTGTTAATATAAATATTCAGTGAAAATGGCATCTATTGTAGGTATTCAGTTATTTTTTTTTTGAGTTACACTAAAAAACAAAATTGATTTTTTTTATCGGAAACTAGTTTTGTGAATCTCAGTTTTCCCTTAATTTTTTGTTCGTTTTCCGCTGCGCTTTTGAAAACTATTGGGAAATTTTTACTTTTGACCCCCTCAAAGTACCAACTAGTAGGTACCTACCAACACTTTCATACCAGAAAATATGCTGTTAAAAAAATTGAAGAATTTTTACTGTCCCAAAAGATGATGATACGCAAATAAAAAATTTAAAAACATTATTGTAAAATCAATTCATTCATCGCTCCGCTCAGAATCTAAAACAAAAAGTTTAAAATTCAAAATGTCTATAAATATCTTATAAAATATACATTTGCTGAAATTTTTAAGTATGTTGTAAGTTCAAAATGTATATGACTTTACGTTAAAATTTTGTTCGTGAGTCAAAGAACTTATTAAATTAATATAGGTACATAAGGTACCTACAAAATTCCTTATAATTTTTACTTACCGTTAGATACCTACAGCAATTAAAAAATATCGAATATCCCTACAAACTATATATTTTATTAATAGGTTTCTTTTATAAGCGTTTGAAGTTCAAATTTTTATGATAGGTACTCATCAAAATCACGAACTTTTCAAATAATTTTGTAAATTTTAATAGGTTCCTAATTCTTGAATTAAATTTTTATTTTTAGTCCACCCCTATAAGTACCTATTTTATTATTTTGTACATATATAAACAAATACATGATAATATTTTCAAACTAATTTTAATCTATTCAAGCCACAACTATATTTATCCTATAGCCCGTTGTATCTATACGTATTGACCTATATAAGTTACCTAAAAATTATAATAACAATAACATAATATTAAAATACCCAAGTCATTTTTATAAAATTAGTCCAATTACTTGGTAAGTACAGTAACTATACTAGGTACCATGTAGAAAAATACAGATAAGTAATGTTTATAGACGCGTATATAGTACAATAGTGCTAGTGCGTACCTATACGTAATATGCTATACTATTTAAATTATTGTAAAGCTTTTAAGTATATTTTATAGATTTTGAGGTAAATTTAAAATCGCCGTGTAAAATTTAGTTCACTATTGCTAACAGCAGGCAGTTTTGTAAAGTAGGTACTTGGGTATTAAGGCGCCGGATCCAATGTAATTTTGTATACAAAAATACGCTCTACGGAAATAATGATTCTATTTTGTATATAGTAAAATCAACCAAACTTGATAATTTTTTTAAAACTAATTGAGGATAATATTTTACAGGCCACATCGAATCTATTTTTCAATATATTAATCTCAAACTTTGTTATAATAATAAGTCTAATAAGTCTTCAAAAATAATACAAATTTAAGCGTTTTTTTATAAATTATATTATACCATTATTTGAAATAAAATAAAAATCGGATGCGACCTGTAGAAAGTCTTATTCTTTCAGATAAAAAAATAGTTATCTGTGACAATTCTACAAGGCCTGAGAATAATTCCCGTTTTGATATAGGTAATACACAATTTAATTTTCAAATTTTATAGAATTGCGGAAAATTTGAAAAACTGGCACGTTAAGATATATTTTAAAGTCTCAAAACTCAAATAATGTATTTTAAATATAACTTACAGAAAACATTGCTTTTTATTAATATAGATAAATATAATACTTTAAATAATAAAATTATATATAATATGTAGTAAAATAAATAGTGGACTTGTTACTTGTGTTGTATGCTTTGCAAATTATATTCCTTTGTTGATGACATGGAATGATTAAATATATAATATTGAAGAATCAGAGCTACTTCAATTAGATTTTAATGCAGTTGTATATTGGTGCTCTAATAATGAAATTAATTTAAACATACCAACATCCGTGGGGGGCTTAACATTTTTGTCTTATCCATTAGCGTTAACATACATTTTTAAACGCTTCAACCTACTAACTAGTGGCTACTCAGTACTTCTACTTTATTCTAGCAGAGGCACCAAGTAGGTAATATACTATATAGGTACATTAAAATACACAATTTATTTTGACATCTAGTGGTTTGTCACATTCAGGGAGGCTTAAGTCCCCTAAGTCCCCCCAATATCTGTTTATGTATAACAAAATGTAATATCATCTCCTTCCACTATAAAAAAAAACCAATAGTCTTCTCATATCTTACTAGTAAAAAAATTTAGTAAATATAGTCATTAAGTGATATATTATTATATATTATAATTATATATTTATATTGATATTAGGATTTACGTCCGTAAGAATTAAAAAATCATTTTGGTTTAACTTAATTGCAGCTATTGTATTGCCTTCAACATTATTCTAATTCTCTAGTTATTTTTAACACTATTTTTAATGTTTAAAATGTTAACCATTTTAAATAATTTATTTTGTACTGTAAAATATTGTTTTAAATTAAAAGTTCAAAAATAATGCCTGGGGATTTATTGTCCCCCTTCCATGTTGATGTTATATTTATATTTTATACCATCTGTTTTACCACAACCCTTTAAACTTGTGCAAGTACATTATTATAATATAATGAATGAAGATTATGACAAATTAAATAGATATGTCAGCAACTTGTGATACAAATGTCTGTGATGTAAGCGTACTGGTTGAGCGGTGGAGTGATGGTGAAGTCTTCGGTGGCAGCAGCTATGGGGGTGGAACCGATAAAAAACGGAGAAATGCCTATGTCACAGAATAAGGCTGGATGGAGGGTGAATGTGCAATTTGTTTCAAAACTAGTATATTGCTGACATACCAATTTAATTTATCATGAAGATGAAGAGACAAAAGTAACGCAGCATTGAAATTAGTGAAATACATAAATTAGGTATCTACGTTTGTCATTTTTGCTTGTTTTTAAATTTAAACAGTCCATTAATTATAAATTATACCATTATGGTAATATATTATATAGTACATAATATACTATATAGGTATTATAAATAGATTAAAAAAAAATGTCAAGTAAGTACCTTATTTTTATTTAATTTTAATATTCCATAATTTTATGTTTATATTAATAATAAAAAATTATGTTTTTTTTATACAGAATTTTTAAGGGTTTTTTTTATAACATACATTTTATGTTACCTATACATTTCCGATAGGTTTTGAATATTTTATGATAACATAAAATGTTAGTTTATACCATTATTATAATAAGTGGCTCAAAATGTACTAATTACTTATGTTAATAAATAAATTGTTTTAATTTTATAGGACAAAATATAATTAATTCAACATTGTGTTAATAACAATTATCTCAACTTAATATAGTGTTTAATTCTTAAAGTATCATTTGTTGTTTAACATGATAAATTGTATTAAAAATGAAGTTAATGGAAATATACATTATTACTTTTTACTTAATTCTTAGGTATGATAGTATAATAATTCCTTAAATATATCCTTTAGTGTTTTTCAAAATTAATTTATTAACTAATTCTTGATAAGTTGTTTTGTTTTTACATAAGGCAGTCAAAGTAGGTTCACCACCAAGATCTCTTAACTCAGTTAATCGTTCCTATAAATTAAATATAAATATAAATTAATTTATTATTAAATCATTTTAACAAGTATTTAAAAGCTGACCTGTAGAGTAGAAATACTGTGAGTAAATACACGTGGAGTACTCAGTATATGTGAAGGTCTATATCCTTCTTTGAGAAGAAAATCTAATATTTCTTTCAATTTAGTAGGACTAACTCTCAATGTTGTAGGATATTTGGAACTAATATAGCGAATAGTTTTTTCTGGTACTTTCAGTCTTTTAGCTAAATATTGTGCGGTAGAGTCTTTATTGAGAACAACTCTATTTTCTTGTTTTATCTCTACAGTCCTAAAAAATAATTATATTGGATTAACTAAATTTTATATTAATCAATGTTAATTGATACCTTTCATATACTTCAGTCTTACACCGTAACATCCAGGGCTTAATCGTTAAATTTGCTGTTTTAGTAAGAGAAATTCTGTGTTTAATTTGATCAATGCTGTACATAAATATCCATGTATCTTTCCAAATATCATTCTTATCGACATTATTTTCTTAAAAAAAAATATTATTTAATTGAAACCAGGAATTTAATTACAAATTAAAAAATAAAAAATAATATTTTTAAATTGCTATAAGTTTTAATAGTTAAGTAGGTTATTAATACTTCTAATTACATCATAATCTATATAACTTAATATATTAAAAAGCATAATTTATTATTTTATTTTAATTTTATACAGAATAAAATAAATTAATTACCAATTAAAATTTGATAGATGTGGTGAAGAGTTGTGAAGTTCCGCGTGAATAAAAATTTGTAATGCATCAAGTGGTAACATACTTCTTGGGGATTTTTCTAAAAATACAGATTAGTATTCATAACTGATTTTTAGTTGTTGTTATTAAATATGATTCTGATTATATTTATTATTCATATACATTATACATTCAAAATAGAGGTTAGGTATTTTTTTTTTTTTTTTGAAATTTAAAAAGTATAAAAAGAAAATTGATTAAATTTTAACTTTAATTAAAATACAAAAAATAATAAATATGACCATATTTTTTTAAAAAATTGTAGTATATTAAAAAATATTTAGTATCGTATCACCATAAGACATATATGAGCTCTCAATTTATGATTTAGACAAATGTTTACAAAACTCAAACTATAAAAGCTTATAAAAAAATAATGAGCTTATGCATTTTTGATATATCAATTTGTATATAAATAATTTATGAAGAACCTTGTATATATTTTCAAGGATTTTCACCAAGCAAAATTATTTATTGACATTTATGAGGAAAAAACATCTTATGTCTATATTTTTCGAAAACTGGTTTTTTGAGTAAAAACTCATATTTCCATTTTTTATTTTTCCCGATTTTATTTAAGAATACTGGAACATACTTTTTAAACCCAAAAGTATAAGCTAAATCTAAATTGATACATGAAAACACCCTCAATGTTAAAATTATAAGCAATTTTTTACTTTAAAAAAGTGTCATCAGGCACAAAAATAAAAACACCATTGTAAAATCAAAACATTCATTGCTTAGCTCAGAACCTAAAAGTAAAACTAAATTCTCTTGCAAATGTAGTTTGAATATGAATTATGAATCAGTATAAAGTGTATGCATTCCAACCTCAAAAGTAGAGGCAAAATAATAGACTCTATTTCCATGTGGCACAATTGTTGATTCTAAATGGGTTTTTTTAGTAAGATATACAAGTTTTGTCATAGGCATTTGAAGAAGTACAAACAAATCATCCATTTTTTTAGGATTCCATTTTTTGAGTAATTTCAGTCCATTATTTAAATTATCTGAAAAAAAAAATTAAAATCATTATAAACAATTTTTTTTAATAATATTATTGAATTATATTCAGTGTGGACGGTACACACAACTTTAATATTATTTGAATATTTATCAAATAACCAAACAACCCAATGGTGCAGAAGTGTAATTTTACTCACCTCTAAATTTCAATTGTTGTAATAGTCCCACCTAAAGTACCTATGTCTTCTGTACCATGAATATATTTTGAACCAATACTTAATATTATAATATGTAATACTTAAGTTTCATATTAATAAAGATATCACCCTACCATAATTCACCACTAACTCTGTTTTCAGGAGAGGACTGAAACTGAAGTATAAATTTGGTGCAGCTTAAGCTACCCATAAAATGTTCCGCTAGTTTCGACGCTGATAATACATGTACTTAATCTGTGCATCTATAAATTATATTGTGTTAGTCTAAACAATATTAAGCTAAAAATGTAATAATAGCAGGGTTTGAATATGGTGATTTTTTTGTTCTTATCTAACATACATGCAGCATAAAATTTAATGTATGTTTAATTAACAATGTATTAATTGATTTAGTGAAGCAATAAGAACTATTAAAGCAGATTTAAATTTCAAGTCCTCTTGAGATCGAATTTCTCACATTTTTGATTTTATCTCCCTAAGGCCTAAATCAAAAAAATCCTGGACTAAATCAAAAAAATCGTGGACTAATGAAAAAAAATTATAATACACTAATTTTTCACAGTTTTTTACTTACCGATATTCATTTTGAAAATCCATTCATTACTAAGAACTGCATTAGAAGTGAGTCCATTTTTAATACAACAGTTGAATTTCTCAGAGTAGTTTGAATTACAATTAATTTTAAATTGAACTTCATCTTGCTTTCTATCAATTATTGTACTTAGATATTTTCTTAATCTAATAACATTTGAATATTTTAATGTTTTAAATAAATTTGAGACTAACATTATATTGCGCTGTATTCAATGATAGTTGAACATTAAAATAAATTATAACTTGTGTATCCTCAAAATAGAAACGGAGTATTTTAAAATTGTACAAAATATAACAATATGAAGTTACAAGAACATGGAAAATTGGAAAAATTAGTTAAAAACCACATAAATGATTCTCGTACTCTCGTTATCATAGTAGTCGTATTATAAAAATCATGATAACAATATAAATATCATATCCACGGACAAGATAAAAAATAAAGATAAGTTTTTTTTTTTAATAAAAATCACGAAGATTATAAATGACCATGGTATAAAAGATGGATTGAAAATCTAGATTCTAGACTATATAGACCACTTTATACCTTTGGTGATTGCCGACTGGTGTAGTCACGGAGTCGGCGGTCGGCCAATGGACCATAGTATACTTATCTATGGCCGAGTCAGACCGCGGA
>NC_042493.1:82031169-82032422 GCF_005508785.2 Acyrthosiphon pisum
TGCCCGGTTTTTCAGTAATATCTCTAACTGCAGTGTTGGGTAAGTCACTTTTAAAAAGTAATTAAGTTACTTTACTCGTTATTTAGAGATAAATGTAATTAAGTTACTTTACTCGTTACTCAAATAAAATTGTAGTGAAATTACTTTAATTTTCAAATAGAAAAGTAACTCATTACTTTCTCGTTACAAAGAAAAATTAATAATTTTTTTTTTCAAATTTCTTGGCAATTATCATTCTGCAGACAATAATGTAACTTTTATAAAAGTACATTACCTATGCTAAAAAGGTATAATTTTAAAAATGTGTACAAAAAAAAGAAGATGTATAGTTAATACATATTTACATAACAATACTACAATTGTAATTTGTAATTACTTATGAGTTATGACTATTAAAAAATAGTACTTATTAATTGTAGCTACGTATCAATAGTAATTAATCATTATATAGTCAAGTATAGTATAGTATAGTATAGTTTTATATTTGTGTCACAAACTGACAACATAAACCTATACTTATACCCAGTGGCGGCGCGAGAGGATTTTTGTGAGACAATTGTCTCACAGCTAAAAGGGGTGGTGGGTGGGTACTGGGTAGGTACTTATAGTGGATAGTCAGTTCTGAAAAATATTGAGTGACACAACGTATCAAATAAATAAATAAATAAGCTATTTATAAGTTTTTAATTGAAAGGGTGCTCGCCAGCTTATGGTAATCGGTAAAAAAGACCAAGGAAAAAAGAACAATTTAAAAAAATATATTAATTGATTATCATAAAAAAAAAGTTATTGATATCAAATTATTATCATTTAACAAAATTAAATATTAATGATATTGTGTCGTGCGTGCTACAGCAGTTAAGACATTTTCAAATCATAATATAAATATTAAAAAATAAGGTATGATTAAATATTTGAGTAAATAAATAATTGATTTTGTTTGTATGATTTTTTGGCATAAATCTGGTTTAGCAACCTATCGATTTTTCAAATTTTTTTTTTCCAACATGTGTATTTTAGGGTTCTTTATAAGAATGTAAAAAAAAAAAAGCCCGGAGAAACTTCGTTTTGACGTTATTGATAAGAAACTTCAATAACTATATATTTTCGTTACGCATATTTTTTAAAAAAAAAAATACTTAGAAATTAGAACTGAATATTATTAATTTTTTTTTCATAATGTGTGGTTTTAACGGTGATTTCGAAATTGTTTGAATTTTTTTGCGGAAACTATTACTTTGGAAGTTTAAGCC
>NC_042493.1:82032878-82041597 GCF_005508785.2 Acyrthosiphon pisum
CGCGACTCTGTTCAAATTTAATAGGTGGGTCGGGTGTGCTGCAACTAACATTTTCTTGTCTCATTGTCGAAAAAGTTCGCGCCGCCACTGTTTATACCTATCTGTAGAGTGTCAACTGATCGATTGACACCAAAGAATGAATAATAGCATTCAATCTTGTATTTGTGTTATTAAATATTATGTTTGTGAAAATAAAATCATAATATATATAGAACACAATTATAACTTATACAATCATAAAAATAAACCTTTTCTTATAAATGCCAAATGTGAAATGGCTATAATGATTTATAACAGTGTAATTTTTAAATATTTCGATTTTATTTAATTATCAGAAATATAATGTTATATTTTAATTCTAAATTCTAAATTCTAAATAAAGTAATAAGTAATAACTAATAAGTATTTTCAAATTGAGCAGTTTTTGTACAACACTAAATTATTTATAAAACCTGTAGGAGCGTATATAACTCATTAATCCACGCTATCATAGATATCATAGGAAACGTTCAGCGAAGGTATTTATTTAGAGGAATCAAATTAAATAATAACTTTTCTCGTGATTTACCGTGCAATTGGACATGTCAAATGTCAAAACAATTGAAAACTGAATTGTGGCGAGTTAAAATTAAATATATAAACATATAAGATTGATTGGTAAACATAATAATATCCGCATTATACATATATATTTTTTTTTTTGGCAATAGGTATATAGGTACTTCATAATTCGAAACTGTAACGCGTTATTTTATAGAAATTACTTATCAAAAGTAATTTTCATTACATTTTCATTACTAGGATATAATTCTAATGAAATTACGTAACACGTTACTACCCAACACTGTACAACTGCTAGATAAGTAACTGTTGGATAAATTTATTTGGGAGATAAAGTTATGGTTATGCTGCTTTCCGTTTATCAGTATACTCGGGGCAACGAGAGAACGCTACTGGGCGGCGGCCAAAATACGTCCGTTTTCGCGCATTCCCACCACTATACCTAGCGGAATGCTGGCCGCCGTTAACGCGCGCCGCCGCCACCGCTACCGCTGTATACAGACACTTGTTGATGCTCGGCGGCGGCGGCGGCAATGTAATTATAAGTCGACAAGTGGGGAATATTACGGCGGCGAGCGATTACGGAAACGCGGAGCTCGTTCATTTAGATGCGCAAAAGAGTAGCGTTCTCTCAGTGCCCAGAGTTTTTTTTTTTTATAGTAATCCTTCAGATAGTTATCTCCTAGAAAATTATCTAGAAGTTAAGGAATTTGTAGTTGATATTAATTACTTTGGTACAAGAAGTCACTCTCGTTATTGATCAAAATTACTGTTATCATTATATTTTATTGAATTACCATCATTTAGATAACTAGGTATTGCCCATTTCAATATTTTTGAGTTCATATATTTTAATAATAACTTATAATTATAATTAATATTTTTAATTATTTTAATAGAATATACGTCATAATATAATAGGTATACTGTATACATCTATTGATATTATGGAAAAAAAATCAGGGTATTTTGTTACTTTACCGGACACCCTTTTTTTTGCAATTTTTTTTTTAGACTTATGTATACTCCGGCCCACGAGAGTCCATACGTAAACCGCGCATTCATATCGTAATACGTGACGTCTGTTTTCTCCCACCATGATGCCATTCCCACTATTCGGCAACGTGCCGATGCGCAGTGACGGACGCGTTCTGACATATGGACTCTCGTGGGCCGGAGTATAGTTAACTATACTGAGAACGATGGTGAAGTCAGAATTTGGCGGTCGGACTTAGTTTCGAAGTTATAGCTTAATAAAGTTCGCTATTTTACGATTTTTGCACGTTCGCGCGTCACTAGTTTACTGCACCTATTAGGTACGAATATTAATTTTTTTTCGCTCTTACCTGAAAACTCGATACCAATTAATCTATTATTGTAATAATTGTAGTATATGTTATTATTTAATAAATAAAATAACAATATAGGCTTAGTGCCTTAGTACATAAGGTTCATTAGTCATGTTGCCATAATATAATATTTATCAATCGGAATATAATATTATGTGAACGAGAACGACTTATCAGTTAGATATGACTGGAGTCGGTAGGCGTAGGGAGCTTCTATAGAGCGTTGAGCGTATGCGTAAAAACTTAGAATTCGAAACTGCCTGAGCATTAGCTTCAAAACGAAGTCTGGCTATCTAATTTTGATTACACCGTCGTTCTTAACTCGTTGAAGTACAAAGGTTTTGAAAAAAATAAATTAATATTCGTGATAGGTGCAGTTAACTAGTGACGCGCGAAAGCGCAAAAATCGTAAAATAGCGAACTTCATAAAGCTATAACTTCGAAACTAAGTCCGACCACCAAATTCTGACTTCACCATCGTTCTCAGTATAGTTGACTACATAAGTCTAAAAAAAAAATTGCAAAAAAAAGGGTGTCCAGTAAAGCAGGGGTCCGGCAACCCGCGGCCCGCGATAATAATTTATAGTTAGTTTGAAAATATTATACAACACGTTATCTTTGCTGATCAAAATTGGGATTTCTCACGAGAAGTTAGTTATACAATTATTGAACAAAAATAGATATTATGTATAGAAACATTGTACACGTTATCTACGTTTCGTTAAACATCGATAATAATTTATTATACAAAACGAAATACGACTTAGTATTACTGAATTGATTTTCTAGTGAAGTGTAATCGTCTCGATTCTGTGTTTCAAATTTTTGTACGTGTAACTCTATGGCTCCTAAACGAAAAATTAACGATGAGCATCGTATTTTTAAAGAAGATTGGACCGAACTTTTCTTTTTTATCGAACACGGTGGTACGTTATTATGTTTAATTTGTAATAAAACCATAACAGTAATGAAAGAATACAACGTCAGGCGACATTACGACAATGAGCATAAAGCAAAATTTGAAAACTTAACTGGTGAATTAAGACAAAACAAAATAAAACATTTTTTAACATCTCTTAGTAGCCAGCAAAATATTTTCAAATCCCAAAATACACGTAACGAAGCGTCTGTACGAGCAAGTTATGTAGTTGCTAAAATGTTGGCAAAAAACAATCGCCCTTTTACTGACATTGAGTTTTTTAAAAAGTGCATGTTAGCTGTAACGAATGAAGTATGTCCAGAAAAAATAAAACTATTTGAAGAAATTAGTCTTTCGACTCGAACGTGTGTGAGGCGAACTGAGGAATTGGGAAATAATTTATTTTCCCAATTAAAAGATATCATACCGTCATTAGACTGTTTTTCGATAACTATTGATGAGAGCACAGATATTTCTGACACAGCTCAACTTTTAATATTTATACGTGGTATAGATTTTACTATGTATTTTTTATTATTATTATTACGTGTAATTATTATTATAACTTTGTTTGTAGATACCTCGATAATTAATGTACCAATCAGTGGTGTACTTAAATAAATTAAATTTTAAATTACTACAATATTTCGTTTAAATAAAATAAGGTGTATTCAAATTATGGCCCGTGAAAAAATTTATTTTTATTTTTTGGCCCTTGACACCAAAAAGGTTGCCGACCCCTGTAGTAAAGTAACAAAGTTCCATAATCAGCTTCACTCATCAGGGGTGGATAGGTAGTATTTTTGTAACAGGGAAATATTTTAAGGGGCCCACCAACAGAAAAAAAATTTCCTCACTTTGCTCGCATTACATATTCAACCTAACAACTTAACTTACAAATAAAATGTTGTCATAAGAACTATTCAAATCATACTCGTAGAAATTAACTTATGTTGGTAATCATTTACAATTTTATCATATTTTCAAATTTCAATATATTAATAATTTTGTTAACACTTTGCTTTTAGAAACCACTTCATTAATAATTTGATCAGTCAATTCCAACCAACAATTCTTTTTCTATTGGCATAAGCATAAAACTTTCTAATACATTTTGTGACAAGGTGCTCCTTTAATAATTGTTTGTATATTTCAATTTTGAAAATCCACGTTCATATCTTACTTGAGTGACGGACAATTAGTGTACTAAGTATAGTAATATGCAATCGTTTTAGAGACCAGGATAAGCGTTGGTGTATAAATTATACTTTAATAAGAAATCGAAAATGCAAGCTACACAGTATTTGTTGCTAGCTGTAATATGTGGACATTTTTCTTCGTCATCACCGGTGATGGCCATCATATTCGTTACCAGAATTATATTCAATGTAGTCATAATTTTCACAAAAAATTGTCTTTTTGAATTTACCCCACTTAGACCTAAAGTCTGTGAACTCATTTCTTAAGGGGCTAGAGCATAATCCATTCCAAGGAGTAAATTAGTAAAAACTAGGCATTTTATATTTCAAGTTAAGTAGGTCATGTAAATGTGTTGAAAGTAAATGAAAATTAGTGTGTTTAATTCGTAGTACCGATCACGTTGTATAGGGACATTATAATACCTAAGTCTGTCACCTTACCTAAAGCATGCACAATAAGCCCATATCACCACTTATTACTTTATAAAATTACAAACATTTTTTTTCAAATCAATCACTTCAATCACTACGCTCAGTGGGATGTTCCGATTTAAATTTTGAAAGCAGATTTTAATTCTCCTCTAAATTTACCATACTTTGACTGTCGTGCAATTTTCATATTCTATATATCAATGTATTTCAATTTGAATTATGAATATAATTTATTTTTACTCTTTTTATTAGTAAATTTCCAAGTAAAAACATACAGTAGAATTATTGCACTTAGCAACACATTCTGCGATTCATTTTTATATTATATGAAATCAACAAACATGCCCGATTAACCAATAGCAACCAATATAATATAATGCACTGCTGCGCCACTGTTATATTTTTGACATACAGATTTGAGATTTCCTACCTTTCCGGTGGATTTTCCTGAAATTTTATTTCGTAAAAACTTTCTCCTGGCAGTTACAACATCTTAAAAAAAATTTGAGGCAAATCGGACCAGCCGTTCTCGGTTGATAAATTGTTATACATTTTTGTCTCCATTTTTATATATATAGATTTAACATATAAAAAAATGTATATTTATATTTATTTATAATAATATTATATATAAATTAGTATATAATTTCTAACTTTTTAAATAATAAAAGTTTAATTTAAGCAAATCAAAATTTGTATGTTTCAAATGAAGATGCCTAATGTTTATGGTCTAGAGAAATACTCTCTTATCAATTGTTGTCTTGCACAACCTTCTTTATATATTATTTCATTTGGTGGTAATACTAAGTCTGCGAGATCAGGGGCTTCTAAATCATTGTTATCGCATGCAATGTTATGTAAAATAGAACAAGCAACAATTACAGCATGTAGTTAGCTTCAAGCGTAGACCAAGAGATAAAATTGAGAATCTACGTTTAAAAACTCCATATGTTCTTTCTACTGGATTTGTTAACCTTCTGGGTTATTTAAATAATAACACCCAAGGGCATTAAAAAATAAAAATTGGGGAGGTGTTAGTACAGATGTTTTATTGGTGATTAAGACACCAGACTTCCACCTATGTATAGCATTACAATATAAATTATTTTTATAATATGAAGTTAGTAATAATAGTTAATAATAATCAAAAATCTGGGCTTTGAATTCGAATATGTGTCAATCTATTGCACCTATAGCTCTTGAAAATCTAGCAATTTTGTAAAAACCTCTCTGTAATGTATACACTTCTTCATCTGTAGTTGGCATACGAATAAATTGATGACATAGGTGTGCAATATCTATGCTAACAGTACGAACAATTATACAAGCAGAAGATTTACTAACACCGAGAAAGTCACCGGCAGTAATAAGAAAACTTCCTGTTGCATAGAAATATAGAATCACAGTGTTAGTAATAATTTGTCTATAGGTGCTATTGCACAATTCCTTTAGAAATAAAGAGAAATTAAAACACATTATTAAAAAGTTAAAGATTATTAAAAAATAGGAAGTATAGGTGCCTACAATTATTTTTATATTTTATTTGTGTAAAGCAACTTTTTAATTTTTTTTTATCCAAACTTACTATTGGTTTTCTACGGTTATATTGTCCCTTATTAAATCCAAAACTTGTTCAACAACAACTTTAGAAAGTCTAAACCTCATCCTAAAATCATGATCATCACATTTCATCATATGATTTATTCCATCTTGTACCGTGTAAGGTCTTCGACGATAATTAATGAACTCTAATATTTCTTCATCGTCGTCTTCAAATAAAAGATTTGGCTGAATATTCATTATATTATATTTATCTTAAAAAAAATATTTTAACAAAAATGTAGGTCAGGTAAATATAAAATGTATATATTTTGAACCAAAGTAGTACAATACAATCGTATAATGACGAGGTAATTTATTATTTATGGTATTATATAATAATATATAAACTCTAAGTTTTAATCCTTCAGTTAAGCGTTTAACTAGTAGAAAAAGTAATAGATAACTTAACCAACACTTTATCCTACAGTTATATTTAACCATTAACTGATAAACTGAAAAGTTTCAGTTAACTCTCTGTTAAATTTAACTGGTAGTTAAATGTCTCTAACTAGCAGTTAAATATGACTGAAAAACCAGGCCTCATCATTGTGACTTATATTTAGTGTTTGCATAATTAAGTGTTCTTAGGTAAGAAACATTAACTTGTTGGAATATTTCATGAAAATTTGTATTATCTTTTGGCGTTTCCAATTCTAATAATTTTTCAAATCTAAGATTTTCCATAACTTCAGTGTCTGGAGTTCTATCTCTTTCTGTAATACGGAATGCTGAAAATGTTGATGTTTTTAAACCAAGCTTCAATAATTTCTCTTCTGTTTCAAGAACTTTTTCTTTAAGTTCTAAATGTTTTAAATAAATAGCTTGACGGACCCGTTCGTGAGCCGCCAAATAATTAAGATTTGCAATAAGTTTTTTATTCATTAGTTCTTCTGATTTAATAGTTTTTAGCAAAGCTTTAGAAATGATGCTTTTGTCATCTAGTTCTAGATTTATTATATCTTCTCCAAGCTTGTTGGTATTGGACCATCCTTTTGGTATTGGATTACTAATTCTCTTGCGCATATTTCTTTTCTTGGGATATGCATTAGTATTCATTTTAAAGGGATAATTAACTGTTTGGTCTAAATCAATATCAATAGTAATTGACTGAGTGTTTGAGTAGGAATATAAATATGGTTATTATAATAGCATTGATTGATAAATTATATTAACTGTACATATTCCAACATATACCCAATGCAGTTATCCAGCGTTTCAGAATGGTTTGTTTTGTTATGGAAACCTTGAAATAAATTAATAAATTATTCAAAATTATTTTTCAATAAAAATATATTGCATTTATTTAATAGTTATTAAATTTAAATAGTTTGAAAAAATAATTCTCCTTCAAATTCGACCTATCTTATACAAACACCAAATTATACATAATACCCAGTTTGGCTTTCGGCCCAAACACTATGATACATTAAATCAATAAATAAATTAATACAATTTCGTGTCTTGGAAGTAAAGACATTTCAAGATATTGCTAAGCATGCCAAACATTTGACGGAGAATGATTTTCAATTTAAAAAAATTCATCCCACCCTAATTATTCTTAATTCTAAAATAAAAAATAAAAAATGTACTGTAAAACTCTTCTTTCTTTCCTAACGTATATACAAATTCATCTCACTTCCACACTCAGTACATTTGGTATTTTTATTGTTTGCTAAAACATTTTTATTAATTAAAAAATTAGTGGTTGATTCATTACTACTAATGAATAAAAAAAGATATTTTGCCATATTGAAAGTGAGACTACGTGAGTGCCAAAATAATATCTAAAATAAATTGTAGTGTCGCACAAAAAGTGACATCCTAAACGTCTGAGTCACTTTGAGACCTGATTCCTTAATCCTTACTTTTACGAAATGTCAACTGTCAAGGCGACAAGACATTGTTATCGAAAGTCATATTTTCATAAAAATAAAATGTTAACCGAAAAAAAAGAGATTAGACCAAGATCATAAACCCGTGTAAAAATCGACTGGCTGCAGGTAGACCACACTCTATAGCAGGCAAGGCCGCATTTAGGGGGGCCCTGGGTACAACTGTCCCGAGCGCCAGTATTTTAAGGGCGCCAAAATGTTGTGGCCAGAAATATGTTTACTTGTGAATAATTAAAATTGTATAATTTTAATTATTTTAATAACAGTATTTTATATATAGTATATTAGTATTATGCTGTTTGAAATTTTTTTAATTAATATTAATTTGCATAGTTTTATATAATTTTATTTCATTTATTCATGAAATACCTAAAACCTACTTAAATATGTTAAAAAAAAACAATTTATATGATGAATTATAAGCAAGGTTTAGGCTCGGGTTTAGGTGACATAAATTCAAATGTATCTTTGCAAAGAGAGGATCAAGCAATTACTAAACGATATTTTTAAAAAAAGCACACATTGTAAAACAAATATTCTTTTCTGTGCTCAAAATCTAAAAAGTTAATGAGGATCTATCTCCCATATTTTCCGTGGGTAGGGAAGCAATTTTTTTTCACCGGAGCTTAGGGTCTAAATGTGGCACTGATAGCAGATGACAACGGCCGGTATACCGCATAGTGCTTACTACATATTATGTCTATATGAGTATATGACAGTAATTATGTTGGAGTATATGTAATTGTAAATTTAACTTTAGGCTGG
>NC_042493.1:82042170-82057354 GCF_005508785.2 Acyrthosiphon pisum
CGGCAAAAACGACGGTCGGCTTGCGTTTTCCGCCCGTCATGTATAGCTGCTCCGATTTAAACCAATGCGTTTTTAATTGGACGGAAAACGCTGCGGAACACGCGGCGTTCGAAACGCAGCGGAATACGCCGTGTATAGCCCCAGCCTTAATAATTCATATCTACATAAGGTAGACAAAAAACGGAAATACTTACAAAATTTCACGATTGCTGATAGAAGCAGTGGGTCATGACGTCATGTTACACTCATTCGACAGATCATAAGGTGGACTGTCGTGATGTTGTTTAATAAGTGATGACTGCGGGCTACGGTTTTAACACGATCAAAGATAGTATAGCCCCGTGGGCTTTAGATAGAATAGACAATGGTAAATGTTTGTACATCGGGCTATACCATAGACATATTAATAAAATATGGACTGCACAGAGAAATCATGAAATCGACTTTGAGGAGAGAGATAGAAACTGTTGTGGACAAGCATGAAGGAAATAATTGAATTCTCAAATGATTACATGATATTATTTGTGACATTATCAAATACACAGATATGTATAACCCACGGATACTATAGCTACTATCTTTAATCGTGGAATAACCAGTGACGGCTATCCTATGGTGGATGTGTTGCTTGAGCAACACACACAACATTTGGTGTGTGGCCGTGGGGGTGGGTACCCAGACGGGTGGTTGGATGGATGTTGGGTACTTGTGTAATTTTTTATCATACTATGACTTATAATTAAAACAAAACAATACTAAATACAAGTTCTGGAATAAATCGTTTTCAGACGAATATGACTTGTTATGATTAATAAATAATTAGGTATGTTGTGTAATTTTTTATGATTAGTTATATTACGCACCCCTGAAAGAATAGTGACACAACTCAAAATATCAAAATGTTGGGAAATCGACTTTAGTGTTTCATTATGTCATTATAAATAAGCAGAAATACTGTTTATCAGGGGCGTCATTTCAGTTTTTTTTTCTGGGTGTGCAAACTTTTAGGCAGGCCAATTTTGACATTTCACCAGGCCATTAAAAAAAATATATATTTATATATATATAAATGTAGGAAACCTATGCAAACCTATGTAAATATTCTTTCCTTCCCTTTTATAATAATTCTAATTGAAACTCATAACGACTAATGCAACTTTTAAATAGCTAGCAATTCAAAGAATTAAAAGCTTATAAGCAGTTAAAGCAACCAGTTAATGTCATTACTGTACATATACAAAAACTTAAAATATATATATTTTATATTACCTATATATGAAAACATGTATAAGTTAATTATGACGGCGCATTGGAGTATTAATGGCAGGCCAATTGTTAACATTTTTTTAAGTTAGTGGTGCCATTGCACACCCTGCCCCCCCCCCCCAATGACGCCCCTGCTGTTTATACTATCTCATACTGTTTTTAATGTTATATAAATCAAAAATTTTAAAATATCAAAATATAAAGGATGAAATTCTGCAAATTTTGATAGTAATAACTCGAAAAACGTTTTTCTTTTTTAGTTGTGTCACTATTCTTTCAGGGGTGCGAATTAAATAAAGATTTTATAAAAGTAGCATAGAAATTTACATAGTAATAATATAGTACATTATATTATTTACTGCTCTAATATATTGCCTATAGGTAATTCTTCCTTGAAGTAATTTATTATATCTCAATTTAAAACTAAACTATGACTAACCTAAACTTTTGAAATTATGAGACTATAATATTATTATATTATCATCATCATTTTTTTTATATAATATATACATTATTGTATAGTATTATACAGTATATAGTTTTTGATTTGGTTGTTCTTGTTTTAAACTTTAAAGTAGGTAATAGGTTATAAGTATAATTAATTTTGTAACTAATTAGTAATTTATAATATAGTGTTGCATATTTTTTTTAAATTATCTCACAGTTTAAATAACACCCAACAATTGGAAAAATATGTGAACCATCAACCAATACCCACTGATGATTGAATATTGTTAATTTTTATTTTCTAATAAATATTGGAAGGTGGGTGGGTCCTCTGAAAATATATTTTCACTCACACATATTTTTTGGAGGATAGTCGCCACTGACCACGGTATGATAAACATTATCCATTGGTGTGTTTTCGTGCCATTACCAAAAGTAAAACCAAAACCGCGAAAACGGTACAAGCAAATGATAACAAACCTCTGCTGTCGTTGTGCTATCACTTTTTATATATGTTCCCTTGGCCTCGTCACCGTTCAGCTTATATAATATCTCCATGGTGATGCGTGATGGAAAGCGTCGGGAGCAGCAGCATCCGCCATCCATGATTGTTTACAATATTTTTTTCGCGTCTGAAAATCGTCGTCCGCTGGTTGGACAGGTTTACAAGGATTTAAGGAAACTTTCTTCTACTTTACATTTTAATGATCGTATAACAGAATTTTTTTTTAATTATTATAACATATTATTGCATCGACATACTTAATTTACAACTGTTCTCTAAATCGTACTTATTATTTTCGTCATTATTGTTCATTATTAATATTATTATAATTATTTAGTAATAGACTTTATTATTATCTTTATTAGCACAATTTTTCTTTTCTTTTAAAAGCTTTTTATTCTAATTTTTAATACCTTTCATATCGGTGTAAATATTTGTGTTTGTGTCCCGTATTTTCGATTTGTGCTCTTTATCGTCTAATTTTAAAACAAAATCGTTCAAAATGTTCAAATTGGATTCAGTTCAGATGCCTCAACAACTTAGCCAGGCCGCGCATGATCGTGAGAAGATATTTCAATGGATTGTCGAACTCTGTAATACTGAAACCAGAGAAAATGCACTTTCAGAGCTCAGGTAATACCTTTTGTCTATAAAGTACTGCCTTATGAAATTCGTACAGTGTTGTACAACATTGTACTCCTGTACCTAGGCCTGAACATTTCTTAAATTACGTTGTTTTTACAGAATGTTAGGAAGTTGTATTTTTACCAGTTAAGAAATATAGTAATAAAGCTAGGTACAAAGCTAGTGTAAATAAATGTTCCCAGAACACAATAAAAATGATACTATATATATTATAGAGATATTTGATAATTTGAAATAGTTTGGTTATTTAGTTGAAACATGGTGGTTTCAGTTAGGTTTTATATTCATTAATATGCTCATGCCTACATTTTGTGTGATCAATTTAATATGATTTATTAACTAGAAAAATAAACATAGAATAAAATAGTTAAAATCAACTAAATAGAATAAAAAAATTAGGTTGTCCAATAATTTAATTAAATGTTGTTTACCTATAGGTTATACTTATCATAAAACAAAATTGTATTGACATTCGTTTAAACATGTCGAGTTTTCCTGTATTATTATTTTTCTAACGTCTCTTGGTTATTATAGAATACATTATTATTTTCATTTTTAAATAAGTACCTACCTATGTAGTTTTTAATTAAATAAAAATCTATTTATTTTACTATATATAAATATATTACTATTTTGTACAATGTTTAAGTATATAGGTATATAATTGAAGTATAAATTAAAAAAAATATATAACAATGATAAACAAAAATATAATACCATCTTTATTTTTCAGCTCAAGGCGTGATATTATCCATGATCTTGGCCCAATGATTTGGCATACAACAGGCACTATAGCAGCATTATTGTTTGAAATAGTGTCTACTTATCAGTTTGTTAACCCTCCGACCATGTCGCTTCAACAAGTGACACGCCTTTGCAATGCTCTGGCACTCTTACAGTGTGTAGGTGCTCACCCTGATACACGTTCTCAGTTCCTTAAGGCCCAGATACCTCTTTATATGTATCCATTCCTACATAATGCCAACAAATGTCGTAATTTTGAACATCTAAGACTTACAAGTTTGGGTGTGATTGGTGCTTTAGTGAAGGTAAATGTTAAATTACTTAAAAATCATGTTTATTTAATATTTAGGAGGTACCTACTAAAGTTTATATTAGATATTTTGAAAATGATCTACTTTACTTAGTATACTTTGATACTGATGATTGGTTAAGAAAGCACAATATGTTTAATTTAAAAAATATATTTACATTTTTCAGACAGAAGAACAAGAAGTTATTACTTTCCTTCTAACAACTGAAATTATTCCGTTATGTCTACGTATTATGGAAACTGGTTTTGAGTTAACTAAAACATTATCAACATTTATACTGCAAAAAATACTTATGGATGACAATGGTCTAAGTTACATTTGTCAAACATATGATCGGTTTTCTCATGTTGCTCTCATACTTGTAAGTATTTTTACTACAAAATCAACAAAAATTCTTATTGTTTTTTCATTGGATTTTCAGGGGAAAATGGTCTTGGCACTTGAAAGAGAACCGTCTACTAGACTACTGAGACATGTTGTGGGATGTTATGTTCGTTTATCAGAGAACTCAAGGTATAAAAATAATTATATATTTTTTTTAAATTATAAATAGGTGAATAAAAATTTGCGTGTATTATATCATACATTACAATAAGTACAATATTTGAGCCTTTTTATGTTTTTCATAATATTTCAAAAAATCAATTTAAATGTCGAGTAATGTATATGTTAGTGGTAATGTATGTAATATGTTATTTTATTAAATAACTATTTATTCTATAAAATCCCTAAATATGCTTGTTAATATAGAAAATACATAGTTTTAATAGTAAACATATAGAATACCGATTGGGTTTTTGTTAATGTATGAAATTTATATCGTTAGTTAGATATGACCGGGACTGTATAGTATTAGATAACATACAGGATTTGTTGCCGTTGTCGTTTTATTAATAAAAATAATGATATAAGATAATATTGAACTACACAATTCGGCATAGACTAGACTTATTAGTGTGACAGTGTACTGCGTGTCTACCTGCTAGTTTGATCATTTTCAGTGTTTTATAGTGTAATAACTAATAAGTGTGCATTATTATGAAAACCAAATTTAAAACTGTTAAAATTGTTAGTTTATAAAATATCTAGTTAGTATGTAGAATAACTAATTGGAGTATGTATTTATGGATTCATTTGATACATTAACTGAAAGTACTGGTAATTGTATAAAATAACTAGTTATTTTATAGAATTAAGGCATTTTATACATTAACGCTAACAAGTACATCTTAAAAGATTAGCTTATTTATATCCCAAACATATTTGTCTATAGGTGTGAATTAGTGACTAAATTACTGTCCAATAATATAAGATCATCAAAATAAGATCCTATTAAATTGAAAATTTACTAACTCTTATAGTACATAATAAAGCTCTGGACAGTGAAGAAGATGGAATGAGTAGTATTATGTTATGTTCAGTCTTTAGGTTTTAAAATGGTTTGTGTTTGTAACTAAACATAATAATATGACCTAGTAAATAAGTAAATAAATAAATAAATAAATCATAATATTTTTTTTTACAGAGCACGTGAAGCACTTCGGCAATGTTTACCTGATCAATTAAAAGATATGTCAACTTTCTCTGATTGCCTCGCCAGAGACCAGACAATCGCTGCTTGGTTATTATTGTTGAAAAATAATTTGGAGTCTGTTATGCCCATTGACGTATCTCCTGGAGTTCCATCTCTTGTCAAGCCATAATATAATAGCATTTAAAATGTTTATTATTCAAACAAAAATCACATGTCTTTTGATAATCATATCAATTTGATAATAGTTAGTAGCGAATGACAATGTACTTACCTATCGACTTTTATGTGTACTTGGGTGGGAAGGGGATTAAATAATAATAATATAACAATAAAGTAACTTGAGTCTGACATATTATTATTTTTATTTTTATTAGTTAGAAATATTTAAACATTTTTAACTTCTGATGAACACCGTGAATTTTGGGGGTGTGGAAAATTATGTGATACTGTGATTATAGTATCAGTGTACGCGTGTAGTGTGTACTAATGCAGTCAGATGTAAAACGCTATAGCTTTATATAAATTATATTGATAATCTGCTAATACATTTTAAGAGATATCAGTATAATTAGTTATTGATTCGATTACATTTATTTATAAAAATAAGCAAGTGTTAGAGGCTATTGGTAGGCTTTTAACTTATAATATTGACAAAAATACAATATTACCTGTAATTAAAAAATAACATTTTAATTATCTGTGTAAGATAATTTGATTTAGTTTAAAAACGTTATAAAAACTCTTAGGAAAACATTTTAATAGTTTTATAATATGCAGGTAGAGACTAAAGAAATATTTTAAAATCTTGGAATAGGTAGAGATAGAGATCCTATGGTCTGTCCAGCGAGAGAACGCGCCGCGCACCGACCAATACTGGTTCCCCAACCCAACATCATGCCATAGGGAACCAGTTTCGATAGCAAGGTGACGCGGGGGGGATGCGCAGAATCGGCGCGTTCTCTCGCTGGACAGAGTATAGATTATTATTATTATTATTATTGATATTTACTAGGCTTTAGGTATAGACCATAAAGTGAGACAATATATACATCTGGATATACTCGGGCCGTCGTAAATGTGCTTCTGGGCTAACCTAACCAAAATTTGCCCATTCTCGCGCATACCTGTGTATTTACGGCGCCAACTAGGTGGTAAAGTGGGAGAAATATTGCGGAGCTCAATCAGTTTGATGCGCGAAGGAGTAGCGCCCGACTATAGTATCACTAATCAAGGAATCTTGGGTTGAGTACTTTTCAATTACAAGTATTAGGTTTGGAAATAATAATCACTACCAACCGAACAAAAATTATTTTACTGTTAGTTGAAATGCTCATAATTTGCCTTAAAAATAAATTATATGAAAACCTACAAAGATCCCTAGATAATATTCTTACCTTTCACATTAATAATAAGAGTTAAATAGATTATTCTAAAATTTGTAAGTTTGCAAGAGAACAGATTAAAATAAAAAAACTTTTTTCAAATATTTATACACATTAGGGCATTCATTTAGCAGGTACTAATATTTTAACAGTAACCTACACAGTATTCGGTTTTAATATATATAAAACATGATTTATTTTACATTATGACAAACATTTGTTAATTATGACATTTTTGTTAATAATACAAAATATTTATATAGTTAGAGTCATAATATAAATTATTCTTGCTTAATAATAGATCTAATTAGGTGAACTATTTAATTAACCTAATAACCAAAAACTTTTCTGACTTCTAATTAAAATGATAAATACTTTTTTTGTTAGCAACCTATAGCGTGCTTCAATCAAATGATATGACAATCCACCTGGTGTAGAACCATGTATGAATTTGCATTTTTAATAAAACACTTATTGGAATAAATTCACTTAGATGAGATGTTTTTTGCAAATTGACATAAGACATAACGGGTATCTAATCAGTCCATTAGATAGGTCCAGGATTTGCAAATAGCCATTTTTATTAGATTTAATCTCAAAGCTTACAATTTGTACACTAAAACAACATGTTTATGTCTTACCAAAGTAAAATTCTTGAGTGTCATCCTGATCATATTAGTTCATATTATTAGAATACTTAAGTATCAAGTAATAAGTTTGGTGTAATCTGTGAGTCTGTAACAATCTTCTAAATAAATACCCAGAGTAAAAAATAATTAATTTTATTGTTGAAAATTAATTTGTATGAATTTTTTTATGACATTTTAAGGGCTTAAATAAAAAATAAACTGTCACTCTGTTATATAGTAATGATTATTGCATATAATACTATAGCTGATCCCATGCATTTTGTTGCCCGTTAAATGTACCAACTCTATATGCATTGACGCAACTATATAGAGGGGTGCTTTGGGTCCTTAGCACCCCTAAAAAATCATTAGGTGTTAGGTCCCATTGAGTCATGAAATAACATAGAGCTAAAGCACCCCCCAGTTCAAATGTCAAGTTGCGCCAATGTCTATATGACTCAAACTTTGTTCAGTTGGTTATTTAATATGTAAAATTAGCTAAGTTATGCATTAGTATATATTTTATCACCTTAAAAATGTAATCCAAACAATATTTTTCTCCACAAACTCATACAGTAATATACTGTTTTATAAGTTATTACTTACAATCAGACTTTTACAATTAATCTTCAATAGCGAATGCTTTTACTGTTTTTTTTTTCACTAGCAGACAAATTACAAGATAATATCATATCATATCATAAAGATATGCTCTATTTTTTAATAAATTAAAATACATGACTTATCAATTATTGTTTTAAAGAATTTTGTATTTGAGGATAATTATCTTGCTTGGCTAATGGTTTGTACTTAGGATTGAGTGTATAATAGATAAATAGCATAGCAGCTGACAATCTGATTACAGAGTCGTTGTCTATATAATCTTTTATCCAATCCACGCGTCCCCATTTTGTACACTATAATTTTACAAAAAATGTATTTTCAACAAACGCAATTTTGGTAAATAAATTTAATTTATGCTAAAATGTTACCTGATATTCTTCTTCCATCTTAGATAATAGAACAGCATCTTTTACAGAAATATCTTGATGTAAGCAACATGTAGTAAGTACCAATGATTTTAAAGTTTCAACAGCATGTAAAACACCTTAAATTAAGAAAATAATATATTATTTAAAATTATAGATACTTCATTGCTACAAAATATAATATATACTATATACAATACAAACCATGAAGAGCAGGGAATCCGAGCGATAAAAAATATTTTTCGACTAATGCCTTAGTCTGTGCATCAAGACTTTCAACATAAATGCCTTTGGATGGTTTTAAATTGGTGTCAAAATATCCATTAAACTTCTGAATTAGTGGCATCCATTTTTCCATCAATAATTTTTCTAGCTCGTTATCCGCCTATTTAAGCAGTTTAAATTTTAAAATAATAACCAAGAACTCAATATGATAAACAGTACATTACATCAGAAATGAAGAAAACTGTGTCAGTCTCTAGGTAAGACAATATCTGTTGTACCACGTCATGCTCTGAAAGATCACTAGGATTGTCAACAGCCAAAAAACACAACTTTGTCTAAAAAAAAAAGAAACATTATTATATAACATATTTGAACCATTATATTTTACATTATTATACCAAGTGCATAGGATCTGTTTTTATATGTTCTTTCTGCATTTCCCATTCTTCAGCAACAGCAAGTGCCAAAGCCTTATTATTTATTATAAGTTCTTTACCTAATGGTGTTTTTAATTTACTACTGTCAAGTAATACTCCATACGAGTCACTATTTTCAATAATTGAAGTGGTTTTATAAAATTTATCTAAAAATTAAATAAATAAAAATACATTAATTGTTATTAAATTAATAAGTAAATATTTTACTTAGTTATAAAGCCTATTTTTTTATTGTTAAGAAGTTGGAAATAATAACAGAATCTATAGGAAGCACTCGTTTAAAAAAAATTTTCGATCTTGACAAAACTGTTGCTTAGTAAATGCAAAATATTGCTAAAAATAATAACAGCTCTGATATCAGAGTAAAGTAAGCATATTACAGATTATGTTTTATTATTAATTAGAAACATTACCTATTTACCAGTGTTGGGTAGTATCGTAAAGAAAGTAATGCGTAACGTAATTTCAGAAGTATTTCCAAGTAACGAAAATGTAAAGGAAGTTACTTTTGATAAGTAATTTCTATAGAATAATGCGTTACAGTTTTGAGTTATTAACAAGTTCAACGCCACCCGTGATTTCAGAAATGACGGAAAAAACTAAAACTAAAACCACCCATACCTTTAAATTTAGAATTCATTGTCAATGGCCTATCTTAGTTTCAAAGTTTATTAAAAAAATCCGATTTTATTATAGCGTATATAGATGTATACGTTTTTGACGCGTTAACGCGTCACCGGCCTATTGGAATAAACTCTTTTGGAGCGTATACACGTCAGCAGCGTTGAAAGTGTTAAGTACCTACCTATTGCGAATAGAAAAAAAAAAATCTTTGTCTATAATGCGGGCATTATATTACGTTTACCATTCTAATATTTATATACATTTAATTTTAACTCGACACATTTCTGTTTTCAATGGCTTAGACAATTGATATGTCGAATTGTACTGTAAATCACGAGAAAAATTAATTACATTTATTTTTTAATTTGATTCCTCTAAATAGGTAGTTAGTACTAGGTAGTAGGTACATTCGCAGAACGTTCCCTATGAACTAGATGCGTGGACTATCAAGTTTTATACGCTTCTATTAACTATACAGGTTTTAAAAAGAATTTAGTGTTGTACAAAAACTGTTCACTTTGCAAATATTTATTAGTTATTACTATGCTTAGAATTAACATTAGAATATAACCTTATTTTTCTGAAAATTGAAATCAAAATATTTACATTGTACTGTTATAAATCATTATAGCCATACTTTGGCGTTTATAAACGATTTATTTTTATAATTTAATAAGTTCTTATGGCGTTCTATATGTATTACGATTTTATTTTCACACACAACACACCTAAGGCTTATGTTGTGAGTTTGTGACATAAATACATAACATATTTAACTAAAGTACCTATAATGATTTATCACCATTTATAAGTAGGTACAATTAATTAGTACTAATTTTTAATAGTCTTCAGTAAAATAATGTGGTTCAATTCTAACCAAATATTTAAAACATCTAATCACACAAATCACAAACGCTATTTGCACTTATGGGCATATTAGTAACCTGGTTATAGAGTAATACAATACCTACTGTAATAATGCATTACCTAAGTAATACGTAACTTATACGTGTGTAAGTACCTAGTACCTACTTACTTTAGTATTAATAGTATTAATTATCCTGGATAATTTTTTACCCACCCACCCATCATTGTAGGTGGTTCAAATGAACCACCTTAAGTGCGTACTTGGCACCACTGGTATTAACTATACATCTTTTTCAAATTATACTTTTTTTAAATAGGTAATATATTTTTAGTAACATTATTGCGTGCAGAATGATAATAATTGCCAAAACATTTTTTTTTGTAACGGGAAAGTAATGAGTTACTTTTCTATTTGAAAATTGTAATTTTATTACAACTTTATTTAAGTAATGAGTAAAGTAACTTAATTACATTTATCTCTAAGTAACGAGTTAAGTAACTTACCCAACATTGCTATTTACCTTCTAATACACTAAGTTAAAAATTACTACCGATACTTTTCTTTGTACTGAAAATTAAATAAAATTGATGACACTAATTTTATTTAACAGCTAAAAAATTAATATACCAATCCACTACAATCTGTAGTTTTTAGTTGGTCTGTGTTGTACATTAGCAGTATAAAATTTTTAATAAATATATTGATAATACATAATCCATATTTATCACTATCAAAAAATTAATTTTTTATTGCTTCTGTATTCAGAACACAATGACACATTCATTAAATTGTATGGTTTATTTAAAATAAATACTATTTTGTTTTAATAATAAACCTAACCTAACTATTTTATACGAATAAACCATGTCAATATAAAATAAATTGAATTATTAATATAGTATTTTAATGGTTAGGTGACTCTTAGTTAGGTTAGGCTAGTCTTAGTCTAGTTATGTAAATCTTGACAAGATATGAGTAGAGTGAAAATGTACTACAGAATTTACAATATTAAACACAATATTATATACTATAAAACCCAAAAAAATATATTCAGAAATGTGTAAAAAAAAATAAACTATGTTCAGTATACAATAACAAAAAATTAGGTTATTTTTTTGAATGGAACAATAGTGTTTGTTCACTGTAAACAATTATATTATATTATATTTAGTAGCATTATCAAATATGAAACATATAGCTTACAGGCAGTGGCGTATTTATATGCAGGCACTATAGGCACGTGCGCACTGCAGAACATTTTTTAACGTTCTCCTTTACGCTTTTGTTATTGTTATTATTTTAGTTATTTAGGGCAGACATTTTCTATAGGCCTACACACGGGAAACATGTAAATTTGCCGCTGTAAACTGGGCATAAACAGAGTTACAGACTTACAGTATTTATTATTAAATGGCAAAAAATGCCATTGGACTTGTTTTCATATTATATACAGTTAAATGAAAAATAATTAAATTTATTCACATATATCTACATTGTTCTGTATTGAAAATTTTATTTATTAAAAAAAAATTGTTATGTAATGTACAAATTAATTTAACTATTGTTTAATACTATTAACATTTAATATAATATTAATAATCATAGCTTTGTGTAAAACATTGTCAAATGAAGTATGTAGCAAACACTAAAGTCAATAATTAAAAAGTATGCCAAATTCAATTTATTTGATAATTGTAGTTAATTAGGTAGTTTTTTTATTTATTTCCTGACATAAATATGAAATCAAAATCTAGATACATACCAAGTATCTTATAAATGAAAATAATCAATTCAATTATTTAACTTACTGATAGCATAAGACCTGCGTGAAAATGATGAAATTTTTGTGAAATTATGTAGTTTATATTTTATCTGGATTTGGTTTCTCGCTATGGATTTTAAACACTGTGCGATTTGGAACATTTCTTTTTTAATTCTGAAAGATAGAGCAAAGATACAATTAAAAACATTTGGGTTTAGTAATAATAATATTATTAACATTAAATCATTTTCAATTATAATTGTTAATGTTTTAGAACAGCTAAAAAATAAAAAGTACAATCAATTTTTTAATTTCTTAAAAAATTTAAAACAGTCCAAAAATCAAGTATCAATTTTCGTATATTAACCACAATTTGAGCATTTAACTACTAAAAAAATTGGTAAGGCCATAATGAAAATAATATATCAGCAAGGAAATTTGTACCTTTTACGTAAGTATTTGCTTTTAATAAAGTGACGGACTTCAAATACCGTCAAAATAACATACAGCTTAGTTACAACAAAATGACAGTTACCGGAAGTATTAAAATATTTAATTAAAAATCTTTAGGTACTGAAATTAGGTACTGAAAATTGTATCAAACATTTTGTGTCTGTGATAATTACTGATAAGTGACAACTTCTGTCATTGATTATCATTTATCACAGAATATATCTATTCTATTTTATTGTGGCGACTCCTGTCCCACAACGCTCTTATCAGCTTTTCTAGTGTTATGCTCACGCATAGATAATAATTTTATTACCTATCGGCCGCCGCCGTTGGCTGATATCAGTTGCGATTCCCTCGTAAAGGTTCTTCTCTCATTATTAATTTTGTATTTTAGTAGGTACTAAAAATATGTTAATTAATTGTGATTGGTGATTGGTCCATTACATTTTTAGTGAATCATTAAATTTAATAAATTGTTTATGCAACCCAGCCTAAATCATTGAATTAAAATTTGACAACATCCATTACAGTGACCCACTTGTAATCTACTGTGTAGCAAAGCGACACCCACTTGCCCACTTTTTTGTGTTGTTGTTTTTAACATAACCAAAAATATTGCCCGGGCGACTGGCCCCTAAAATACGAAAGCATTTAAAGATAAAATCTTGACAAAAAAGTAAAAATCACGAAAATGTGAAAATTATTTTGAGTTAAAAATTCCTAATAACAAGATTCCTTTGAAGTTTGTATAACTTAATTTAAAAAAAAAGTCTAAGAAAGTAAAATTTCATTTTTATGAGCGTTTGAAGTTCAAATTTTTACATCATTGGATATTCACTCGATTTCTCAATATAAGTACCTAGCAATTTTCTTATTTTGTTGTAATTCAAAAACGAATAACCATAGACACTTGAAATTTATATCATATATCATTGATTATACATAGTATACTATATTACTATACTGTAGGTTAGGTTAGGGTTATGTATAATCAATGCATATATTTATTTTATTAGTTCCTATACCCGAGCCCGGATTAAGGGGGGGAGGACGGGGGGGCCATGGCCCCGAGTCTCAATAGTTAGAATTTATTTAGGGGCCTCTAATTTGTCTATTATTTTTTTTGTTATAGGCTATGTAACACTAAATAAATCTCCTAAAAAAAAAAAATCGATGTTTATTTATTTAGGAAAAAAGCTTGTAAATTATAATTTATAAATAAAGTGATACATTATTCATTATTTATTGCTATATGCCTATATAAGGGAAAGCGGGGTATTACCGTATGTAGGGCAAAACCGTAAACTGAACACACTGATTTGAAGCTTTTTATTTGTTTGTTTATTGAATATGATAATGCGCATGTTTTGATATCACATATTGGAAAAAAAAATTATTTTAAGCATTTTTAATCAAATAATCAATTACTAAAATATTTTGAAATATTTAACAGATAAAAAATAGTATAAAAAAAAATTTTACGGATGTTTTTATTATTTTTCAATGTCTTATTAAATGTAATTTGCATTTCTAGTTTGGATACATTAATTTATCGACTTAAAGTTTCTTATAAAGCTCGATTTATTTAATAGTCGTGTTGGGGCAAAACCGTATAATTATACCACAGGAATGCATACGGTTTTACCCCAGGTGTGAGTAAATTCGTATTTTTTAAATAAAAGTAAAACACAATTAAAACACGTTTAAAAAAAACCAAAACGTAAAAAAGATTCAAATAAAAGATATAGACCATAATTTTTTCAATGTATACCAGTTTATGGTAGTAAAATTAAGCTATTACCTTCCTCCAGGTGTTCGGAGGGCTCGTGTATTCGAGAATTAGATCAAACAAACCGTACAATATAATCTATGTAAAATAAGCACATAGGTATAAAGATTACTTTAATATTAACTGCAATCAATATAAAATATTATATTAGATGCCTTACCTGTTTCGCAGTTGTTCGTAGATTACGTTGTAAGAGTTTTAGGTTTTAGGTGACACAAAATAATTATACTTCAAATACACAAATCGAAATAAAGAACGCACTAATTTTGGCTTAACATAAGAAGTTAGCCGATAGGTAATAAAATTATTATCTATGTTGTCGAGTTGTCCAGTTGTTGCTCGTTGAAATCGGTATTGATATTTTTTGAGAGGTTGTTACTCGGTGGCTGGTGCTCATGTACTGGTTTAAGAGGACGTCGCACCCGCATGTATTGTCTCCGTCTTACACACGTACGTTATAGCAAATTTTCGTTCGCTAGTTTCAATAGGGTGCTGTCATTTTTGATTTTAGAGTGAATTGACCTATCATCAAACTTTTAGGTAACAACATTATCTGTGCCTTCTCGTTGGTTTT
>NC_042493.1:82057503-82058337 GCF_005508785.2 Acyrthosiphon pisum
CGTCCTCTTAAGGACGACACGGATAATATCCGTATTATGTCTACCAGAGAGTGTTAGGCGGTTTTGTCAAAGGTTTTTTGTACTTCCCCGAACTAGATTACTCTTCGACGGCAAAGACCTTTTTGTCGGTGACAATAGTTTTATTAGGAAGGCCCGATTTCTACGAACGACAGTCTGAACGTTATTTATTATTCTGTAAGATTTTAGTTTATTTATTAAAATGGTGTGTAAGCATATCATTACAGTATAACCGTATACTATATACTTATTACAGTACACCGTCAATCGAGGTGACTTGAAACGATTTTGACATACTTCTTAGTATTATGAGCTTAAAAAAAATCAAAAATTATGTTTATTTTCGCATACGTCTAATGAATAGAATAAAAACTTCAATTTAGTTTTTTGATAAAAACTCGCTTAAAAAAAATAAAACACGTGTTACAACTTAGAAGTCACCTCAATTTTTAGGTGACTTGTAACAATTATGAAAATTCAACGTAAAATTCAATTCAAGAACATTAGAGTTGACTTGTAATCAGGGATGGAAAACGTTTTTAAAATAGGTTATTAAACGGAAAAAAACAAAAAACGAAAACAATTAACAAAACGAAAACGAAAAAAAAAACAACTGAAGAACGATAACAAAAAATCCAAAAACCCGAAAAAAATTAATAACGAAATCAAAAACGAAAACAAAAATAAATTATAGTATTATACATTATTAAATTATTTATACCACGAAAAAGAAAAAATTTCACTTGTCTTTACTTTTTAATGTTTAACTTTAAAAACATTTTAATTTGAAATCAAAAATTTTGAATTTTCTAATTT
>NC_042493.1:82058387-82102976 GCF_005508785.2 Acyrthosiphon pisum
CATTTCTATATTGCACGTTACTATTATAGCTTGAAAGTTAAAAGTTATAAGTTATAAGAATATAATATTAAAAAAAAATATATATTATCAAAAACGTTATTTGGAAACAATAGGAAAATAACGCTTTTAAAAACGTTAATCAAAAACGTAATATTCAAAAACGTTTTCCATCCCTACTTGTAACAAAATATTTATAAATGTTTACAATATGCTTAAAATTTTAGTGAAATCAGAATTTACTTATTTTAATCACTTTTTTTACCATAATTACCAAATGAAGTAAGAGGGACTTTTTTTGAAAATATCATCAAATTAAGCATGCAAAACACACATTTAGAAAAAAACTGCATTTTATGCATTGTATGCGTTTTTATTATGTTACAAGTCACCCTTAGATTTTTTTTGAAAAATAAAACTAAAGCTATACAATTAGGAATAAAAGTTTTTAAACTTTTAATTACAATATTTTTCTTTTGAAGTATCCTTTAATGTATATAAAATATACAAACCCCTAAACTCGACATCTATCACTAAAATCTAAAGCACTTTTGAAAGCAATGATAAAATCGCTGTGATCATGAAAAATGTTTGGCTATTTTTTTCGGAGGTAATGATTATAGACCAATCGCATGGTTGAAGATAACATTTATAGCCATAAATAATATGAAAAACATATTTTGAATGGAGGTACAATTAAAATATTAAATTATATTAAATACCCTGATAGATATCTTGAAAGGTTTAAACAAAAACCAAATTGTTACATCTCACCTCGTAGTTCCATAAGTCACCTCGATTGACGGAATTCAGTATAATTCAGTAAAATAATACAAAAAACAAAAAACCCATAAGTAATAAATAATTCGGAATAACGATTTCCTTTAAAAAATACTCATTTTTGCTAACATTTTTCTACATTTTTAATTTAATAAAAATAATTAGCGCATTTCTAGTTCAATTACGTAAGTATCGGAGTGTTCAAAATATATGGACTATCTTCGAGCTGCTTACGGACATTTTCAATTTTCGATTTTTTAGTTTTATTTTCTGAGTGTCAATAAAATTGTAATTGTTGGGTCAAATTGTCAAAAAGCGTGAAAAAATGAATACAAGGCTCCTGATATATTGTTACATATTTATTTAATAAGTTTAATTATACTTTGCCAGCAGATATAATATATTGATTTATTATAGAGACTTGAAATGTTTATGGAGTATTCATATATTAATCAATAATCATATAAGTATTTACTATAGCCACTATGTTGAGGATAAGAAACGTAGTAAACGGCCGACTTGTGAGCAGGGGTGTGGAAATATGCCAATACTTCATGGAATTGTCAGGTATACAGATTACAGATAGTTAGCTCGTTGAAAGTGATAAACGGATGTTGCCCGACGGTTCAACGGTTGCTGTTGAAATGTTGAATGCATTTCTTAGAAACTTGAACAGAGTACAGACATAGAATAATTTCAAAATATATTGACTTCTTTTGTGCTATTACCTATTTACAAGTATTATTAATTATCGACTTTCTTAAGGTTTTTTCTGATTAATGTAGTTATAACATTTTCGTTTTTGGTTTGCAAAAACTCAAAGAAAAAGCTTGAAAATGTAACATCTACAAATTTCCAGATAAGTTGTTAATGTACCAATTAAAAATATAGAAAATTGATAATTGCAATACATTTATAAGTTTTATAAGTTCAAACTTTTCAAAATCACAAACATTTGTTAATTATTCTGTAGTAAAAAATTTTAATTTTTGAAAATGTAATATAAGGTTGGTTCTAAATAATTTTTGCTTGCCAAAATAATAAAACAAGTTCAGTGTAATTTTACAAATATTTTTAATAAGCATCTGAAGAAAATGTTGAAAAAATTGGATGTTCATAAATAAAATTGTTGTAATTCAAAATAAACCATAGAAACTTAAAACATTCAACTATTACTTAAGTCTCAAATCATCATTTTTTAAATATTTTTATATGGTAGTTCAATTGTTTAAGCTATTTACTTTATACTGATTTTTTTATAATCTATTTATATATTATACAGCTTTGTTAAAATAATAATTCTGACAAATATTGCACTATATATGAACAATTTTAAACATGTCTTAAAGTAATGTGTTTTCTACTGTAGTTACATGATCTCGATATTAAATTAATATGGTACATTAAATTAATAAATACAATTATATATAAAATAAATAGTTTTTTTATCTGTAACAGCTCTTTTTGATTTTAAAGGGTGGAAGAATGTTAGGAGAAAGTGTAAATGACTCAGGACAAACAGGATGTATAATTAAAAATAATGCATTGTTATTGAGTGTATTTAAGTTTTATTAAATGAAAAAATGAAGTACAATCATAGTGTATGTTTATTTTTATACAACTATATAAAATTAAGACCCGCCTAGAAAAAAAAAATACATTTATCGATAAAATAAACATAGCGTTTAAAAAACGTAATACATTGATATTTATAAAAATAATTATATAGTACGTTTTACTATTAATAAAATAGGAAAGAATAATCGTTATAAATATGTGTATCATATATTTATTGGATTTTTTTAAAATAAATTAATCAGCATTAAATTTATATGATAGTTGTATTAAATGATAATAAACTGGCTGTATAATAAACTACGTATGTAATAGTATTGACGGCTAATTATTCCTTCCATCAAAACCTTTCCAGAAGAATTCTACAAAAGAACAAAAACATTTAGTTAGATGGATATCAAACAATAAATCTATTAAAAAAAAAATTCAAGAGACATTAGGTATAATAATATGACATTTTTAAAGAAAAATTAACTAATTTATATCATTACCAAAACTTATAAGCATAGGTAAAGGTAACTTTCCAAAAAGTACATTTTCTAGTTCTAAGTACAATATTCCAAATACAATTGTTGTTAAGAGGAAGTCGAACTTGGTGTTCCTATCTACAAATGTATAATATAGTAAATGTTCATTCTGCAGAACTAATTTTATGTTGTTATCATTAATATAAGAATGAAATAACCTATTATCAAACTCAAAGGTAATAATAATAATAATAATATAGGATTTAATCGATATTTAAATTTTAAAATTCTCATAACTCACTTTAAAATTTAGATATCAATTATGTCAATAATATTCCATAAATAATATTCTTACCATTCAGTTTAATAGCAGATCAGTTCAGTCTAATTTTAAATTTATCAACAAAAAATTGGTTCTGTTGAACATAAATTAGGTGTTGTCTGTTTGTAAGAATCTAAAAACAACATAATATACTGGTTTGGTGTACTTTTGATGTTCACATACAATATGAAATAAATTATTAAAGGTGAAAACAGCCTTGATCCCTATCATTTTAGTTATATTTTTGCTATAGAGTAGGTACATTTATATTTCTGATAAAAATATTAACGTGCATTACAATAATAGTTAAAACATTTCTTAAATACATTTTTTTTTATTCGTATGGAAAAATAAATAAATAATAATATATTTTAGGTATACTTAAAATGTGATAAATTAACATTGTATAATGAATTATAAATTATTGTTTTACATATTTAGAAAGCAAATATAGAAAATATTTTAATTCATAATACAATATAATACTCACTCTACGAACACATACAGTTCGATTACAGCACCATAAAACACCTTTAGAAAGCTCACAAGGTATATTATTTTTGGATAAAATCTGTTTAAAATCTGACAGTTTTAAACGGTTAATAAACACGGTCTTGCGAGGATGAATTTCCTACAAATAAAATGTATGTAATATACACTAATGATTATTTTTAAGAATAAAAATAATTGTATGTAGAACTTACATGTTCTGCTAAAGGTTCAAGTGTAAATATTTGATCATCTATTCTCGGCACTATGAATACAAAGAGATAATAATAGTAAAATGTCCTAATTTGTGTATTTAAAAAATAAAACAAATATTTACTCTTTTCAGATACAACATTGTCCACTTCCATAACAGTATCACGACTATTTAATTTTAATTTGGCGTTCATGTAAGCTAAATCACCATTTGGTCCTTTTTTAAAATTAATTTTGGAAAGAAGTGCATCTGTTAAACGTACCTAAATTAATCATATTATTAATTTTTTTGTTGAAAAATTAAAATTTTATATAATAATGATTTATTTTACTTGGTATATATGAGATTCAGTTGTTACGTTCAAACATTGTCCAATTCTAGGTGTAAAAACTTTACCATCTATAAATACTTTGGCAAAGTTGTAAACAACTTTAGTACTGTATGGGTTGCCTCTTACTAAAATCAAACGTCTAGGTTTTAATGCAAGTACAATTTGTTTTATTGATTCTCCGTCTGAGCGACCTTCAAAATCAATGTGTACAATTTTGGCTGCCACATAAATGTTTTGTTCATACTCCACACACTTTGACGGAACGTCATTTAAATCTTCTTCTTCATCTTCATCACTTTTTTTATTTTGTTCATCTACGGTTGGTTTGTCTCCCGGTGCTACATCAAATTTAATAAAATCTTCTTGTCTAAAATTAAATATAAATATAGATAATCATTTTAAAAATAAAACACAATCATACTTTATAATTTCCCCATATGGGTCAAATTTGCATTTTTCTTCATAATAAGGAAACATAGGAGGAAATTCTTTTTTTGAAGATTTTTTGGAGCTTAATGTATCAGCATCTACTAATAAGTCATATTTGCCTCTCATAACTTCTTGTTCGTCTTCAGAATCAGAACTTACTGGGTCACTAATAACATTTGAGATACACTTTAATGTCAGTAACTACTTTATACTAATATTAGAAAATACAGTTAGTTTTAAAATTTAAATAAAAAAAATACATTTTACTGGCTTCCATTTTTTCTTCGTCATGTTTTATATTATATTCTTCCAACTCATTGTCATCTAAAGGTACACGTTTCTTGACAATCAATTTAATATTTCTATCACCACCTTCATCAATTAAATCGCGAGCTAATGTACCAGGAGCAGTTCTATAATAATGATTAAGGAATTTACATTGTTGTTCATAAGTATTATACTTTAAAATTACCTGTCTGTAAGAATAATACTGTTTTTGGAGTTTGAAGCCCACATAATAAAAACTTCTCTTGAAAATCCACTTTCAAGATCTCCATTGCTAGCTAATACAACCTTAATATTTAAGAATTAAATAACAATGTATTAATTTAACTACTAAATAATAATATCAGAAAAAATAATCTGGGAACATTTTTTGTATCCTGTGTTTTAAATATAAATGATCCATTGTTAAAAAAAAATTAATTTGTAGACCTTGTGGCTCAAAAAATAAAGGCTCTTTTAAATAAATAATAATCGTTTTTAAATATAACTATGATAAAATTATTGAATAGATTATTAAGTGTTAAAATAAAGTACATTGCATATAGTTGTATAAAATAAATGTCAATTTTTTTAATAATTAGCAGATGATTTAAAGCATCAAAAAATTTCACCATGTTTAAGTATGAAATATTTTATCCAAAAATCTTGTCGCATAATATTTTTATAATTTTTGCACCACAGTCGGTAGTGTTGAAAATGTAAAAATAGTGCGATAACATTTTCACTCATTTGCACGGTCCTATTTGTTTCTTTATATTCGGGTGTTCGTTAAATTTTTTTTCAGAAGTATTTGGTAAATAACTATTACTTTTTAATACAAACAAAATAACTATAAAATTAATATTCATATTAATATTGTAAATATTTTTTGGTTGTTGGACATATTATTTTAAATTTTTTTTAATGTTTAATTTAACATGTAATAATATAGTAACATACTTTTGGTTCGGAGACTTTGTTTAAATCATTCATGTTATGACATAGTTTTACATGCTTAAAAAAAAATGGATTATTCCTTGCACCTTCAAAACTTTTCATCAATTTATCACTCATCCATTCAATCTAAAAATGTATTTTATCGAAATGAGATTAAGATTATAAATAATAATCCAAGTGGAAACTTACTTGAGACTTTGCGAATTCTACAGTATTGTAGCTGACATTTGTTAAAAATACTAATGAGTACACACCAAGACCAGATTCTTTATTACGCCACAGTTGGTCCAGCATATGCATCAATTCTAAAACACGTCCTGCTGTATCAATCGCCATCAAAACATTGCCTTTGGCACGTAATGTTGTCAATATACAAGCTGAAAAATTAACATAAGTTTAATGTTGTGAATATTACGACAGGTTAAGTATTGAACTAACTCATTAAAGCTTCATCGCGAGATCTACGCCTGGGTTGTGAATAAGCAGCATTAAAACAATCCAATATTAGTAATGATGGTCTTCCCAGCCTCTCTAAATCACTGCCATTCAAATGTCTTTCTTTTTTATGATTAAAATCTACAGCATAAACAATATCCTCTTCGCCAACCTTAGATATTCTCCAAATTGTACCGCCAACCATATGGCCAGCAGGCAATGCTACTATTCTTAAACCAATTCCTTTACCTAAATTAAACGTATGGTTGATTTAGCTAACTAAATACACAATTTATAATAATTTCTTAAAAGTAATTTTGAACCAATAAAAAAAATATAATTGGAAGACATTTCAAATGTACAAACAGGGTATAGATAAATACAAAGAATAAATAATAAATATTGCATTGAGACATATTATAACTGATCATCATAAATTGAAATATTATTTTATAATTATAATTCATACCTTTCAATGAAACAATTTGATTATATTTTACTTGTATGACTTTATCGAAAGCAGCATCCACATCATCTAAATTAAATAAATCAAAATCTTCCGCATTGCACAAAGACTATGAGAAAAACAATCATAATTACATTGGTACTTAAAATACACAAGAAAAAATTTATTAAAATAATTAATTTAAAACCATACTTGATGTAAATCATACATAAACATTTGACCCATTTGGTAAACAGGTATAGTAGCATAGACAGGGCAGTTTAAACCACATTTGCCAACGAGGTACGGCAAAATTCCAAGATGAAAACGATCCGGGTGCGATAATAAAACTGCATCTATTTGATGGATATACCTACAAACAGACAGTACATTATAAAAGTTGAGGCTTACATTTGTATGTAGGTTTATAACAAAAACGGTTTAGTCGACCTTTTTAATTTATTCACAACTCCCATGCTAAAGCGTTCATCCCATCCACAGTCCAACAAGAACTTAAACTCGTCAATTTGTAATAAATAGCATGGTGGCGATTCATTGTGCGCACCCGACAAGGTATAAAATTTTATTATTGATGTCATTCTATCGAAGCCAACAAGAGTATTAATATCATTCAAAATTCAATTCAGTTGTTCAAAATAACTACATCGGGATTACAAAGGACGGACGTGGTTAAAAAGTACGGTATCGATTTTGAGAAGTATAATATTTTTAGTATTTATGTTAGAATGACGCGCGGGTGCGATCCATAGAAAAGTAAACAATGTACAGAATAATGGTAACTTGTGTCGGCGACAGTAAGTGGTGATAAGGCAGCGCACTATAATCATAGAACAATAATCGCGGAGATTGTATTCGTAGCATTTGACATTCGGAGCAATAGTCATTATTTTATCGTACAATTGTAGCAGCCCGGTTTAGTTTCAGTCACGGTTTAAGATATACCTACAACCGTGGTTTCAGTGTAGGGTATGTAGTCTGTGGTAGGGAATGGTGTTGAGCGATTGGGTAATACTCAATTGAGTCCACGGTTTAAGATATATATATTATATATTAAGCCAAGATTGAGTCCGCGTTGACCCCGTCGTTATCATATTCGTTAAATCATGAAATTGTTGTTATCAAATATAAGCAAATAAGTCCACTGTTCATTTAGTTTTATATTATTTCATTTTTGTTACAAACAAAACTCAAAAAGTCAACAATATATATTAACAATTAAAAGCATTATAGAATAATGCATGAAACTTGAGACACATATTTTATTTAGTATAGACATTTGACACACAAACAAAAATTGATTTTTATTTTAATATCAGTATAATTATTTTTGAATTGCATTAGCGACAATTTTTAAAATCATGAGTTTCAAAATGAAAAAACCTAGTGCAGTTTTTAAACACCTCAGTTCTATTGTTGAGAAAAAAGAAGCCGAAGACAATACTTCCACAAAATTATCGCTTTTTGAATTATCTTCACAAAAAGATCAAAAGAAAACAGGAAATAATACGTAAGCAATAACTACTGTCCAAAAAAAGCATACAAATTCATATTCTTTTAAAGCTGCCATAATAATACTATTGTACAAAAATTATTAATTGATCTATAGCAGTCAACAGATATAGAATCAGTGGCGGCGCGAGATATTTTACTTCATAAGTCCTGTTAGGATTCTATCTACCCACTTACCCAACAAATTTAAGGGTTGAAGTTTGTAAACTTACCCACTTGGCTACTCATTTACATTCCACTATTCCGCCCTAGACTCCTAGTTGAAACCTAATACCCATAATCCACCAACTTGAGTCCGGGACTTAAAAAACTGCCTTCGTTCCGCTTCCGCCACTGTATGAAATTACACAAATACTATAATTTAAACCTACTAACTGCTATAAAGACGTAAAAATAAAATGTAGGGGTACAATTTGACTAGTTCCTAAATTCCAAATAATATAACATGTTACACTTATCTTAAGATCATATAGATTTTAAGTTGGATATTGGAAGCGATACATATGAACTATATTTTGATCGATTTATTTTTTATTTTATTTCAGTGCATTTAAAGGTTATGTTGATGATTCAATTACACCTGAATATATGACTTATGAACAACTTCAAACTTCACTGATTAAAAAGTGTAAGTATGATAATCAAACAACTCCGATTATAATAACTAGGAGGCTAGGATTTATATGCATTTGCATGATTTTTCCTTAAGTTCAAATTGATTGGTTGTAAGATACGTTTACAATTTAGCTTATTCTCGACTAAATAGAACATTTTTTTTGCATATTTTTTATATTTTGCACATAATGCTTATAATTATAATAATTATATTTTATGGATTTTTGAGAATTTTGTTAATTATGTTTTTTAACTTAAACTTTTTAATTTTCATAATATAATAGTTAATTTAAATGGTATTTATTTAATGAACCTCTATAATTATTGGGTTATTTGTCGAATTGTTGTAAATATACTACCTATCTAATCTTATCTTGGTTGGATAACCAATAGAATTACCTTTTAAGGTAGTACAACAATTAAATACAAGCAACAGTCATACATTCATACATCAAAAATACATTGGAAAACCAAAATAAACAATACAATTTTCTTCTAGATTTATGTCAAGCAATGTTAGAACCTTATAACCTGATATATTGATATATCTTTATGGAAATTAAATCCATCATTTAAGAATCTTTTAAAAAAATATACAGAAAAATGTGTTCTTGCCCAGTCAAAAATTATCTTTCTACAGTTAATGAAAATACTATTTTTCTTGCATTCTTTCGGAAATTGGCGATGGGCTGATTTGGGTTCCAGATATTTCAATAGATTAGACAACGAACCATGACCGTCAATATATTTGTACCATCATAGTTGGTTTTTTCCATAGAGAAAATTATTCTATGCCATATCTATTAATGTACGAAGAATTTGAAAAATTTTGTTTCCAAACTATTAGTAAAATATTTAAAAATTTGTTTTTGCACATTTTGGTAAATAAGATGCATATTTTACAATTTTTCATTGCATATAAATCCTAGCCCTAATAAGTACCTAATTCCCTACCTATAGTCCGGTCACCGAGAGAACGCTATTTGGCCACTCATCCAAATGAATGCTCTGCTGTCTCAAGTTCTAATTTACTTCCACCAAGTGGACTGCCATTAAGCATCATACATGGTCGTAATCCACACTTGACCACGCGATGGCCGATCACCTGACGGTGGAAGTCACATTGGTGGAAGATGCGTGGACTATGGCGAGTTTTGGTAGCCTTTCCAGTTTTAGCGTTCTCTCTAAAACTATTTATTAACCTACTTATCTAATTATTTGTAGATATGATTAACATAAAATACAATTTTAATCACATTTCCAGTAAATATATGTAAATTTAATGATACTATTTTAGCACCCCAAAAAACAGAATCAATTAGTATAGAAGAAAAAAGCTTAAACCAGCCTACTATTAGAATGCCAGAATATCAAAATCCAAAAAAAGTGAGTACCTGTTCCATTGTTAATTGTTTATAATAATAAATTGTAGCATGTAAAGTCATTTATATTTCATGTACAATGAATGATAAATAGTTGTTGTAGGTACTATCAGAAATAATATATTAGATGAAAATGTCCAGAAAATATTAGCCTAATTAAATGTATTATTAATTTTTTTTATTTTAGAAAGAAAGTATAGATGAGACCCTTAGATGTACTACCAAAATGAATAAAAATAGTTCATCCAACAAAGTGACTTCTATATTAGAAAAAAATGAAATTCCATATAATAATTCTCAAAGCACTGAAATGAATCACTGTGGTTAGTGGTATGGTTTTTTACATTATAAATATATAGTGTTGAGTTAAGAGATACAACTAAGTATTTCATCTGGATGACCTTGGATTAAAATGGAGTTTTAGGGAGCTAAAATAGTCAACTTTTTGTAACAATTTAAATATGTAAGACAAATATTTTCAATAGCATTTATAGTATTTGAAATAATGATTATTCTTTAATAAAAAAAATCCTCCTGTACATTTGTGTAACATGTACTTATAATTTACTAAATGTTCTGTACACCTTATTATAGATCCAAATTTATCGAAGGACATTTTGTTTAGTGATGAAAATATTAATGAGCTCAATGATACATCTATCAGCGTAAGAATGTCAAAGTCTATTTAATTCACTAATACAGTCGAGTCTCAATAATTCAAAAAACTTCTAATTTTTTTCTTAATCACAAAGTGCTTATATTAAGTTGTGCTGTGTTATATAATTCCAAAAATATTTAAGTGTAATTTATTTGTATTCTTCTTGAGATTTGAATTATTTGAACTCAGCTGTAATATTTCTGTGTTATAAATATTAAATATTTATATAAATTATGGACAATTTGTTTCAGAGTGTTGGAAAACTAGAAGCGCATATAAAACGCTTAGAAAAAATAGAGTATGAAATGTTGCAAAAAGTATTTAACATGTTTGTTAATATACCAGAAAAGTTGGCTATTAATATACCAGGTCTTCGAGATCCTTCATCTTTGCCCCACCTTCAAAAAGTACGGCAAAAAATTAAAAATAAATTGAAAAATGCTAAAGCACAATTGAAAAGTCAACAAAAAATGACAAAAGTTGAAAGTTCTTCTGTATTTGACAATATTTTTACTGCATCTGATAATGATGAAAATCATGTAAATAAAATCTCAGAAAACATAGTAAAAGATGAGAAATTATGTTTTTCAAAAAATTTGAACAAAAATTCTCAAAATAAAGTCAAAAACATACCATGTACTTTGACATCTTTAAAAAATAATGTAGAAGAAAGTGATTACAAGCCTGATGTAAGTTTAAATTTGTACTGTCAGAAATCTACTTCTAGTACTCAAACAATGAATAAAAGTATGTTTAATTTAACTGTAAAATTCTCATTATATTTTTAATGAGCACCTTAAAAAATTCATTTTTTTATTTCAGTACCAAATGTTTGTACAAATCAACCGATTCAAACAGATCATATAAATGCCAGTCATAACAAAGATCAAAATTCAAGTACAAACTTGTCCATGACTGAGTTCACTAAAATTGACTATAGTTTTTCTTGGGAACTTTTAGCAGTATTTAAAAAAACTTTTGGACTTCGACATTTTCGCCCAAACCAATTTGAAGCAATTAATGCTGCTTTGCTTGGGCATAATTGTTTCATTTTAATGCCAACTGGTGGTGGAAAATCATTATGCTATCAATTGCCTGCAGTTATATTAAAAGGTATAACTGTTGTGATATCACCATTAAAATCATTGATTATTGACCAGACTCAAAAATTAAAATCTCTAGATGTGAGTATTCATTTTGTGACTTCTATTATAGACATTTTAGTCTGAAATAAATGTGTATATTAAATGAAATCTAGGAACATTAATGATATTTAGCATATTAATTTACAATATTTAACAATTCTTTTGAAATAATTTTTTTTCAACAGATACCAGCAGCTCACTTATTAAGTAGTATTACTCCTGACGAAGAAAATACAATTTATTCTGAACTTTGGGGGGCTGATCCAGGTATATAAATATTAAATATTTAAATGATAATATAAATGTGAATACTGTGATGTTTATATTTATTTTTGATAATTTATAAATTGAGTATTGTAATACAACATAATATAGAAAAATATAATATGATTTACAAATTGATAATTATTTAAGGATATTAATATTTTTGATATCAGAGATTTTTGGTATTAATCTGCATCATTCATTGTTATATTTTATGTAAATTATATGCCTGTGTCTTAGGATTGAAATTGCTGTATGTTACGCCAGAAAAAGTTGCAGCAAGTAATAAATTAATACAAGTTTTAAACAATTTGCATTGTAGGAATTTATTAGCTCGGATAGTTATTGATGAAGCTCACTGTGTGTCCCAATGGGGTCATGATTTTCGGTTGGTATTTATTTATTTATGGTTATTTTATTATACACAAAATATTAATTCATACTAAATTTGAATTTTATGTTAATTAGACCAGACTACAAACGATTAGGTGTATTTAAACAAAATTACCAAAATGTTCCAATAATGGCACTAACGGCTACAGCAACTCAACGTGTTCGCAAAGATGTTCTTCATCAGCTTAATATTGAAGAAACAAAATGGTATTACATTTGTTTAACTTCTGACAAATATGTTTCAAAAATCAGAATAAATTTTTATAACAATAAAACCATTATAACTTTTTTTATCGTATTACTATTTTTATGTTTTCACATGTAATTTAATTTTGTGACATAAATTATTGTAGTATTTTCTGAATATTCTGTTTAGTAAAACAAGTTCACTTATGTCAGCTGTTGTCGTGACAGATTGGATTTTATTAATATGTTCTTTTAGTATAATTATTGTATAATTAGGCACATAATGATAAAATATTTAAATACCTATGCATAGGTTAAGTTCTTAAAGGAATATTATTTAATCATATATGTCCAATTAATTATATACAGTAATCGAAAAATATGGCCTTTTTTATTAATCTGTTGTTTGATGTTTGATGTTTGTATAAATTAATAATTAGATCATGATTTTTAGACCATTTTCATGTTCTCATAAAAACTTTAAATGATTATTATAAAATTAAAAATAACAAACACTATCCACTACGAAATCTTCTGGAGTCCTACTAGTTCATCTGTGCTTGATTGTAGGAAACGCTATTTTTATATTGATGTAATTAACAACCATTAAGAAACTAAATATTTTTTTGAAATATGACTAAATTAAAAATTGTATTATTTTCATGTGTGAAACATGAAATAGATTTCTCGTATCATTTGGTTTTCTTGAAATTCTTGAAAAAAATATACAAAATTGTATAACAAGATGATTTTTATGTAAATTATATATTTATTTATTTTAACGACATATGGCATTTATATAAACACATTTTTTTAAAGGTTTGTATCCAGTTTTAACCGACCTAATTTAGTTTATGAGGTGATTCCTAAAAAAGGTAAATCTTCATTATTGGAAATTGCCAAATTAATAAAATCAAAATTTGCACGTCAGTCCGGTATAATTTATTGTATGACTAAAAAAGAATGTGATAATACTGCTATTTTTATGTCCGGAGAAGGAATCAAAGCTGTAAGCTATCATGCTGGATTAACAGATAAGAAAAGAAATGATGTTCAAATGCAATGGACTTCTAATAAATCAAATGTAATTTAAAATACAATACCCTAGATGCAAACAATGAGTGTTATACAATTTTTTATGTTTTAAATTATAAATTTCAGGTAGTTTGTGCCACTATTGCTTTTGGCATGGGTATTGACAAGCCTGATGTGCGTTATGTTATACATTATTCATTACCACAATCTATTGAGGGATTTTATCAAGAATCTGGTAGAGCTGGACGAGATGGTGATGTTGCATACTGTTTGATATACTACAACTATTCAGATATGCATCGTATCAAAAAACTCATTGAAAGTATGAATAAATTTAAAAATATTAGTTCTAAAATGTCTTACTTCAAATAGATATTAGATAGTTGATTATATTCTATAATGGTTTTATATATAAAATATATCTAATCATTTTTAATTTCATTGAATAATTAATTTTAATGGATATATATATATAATGTATCTTTATCAACAAACACAATCAAGCCTTTAGATAAATATGCACTATTCAGGTTTTTATGTTTAAAAATAATATACAGTAGACTAATTTTATTATAGTCAAGGGAGTTCCGGATAAGCAAATATGCGAATGATTGACATATTATGATGTATTATATATTTATATGGCTTTATAACGAATGACAGACTAAATTGTACTCTATTATACTTTGCATTAATTCATCTAAGAAAATATATTTGTTTGTAAAATAAATACAATTTAATGACTTACTTTATTAATGATTTAAATTTTGTTTTTAGTTGGAGGTGGGGCTACTTATGAAACAAAAAAGGTACGTTTTCATAATCTCTGTAGAATTGTATCCTACTGTGAAAACAAAATGGATTGCCGTCGTGCCATGCAACTTAACTATTTTGATGAACAATTTGATAAAGCCCAATGCATTGCTAATGAGAAGACTACTTGTGACAATTGCCGAATAAAGGTACATTATTAAATATAATTGAATCTATTAAGTGAAACTGTTCTTCCAAGTGAAAAGAGACCAATAGTTAATCCTGGTTTGATGAATTTTAAATTTCAATCAAGTTAAAAATTATTCAAAATCAGTTTTTTATTTCAGCATTCTATAAAAATAATTGATGTTACGGAAGAAAGCATTAACCTAATAACTGCCGTTCAAGAAATCTGCAGTTCAGGCAATAATTTTACATTCACCCATTTTGTAGATATTTTCAAAGGAAAAAAAACTCAAAAAGTAGTATTACATGGTAAAATATATTGTTATTTAACTATTTGGTTTATAATTATTTTCGTAGAGTTATTTAAAAATAGAAGAAAACAATTATTACAATATAGGTCATGAAAAATCTAATATATTTGGAAAAGCCTTACACTGGGATAGAGATGATATAGAACGATTAATACACAAATTAATACTTGAAGGTTATTTGAGAGAAGAAATGATTGCATTTAAATCAGATATTATGAATGCGTACATTCGAATAGGCCCTGAAGCTGAAAAACTTCTAACTGGATTCTTGAAGGTAATAATAAATTAGAAAATAAATATGAACTATGATTAAATAGATATTTTAAAACTACATTTATGTTGATAGTTATCACTTGCATTAAGTCCAAAAACAAATTTGATCGACAATAATATTGTTAGTATTAAAGATAGTACTGTAAATCCAATTCTTGAAGAAATAAAGGAAAAATGTTACACAAATCTAATGGAAGTATGCCGTGGTTTAGCTGAATCTTTGGATATCAGTACAAATGCCGTTATGACTATTCAAGTAAGTTTGAAATAAATAACTTTTTTAAATTTGGGCTAAAATGAAATAATATAGTCTGCATTAATATTATAAAAGTGAAAAAGAACTATGTAAGTATTTAATAATATTATACTATTAAATACATTACTATTTTAGGCAATTCGTTCGATGTCACAATTGATGCCCACTAATGAAGAAGACATGTTAAAAATTGACGGCGTTACAAAATCTAATTTTGAAAAATTTGGCCAACCCCTATTAGAAATCACACAACAAGCAGCTGCAGAAAAGTCAGGTATAGTTTGTTAGTTATTATTTATATAGTCACAAATGATTAAAGAAAGGAATTTACGCTTTTATTGTTAATTATATTTCAAAACATATTTTATTATGAATAAGAATATCATTGCAAACTATTAGTATTTTTTAAAATAAAGTCAATAAAATCTATGTTTGATACAATAGCAATTATAACTACTGAAGTAAATCAAGACAGCTATAGCAATAATGGATATTGTCAAGGAATTAACGTTGATTCCCCATATTATGAAGATATGGTCAACAGAATGATGGAAACTGAAAGTTTAAGTGGAACAAAACGAAAATCAACTTATTCAACTAATAAAAGAACCAAACGTTTCAAAAGGAATAAAGGAAAAAAGTAAATTACAGTTTTGTGTTGTATACACTAATTTTATTTAAAAGTGTCATTAACAGTGTATCGAAAGTTAGGTATGTTAAATATAATTTATTTTGTATACAGTATATAATATATTATGTCCTCCAATATCTGGACTTATAATTTTCTTTTTACAACTAAAATCTATTTATTTATTAAATACCTTCACGCCCATTGGAAGGGGGAGGGGCAACAGTACAGTTAATATAATATTATATATACATAATATGAAGTGCACATAGTTAATTTATACTATAGTACATTTATGGCATAATATTTATTACTTATAAAACATTCAAAATCATTCAAACTAAAATTGTTTCTCAAATTTGTGTATTCAAATCCATGTCCAGACCCAGGAGAATAAGTCAGAATCATAATATATTTCTGATTTCCCCTCCTAAGTGGTAACTAAATTGAAACAGTGAGAAATTTAAAGATCCACGTATCATAAGTCTGGGCCATGCTTAAAATAATAATTGTAAATTTTAATATAATTAATAAAATGTTATTTTGTTCTTACAGAAAGAATAGTTCCAAAGGAACGTCCACTTCAAAAATGGCAAAAATACGTAGTGCTGCAATTAAATTGAGTGCTAAATTACGTCCTACTAAGAAACCAGGATTTTTACCAGTACCAAAACAGGCTCCAACAAAAAAATGAATATATCTCATTTTTATGCATAATATTAGCAGAATTAATTTTGTTTAATATCCTGTAATTTAAACTTGGAAGAGAAAACATAATATCATATCATATATCTATAAACTTATAGACAGCGCATCCACTCCGACCTGCCATCAATGCACGAGAATCATATAAGAGAAAGAAAAAAGAAAGAGAGAAAGAACATAAAATAGTAATCATAGACCTATGAAACTAACACTGTATTTCCCCTACATTCTCTTTTCTCTTTTACTCTATATCGTACTCCTGACCTTTCTCTCTAAGCGCTGTCCATTAATTTATAGATCTATGTATTATATAAGCATTGATTGTAATTTATAATAATATAGTATAATATGTATAATGATATAAGGTGTGATAATTTATTAGCTAACACAGCCATGAATGATATTGAATCTATGTTATTTTTATAGTTACAAATTACATAATATACAAATATCAGTTTTAAATAAATTCAAAAGACAATTTTAGTTAAAATTTGCATTTAGCATAACCAATCTAGTGTTATTAGCTTTGATATTAGTGTTAGTGAATTGAACGATTATCGAACCAACATTATGAAGGTCACCTTATAGGCTTTTATTGATATTTTAATTTTAAAGCTTATTTGAGCATTTTAAAGTAGTAACTTATTACATATTTGTTATCTACTGTTTAAAATATGAAAATATCATTAAAACCCTATAACTTATAAGGTGCCCACGATAATATTCTTACCGTTAAGTGTGACTATAGGTCAATTCATTCCAATATTGTGTACTTACTTAATTTCTATTAATTACTACTTATAATTTAAACTTTTGTACTTTTTTTGTTATAACCAATGTACACACAAATAGTGTGTACTTAATTATAATTAAAAATATAATATAGGGGGTGTCCTTATGGAACTTTTAAATCTTCCGCCATTTTTTTTTTTAGTATTTTGTTGATAGCACTGTATAATATATATTTAATTTAAAAATACCTTCTCTAATGGTAATTCCTTTATGGAAGCAAGTACCTAGTGCACATTTCGAAATGTGTATTTATCAAATTTATCAATTGATATTTGATATGTCTGTAATAGCTTTTCGTTTAAGTCATTTAAGTTCTTTAATTGTTGTCGTGCTGTATGTTAATTTGAATCTGATTATGTTATGTTGGTTCAGAAATCATATTTTTTTAGGTCATTAAGCCTCAAAAACTTTTGCAGTCTTTATTTGCAGTACTTCCACCGCTGTACTTAATTTTCAAGCATTTTATGGTAACTGAAGTACTGAACTGATAGTCGTGAATTACAAAAAATTATTTTTTCAAGCATATTGTGGGGTTAAACATTTTTTCCATTTTAAATCGTTAACTTCACGAACACTTTATAATGCAACATGTATTGAAAAATATATAGCACTATGCGAAATACTTTGTGTTATTCTGATCAATCATAATATCCAAAACATCTGTCAAATGAGATATCAGATGTTGGTTTTTCAAAGCATTCAGACATTCAGTGGTGTAAATAGAGCTGGGAAATTGTTTGGCAACAACTGGACATCATCGCCGTGGTACGTAATCAATTTTATCACGATAATGCGCTATAATAAGGATTAAGGAATATTATGTATGAACAATATTATTGTGACATATAATATTTATAGATGAAACTCGGTCACGAGTTCACGACTATAATGGCAGGTAAGAATAACAATATATTATGATCAAGTTGCGTCCCAAAACGGGACGCAAGTTACTTGTTGAATTTACTACATGCAAAATGTATACCTTTTTTGGCAGTGTTCAGAACGTTCACTAAAAAAAATGTACTCGTTCACGTTCACGTTCAGTCCTTAAAAAAGGAACTCGTTCACGTTCACGTTATTTAAAACAGGAACGCGTTCATTAGGTAGTTCATTTAATTTTTTTTTTATGAATCGTTAGCTTGCAGGCAATATAAAAATTAAAAACCAATAAACATATACGACTCAACCAAAAAATAAAAATACAATTTAAAAAGTATGTGAATTCATTTTTAATATCTAAATACTCTAAAATTAAAAACTATCTAGTGATAATAAATTGAACGTCTTAAAAATCAATCAAATTCTTAAAAATATAAACGTCGTTCACGTTCTATTTGCAAAAAACGAGTGACGTTCGCTATATATGAACGTGAGTTCATGAACGACTTTCTTTCCAAACACTGTTTTTTGGGTACGTAAGTACTGCCCAGTAGTATGCAGCCTTAAAAATTTACAAAAATCCCAGCCTTTTTTTTGTTTCGTTGTAATGTGTCAACATTAAGAATACTATTTTATAAATTTATAATATTTAAAAAAAGTAAAGCCCCCACGGAAAGCGTGTTAGATCCTTTCGCTATAGTATTTCAAACGTGCCGCCGTGTGACCATCGGACGGTGATCACGCTCAGTGAGCCGCTATGTTGGTAACACTTCTCCGGGAAACGACGCTGACACTTTAAGAAATGTTTCTGATTGGTCACTGAACTTTAGTTTCGAATATCGATACAACGGGACAGCGTGCGTGCGTGTGGGAAGCACAGCTGATTTTCTATTAATGGCGTCTGCCATCTGGTGATAGAAAGTTATGAGCTACCTATTTAACAGGTACGCTGTGTATTATTTAAATGTTCTTTTTCCAGTGGCTCGCATAGATATTATAGAATGGCTTAGGCTACAAATTTTCTCAGTGGGGCCCAGTATTCATTGTATGAAATTCAAAATAAATAAATATTAAAGCTAACAAAACAAGATTGGTTCTGTTGAATAAACATTTTCTTCATAATGATTGGGTTTGGGAGAAAAAGTTAAATATAGAGCGCTGCCATCCTCTTTATAGTAAAAAGTCTTTTTTCAAAATAATATATGAAGATAGATGCTGGAAACACTCCAATATAACTTTTTCATTGTCAATTAGGTTAGTTGTAAATAATTGTATTCAATACAAAAGCTAATTGTATGATCACAATATATTTATTTCAAAAAATTGTTGTTATAAAAGTCATGAGTCTCTAGGACGAATTGTACATTTTTTTTTTTGCCTTAATACAATGTATAAATATTATTTGTTGAAAACTCTTATATTATAATTATATTATAAATCATTATCATAATTTTTAAGTACTATAAAATATTTAATGTAAATTTTCTAAATAGGTGAACATATAATATAAGTATAGGAACAGTGGACAGTGGACGTATATAAAATTAACATCTAATATCTTGTAGCATGTAGTATATAATGTAAACGATACTATAAACATAAACTATTCAATAATGTTTACAAAGTGTATAAAATAGTCTAAAAAATTGAATTACATGGATTCTGTCAATTATTATACAATATAAGTTAAAATATTGGTATATAAAACCGATTTATAAAGTCTTGACCTCTATAAATATCTGATATTTCACCATTATGTACATAAAGAACTTTGGTGATAATTTTTAATCAAATATTTAACTTTTATAAAAGATTATAGTTATGCCTACTTTTCATTGAGTTTCCTAAAATTGTTATACTATTTGTTTTATTAATAACTGTAGTATTATACATGTGTCACCACAATACAAATATTCATCTATAGTTACACAAAATAAATGTTCAATAAGGCACATATTATAAAGATAAAACAAGTTTGAGCAATACTAATTTTGTAACAGTTTTTTTTAAACTTAACATGCTAAATTAAAGAGCCATACATTAAAATAAAAAACAACCATTTATCAAAATTAATAAATATTATTAGAAATGTAAATAAAGTTTCCAATCATATAAAGCTGATTAAATTAATAATAATCTCATTTAAAATATTCAGTATACTTAATTTATTACACACATTAAATGTATAAATTGGAATGTTATTTAATTTATAAATAAAAATTGGAAAAAAGTTATAAGATTTGACAAGGCTATACATTAAGTATTGTTTGAAAGGTGTATTACAATTTTTTCCATAGATTTTAAATTAATTCCATATTTATGAAATGTGCTAACCAATAGAATATGAATACAAAATTACTGTTCTAAAATAAATTAATATAAGTTCCGGAAAAGGACCTCTCCACTCCTTATAAAAAGTATTCATTTTGAATTAACTTGTACAGCAATAACAATAGGTGATATATACCTATTTATACATATGTGTGTTTAGTATTAAGTCATTATGTAATTATGTTTAAATTAGTTTGTGATCATTCAAAACATAATTTATAATATGAATAGAAATCAAATTTTATTTAGATAACAGTAAATTGTATATATGTTTTAAAGATAAAAGTTTATTATTGTCAATACATTTTGCTATTGCTAAACAACAGTAAGCACCCTCCTGCAATTGCACTAGTGATGCTAACTAAAGAACACTTAGTTACTTTTTGCTACGAGGAATTATAAACAAAACAAATTATTTTTCAACAAGAAAAGTTAGGCAGTTTACTGTATTTTTCTTAAAATAAGAGATTTCAAAATAGTTATTATATTTACTTAACTCAAACTAATTAAAATAAAAAAGTATTGTTTATCTTTGTAATTTAAATTGAAAACAAAAAAATATTTTTAATTTAAATATGATAAATTTAAAATATACAGTTTTACTGTAAATAAAATATTACTACACCCTAAAGTATTTAATATAGAAATTGTTTACTTTTTTTCTTATCTGTGTCAATAGTTGGTTGTGTTAAATTACACAATAGTTAACGATAATCTTAAGACGACGGAGTAAAAAAAGTTTCCTATAAATAATTGTCAATATCAGATTTCTTAAACGGCCTTGTATAGACCTTTTGTTTTAAATCAAATGGGTAATTTTTAATGGCACCCACAACTTTTAACAATCATGTTCTTATACTTCTTTAATATAACGTTATTATCCTCCAAAAAAAATAGTACTGCTTGTTGACCCATTTTTGTTGGTGCACAACATGGTTTAGGGACCTGTATAGGACTCATCAAATGCACCAATGTCTGAACAATTGCATGGTTAGTCGCATTCATATGAGCATTGAGTGGGAAATTACACTCACCGGTGCAATAAAATGCACCATAACCATCAGGCGCAATTATCCAATCCTGAAAAATATATTTAAACAAAGTTTATTTATAATAGTTTTCTTCTTATTTCTCATTTACAATGACCTTATTTCTTAAAACAAAATGCAATGCAGTTATAACATTCTGACATAAAATAGTCATTACATTTTGCTTTTAATGCAATAAATGGCTGGTATTTTATACTTGGTAAAAAGTTTGAATCCTTTAAGTTGCAGAAAATGTATGATAAATAGGGTTCAGATTTGAAGGCAATATAATCAATAAAAAAAGCATTTAAAATGTAAAAAAGGCAAAAAACGGCATTTAATTTATATAAAAAGGCAATTCATAAATATACTACAAAATAAAATAGTGAATATTTTTTAAACACTTTCAAATGCACACATTTTGAGAAAAATACAAATTAAAAATGAGCATGAATACTAAACTACATTAAGTTTATGCTATTTTGTATAAATAGATTACCTTTTTCTTTAACCAGGTTTGTCTTAAGAATTAGATTTTAAAAATTAACTTACTTAAGTTATACCAGTTAATTTAATGCAAAATAATCTAGTTGGTATTAAAAAAAAAATTGACTAATATGTATTTTGATAAGCTGTATTCAGAAAAACGGTTACGGTTTGGGCTCAAAATATTTTTATAATTTACACATCGAAAAGGATCTTTCTACGTCCACCGAAGTTATTGGGGCGTATTTCATACTTAAATAATTATCTAAATTAAGATTGCTAGATGAATAAAACCCATTTGTAGCGATAATACGCAAGCTGTGTATAAAATTATAAAATCAACTGAAAATTAAACACAAAAAAGGCATTTATAAGTAAAAAGGCAAAAAAAGGCAGAAAAATTCATCCATCGTCTAAGAAATTAAATGAAACACATTTTTGTATAAAAATTATTTTTCTATTATGATGAATAAGAGAAAGGCATTTGCCTTCAAATCCGAACCCTAATGATAAACATAATATATCTTAAATCTAAAATTATCAAGAAATATGATAAACTTTACCTGCCATTCAAGATCTCTGAAGTTCACATATAATGTTTGTATTTGACAACTTCTAGATTGAAACCCTTCTGCTACATCTGAAATATAACATTATTATTTGTACTATTATTGTTTTTAATTTCATATTTATGAACAATATTAACTATATAAACTATGTCAAATTAAAATAATTGTGATTAAAAAAAATGTTGTTTAAGAATTGAGTGGTTTGCTAGAAAAGATTTGTATTCTGCTTGAAAACCATGGTTAAATTTAAATTCAAAAAAGAATTCACTATAGCTATTAATTAAGTGACAACGTTTAATCAACTTCTAATCTCGCCTTGGCCATCTAGGATCGAAGTGTTAGTTTTAAATGATTATTAGTGTGAGTGAAATTCTATGTTGGTACCACCTTGTACGCGTGTTGTGCATACACATGTCAATAACTCAATAACAATATAAAATTCAATGTATATAATATAATATAAGTCAATTTGATTTAGTATAAGATATATCCGTCCACCTTTATAGTTTTTTGATGAAGGATGCATGCAATGAAATAATAATTAAAAAATATTTTTTGTTTATTATATGAATAACAGTTACTTTTATGTTATTACTTGGCAATATAAGCTGTTTATACTTTTATTTACTTAAAATAAACGCTGTAAGTAAATTTTACTAATATAATACTGACAAATAATAATCAGAACAAATGTCACATTATTATTTTATCTTAACATATTGACCATAATAAACTTTTGAAATAATAATGAAGATAATAATGATGATGATTGATAATTTAGAAACTATTAATATAGTGTTATAATGTTTTAATATTGCTGTTACTTCAGAAAAAAAGTGGAAATGTTAGATAATAATGCCATAACTCGGGTAGAACATGGAAGTGTTATGCGAAAACGCGAAATCTATAAACATATTTATGGCGTTTATGCTTAGTAAGTGTAAGATTTTAAGTGTCGAGACAGCTTTTTCAAAGAAAAATAATTGAGTTTATAGCATATTCAATGTAATTTCAGTGATATTTTTTATACAAATATTGTGTAAAACTGATAATACTATTAGATGCTGTATCTAACTAATTTTTAATTTTTTTTTTAGTTACGGCAAAGGGGAGGGTTAGTAGGAAGATAGATACCACCTAAAAGAATAAAACAAGAGTTCAACAATAAACAGGAACAGTAATAGAAAATACTGAAAAATCTTTTTAAATACCTTTATGAGGACGCCTGAGCCTTGTAAAAATACACTAGTATCAGTACATTTATCATATTAGATATAATTATATGAACCAAGTCCATTATTAGTAAAGTTATTATTTAACCAAGTTTCTGTTAATACAGTAAACAAATTGTTTAAAGCAGATATAGGTATTACATGGTAAGTTATTTAATTTGGTTCTAGTCAACGCAAATTGTTATAAAACTGTATAGCACCATAACAAAAAACTGGGTTTCTGGATGGTCAGAAGTGATAAAAACTTAAAAGAATCTGGCTTACTTTGAAATGGGTTTGAGTTGTAACTACTTTCAACAGTTTTCCTCCTTCTTCGTCTATAATGTTTTTGAAGAGAGGGACCACCAACTATATTACCTCCATTTCTGGACTTCAAATAAACAGCCATAAAAGGTTTTTTTGCTTCAGATAATTGATGTTTGTCAGCCCAAGTCACCATACCAATTTCTTCTGGTTTGATTTCGTGTTCTAATTATCATATAAAACAATTAAAATTAATATTATTATTTTTTTATTATACATAGTTTTTTATATGGGCTAATTATAATTTAGCTGGTACATATAAATCTTAAAATAGAAGTGAATCTATACTTTATCTGAAACAAGAATAGCTCTAGGCGGTGACCAATTTTATTTATTTAACATTTTTAGAATTATATAAATATAATAGGTTAGTGAAATAATATGTGAAAAGAAATACATTGCAATGGTTGGATACTAACATTTTGTAATACTTTTTTAAAATACGCTTTGTACTATTGGCTATTTGATTAAGCTAGGATATCTATTTAATAATACAATATACATGCATTATATATAGCTAGCTATAAAGTTATTTTTCCTTTAATTTTAATCATAAATCATTTTAATTTTTAAAAAAATGATACATTATTAGCTTTGGTTCAAACTAATTAAAATAAGTACAGATTTGTTGGTAATATATAATCATAACTGCAATTTTTTATTGCAATTTTGGTAACTATTATTTTTTTATAGTTATTGCTTCTCCATAAATAAAACTTCAATATGTATTACTGTATTGCAATATGTTTTGAAGTAGTTCTATTATGGGAACATGAACATTCATTATATTATAGACTAAAAAAACTTTATTTAATGCAATTTATTTTGCTAGTTTGAAACAAATGTTACCTCGATTATCATGAGAATGTACAGAAACATAGAATCCTCTATTGGGGTATAAATAATGGGTCCATGAAACTAGAGTACCAGTTGCATTAAATCGAAGCCATCCATCATAATCTGTTGTAGTGTTTTGGGTATCCACAAATTCTAATTCTTTTTCTCTATTAAATAAATAAATAAATAATAATAAGAATAAATAAACAAATAAAATGTTTTAACTATCATTTACTTACCCATTTTTTGAAATTAAAACTTGATACAAAGATACCGAATACATCTTAACATTACTTGAGCTACCCGATTGATACAAATGAACCTCAGCTGAAGTAATCATGTGAGTTTCTTCAGGCGGTACATCATTTAATTCAAATAAAATCCGTTTACCATGTTCGTGCCGAACATTACTAACTGGAGCTAAAATCAAATTAAACATATGAGTAACATTTAGTTATAATTAAATTATACTTAATTCATAGCAATTCAACAACATAATATTAAATTAGCTCAACTAAAAAAAATCAGTCACTAAAATGTATTTATTTATTGTTTATTTAAATAGGCGTTTTTGATGGTTATCCATTAATTTTAACAGATATATCATGTTATTATTTCAATTTAGATATTTAACGATAGGATTAAAACTCATAAAACAAAAGAAAAAGAGAAAACATGAATATTGGTGTATTCTCAATGGCATATTTTGGGCCGTGAAGCCCAACAGATATGTCCAAGTTCCTAGGCCGTACTTTTATCTTTTTTTATGTTAGGATAAAAACTGATTCTATTATTTTTTAATCAAACAAAAGCTCAAAAAGTTTATTTTTAAGTTTACAATGTTATTGTTTTAAATACATTTATAAGTAGTAAAACAACAATTATAATTCATATTTTTAATTAGCTTCTAGCATCACTATTTATAATTTGATTCAGGGGTGTCATTTGCGGTACTTAAAATTCCTTATTTTATAATTTTAGGGCTGCTAGGAACAATCAAATTGAAGACTTAAGGCAGTGCTGCAATAGCTAAGAGCTAAAACAAATTAATTAATTAAGCTGTGAGGATGGCTTTTTGAATATTTATTACTATAAAAACTTCTCGCACTTCTCACCAAGGAAAACTGAATCAAAGTGGTATGTCGTCCAACCTCCTATTCATTGTATCAATTAGCCACTAATGATATAAAATATTTTTAAAAAAAATTGTGGCCTGTTCATATTTATGAGTAGGTACAAAAAAAAAAATTGAAATGATGCCTCTGATTTTATTTGTGTATTTAAGAGGGCCTCCGCCTGCTATAGGCCCAAGAGCTACCAAATTTCACGCTATGCCACTGTGTATTCTAGTTTTTTATTTACCTATAATCTATGAATGCCTTAAATAAAGCGAACTTAACTATCGCTAAAGGTAATATATAATTATTATAAACAACATGTTCACGATTATCATTACGTACAGATCATCAGTACTTACAATGATTTGATAGGTATAGTGTGACAATGACATCACTGTCTTGTACGGTACGATCATCGTATTGACCAACGTCTGTAACACTTCTTCCTTTTCTGTCATGCGAACCATCTAGTTGTATGGATCTATAGACATCAAACAAAAACTGTGGTGCTGAACCGTCCAGGTTCTTTGGAGATTTTCGTGGTATTTTCGGCACACCAAACATGGTCAGTATCTCTTGTTCAACTTCGTTTCGTTCCTCGACCGACATGAAATCTTGCTTGACCGTCTGGACACCATTGTCCATGTACACACCGGTTGGCGATCCGGCATTAACCACACCGTACGCCGATATATGCAACAGTACGGTCAACGTTAACAGGAATTCTTTTTCGTGCATTTTTATTGTTGTTGTTGTTGTTAGCGAATTATTATCTAGTCATGAAAATAGATGATCCTATCGTACGGCAATCGAACGCTAGAAAAGTCGAACGACGATCAGGACTCGATCCGATTAGCCCACGGCCGATTGTGGAATGTCTGTGAAAGATAGCTCCGGCGTAGTTAGCTATACCTATACCACTGATAATAAATTGGTTGATACCAGTTATATTGAGTTGCATTTACTAAATTTATTAGGGGCAGCTTAGTAAAACAAATTTAAAACAAATAATATAATATAAGTAAATTGTATTAACTGTCACAGATGACAGATGTTAACTAAACCAATTATTAATTAAGAAATGATAAACATATAATATATTCACTATTAAAATAATATAAATATGTATTATTTATTAAGGTTCCACACACTGCCGTGGTGGCGGTAAAAGCCGGATACAATATTTACCGCCACTATGGCACCACCACCAAGACAATAAAATTTTACCGCCAACGCTGCAGTGTGACCTAAAGATGACCTTAAATAGGATTTGATCTCGTCTGTATTTTTGAACAAAATAGACATTTCTTATGCCAATTCTAGTATCCTAATAATCTGATAAAATTAAACTTCTAAAAATATATTTGAATTCGTAATGAAGTTTACTTGAAAGCTACTAGAACATTTTTACTTTTGACCCCCCCCAAAGTACCAACTAGATTCACTTTCCTATCAGAAAAGATACTGTTGAAGAAATTTTAAGCACTTTTACTATCCTAAAAGGTGTTGACGGACACACAAAAAAAAAACACATTATTGTAAAAGTTATCATTGTAGGCACTTCTATTAGGTACACACAAATACATTTATAATTTCAAATAAACATATTATCATTGATTATATATAGTATATTATATATATTATTATATATTATTATATATATATATTAGTATATTATATATATTACTATGTATAATCAATGATATTATGTATCTAAATAACATATAAATGTACAAATATTTGGGTACATTATTTTGTGTACCTACTAAAAAACTAAAGAAACCAATGTATGTATTATGATATAGGTCATTGCTCTCTAGTGTTTGAGTACAGAAAAATATGTCAATACATTTTTTAATTACCGTTACCCAAATAAAATTTGTTTATTGAATGTTCAATGTATCTTACATATTTATTGTTCGTTTTATCAACACAATTAATTCAACTAAAGTACCTATTTGGCTACTTATATACCTAGTTAATTATTTAAAATTATGTGGTTCAGAAATGGCTGTTAATAGGTTAGGTTGTATGTAATCTTTATTTTCACATCCCTACGTTTGATATCATTACACTTATTTAACTAATTTACCTCATTGACCTTTGTAGTTTTGTTTAGTTTGACATCTTAAAAGGTACCTCTTGATAGATTTACAATTTACTGACATTTTTAGTTAGGTAATTTCTTAAAATAGACTAAGGGCCCTATTCATAGTCGATTCTTAATAAATAAGTATTGCTTAAGATATACTTATGACTAAATGAGATTCTTAAACGAGACTTTAGCTTAAGAAAAGAAAAAGTATTAGTAGCCAGTAGATACCTAATTAAATTAAGGTTAGTGGATACCTATCTTAAGCATTGCTTTTAATTATTATCACGATTTTAGATTCTGAACGAATGTACCAATATTGATTTAACAATAATGTGTGTGTTATTTATTATTGTTGTACAGGAATTTTTACGCAAAATCGGTTTTAACGCAAATCGGTTTTTGACAAAATTGATTTTGATATAGGTGTAACTCTAAAACAAATTACTGTAGATACTAGATACATGAAATTTTTCATGGTTGTTTATATTCGAATTTTCTATACACGATAAAATTAAAATAATAAGTAAAAAGGTGGGTAAGTGGATGTCGCTCTGCTGTACAGTAGGCTAAAAGTAGGTCACTGCGTATAATGGATCATACTATTAAATTAGAATTCAATGATATAATATCTCTGTATAAGAAAAACGATTCTGAGCGGAGACGGTATGTTACTATGTAAAAATATGAACTTCAAATGCTCATAAAAATTTAATTTGATTTGCTTGTAGACATTTTTTTTTGAAAGGTGGACAAACTTATGAATAATTTTGTATTCAACTTTCAAATCTTAGATTTAAAAAGAAAAATTTTTATACATCCTCAACTCAACATATTTACGTATTTATAATCAATGCTTGTATTAATTATTTACACTTTTTGGCGTAATAGATAAAACTTTATTGATATTTATAGAAAAAAAAACTAAAAAAATTGAAAACTTACAATGTCCCTAAACAGCTCAAAAAGAGTCAAATTATTTTCAAAATTGTATCATATATATAAAATGCTAATATAAACATTCAGTAAAATTTTCGAGGTTCTACAGTCACTCATTTTTTAATTACAACAAAATAAGATAATCGTTACGTAAAAAATCGAGTGAATATCAAATGTTGTAAAAATATGAATTTCAAACGCTCATAAAAATTTAATTTGAGTTTCTTATAGACATTTTTTTTTTGATAAAGGTGGATTATCCTATAAAGAATCTTGTATTACATTTTAAAATCTTAGTTCTAAAAAGAAAAATTTTTACGAATTATTAACTCAATTAATTTGCTAATTTTCGTGATTTTTACATATTTTGTCAATTTTTGAACTTTAAATGCTAATTAAAAAAAACTGTGACTAAGAATTTTTAATATTTTTCAAATGTCATTGTAAAAATATAGTAGGAGCCTTGTATTAAATTTTCAAGTATTTTTACTCAACAAATAAAGTTTTATTGACATTCATAGAAAAAAAAACTAATAATATTGGAAACTGAAAATGTCCCTAAATAGTTCAAAACAAATCAAAATATTTTGAAAATTTTATCAGGTTTAGAAAATGGAAATATAAGCAACTAGTGAAAATTTCATGTATCCACGGTCATTTGTTTTAAAGTTACACCATAAACCAAAATCAATTTTCTCGATAACAGATTTTGCGTAAGAATTCCCGTTTTTCCTTAATTTTTCTTTTGTTTTTCACGGCGTTTTGAAAAATACTGGAACATTTTTACTTTTGACCCCCCCATAGTACCAACTAGATTCACTTTCCTATCAGAAAAGATGCTGTTGAAGAAAATCCAAGCATTTTTACTATCCTTAAAGGTGATGACAGACACAAAAAAATAAAAATAAAACACACATCATTGTAAAATCAATACATTCATCCTTCCATTCAGAATCTAAAATACATTGACTTGCTTTGAGCGGTTTACGGACATTTTCAGTTTCCAATATTTTAGTTTTTTTCTGTAAATTTAAATTAAATTAATTAAATACATTGGGAAAATAAGCTTGAAAATTTAATACAAGGCTCCTAATATGTTGTTACAAAAATATTTGAAAAATATTAAAAATTCATTGTCCCATTTTTTTATAAGCATTTAAAGTTGAAATCTTGACAAAATACGTAAAATTCACGAAAATGTACAAAATATTTTAAGTTAAAAATGTATAAAAAATTTCTTTTTTAAATCTAAAGTATGAAATTGTAGGTAATACAAGATTCCTTATACGGTTATCTACCTTTATCAAAAAATAAAATGTTTATAAGGAAGTCAAATAACATTTGTATGTGTGTTCAAATTTTTACAACATTGGATTTCAACACACGATTTCTCAAGTACCTATTTCCTTATTTTGTTGTAATTTAAAATCAAATTCCCGTAGAAACTTGTAATTTATATCCTATGTTTATTTTATCAATTCTTACATTTGATAACATTTTCAAAATATTTTTTCGAGCTGTTATGAACATTTTCAATTTGCAATTTTTTTAGTTTTTTTTTTATAAATGTCAATAAAATATTCAAATGTAATGTCTTTAGTAAGAATGAATTTAACCTACTGTAGTAGATATTAATGACTAAAACTAAAATTAATTAATTTTACCACAATAATATCATAAAATATACCTATAGTTAGTAATATTTCAGGTTATCTAGGAATCTATGCAATTATCAGATTAGTCTACGAAAATAATTGAATGAAATAAAAATGTTTACGCGTCATGCAAGGAGGTTATAATATAAATATCAGAAGTAACCAAAATTGTATGTTTCGTAAGGACCGTGGTATAGATTTCAGTGTCTGATTGTGCAGGGGTTATATGTTATATGTGATATGTGCGCCCAACACTTTATGCGTCCAACACGGAATTTTACTTTACCGCCGGACACTATTAGAGATTCCCACTTTACCTCCCGCTGATCGGGAAAAGGAAGCTTTCCAACGCTTCAACTGCTATCGAAAATCAAACTTTCGGTGCAGGTGCGATAAAAAAAATTATAACTTAATTTGTCTATGAATTTATATTGGTATCCGGAGTTACCCCAGTCCCCATTATGTGGTTATATCAGATATCTGTACAATCTTTAACTTTCTATAAAAGCTCAATATGAAGAATATAATTTTTTGTCACGCCTGGTGATTAAGTCGGAATCCCCGTATTGCCGGGCGGTAAAGTGGAAATCTCAAAAAGTACCTACTGATCTTACATATCACGCGTATCATCTGCACAACCTGCAGACACAACATTTATACTACGGTCCTTACAAAACTTTTCGTTACATCTTATAATCATATTATAACTACCGTGCATGACGATTAAAATAAATAAAACCAAACTGTTTCTTAAATATTGTTTTCGTAGAATAGTCTGGTTATTGCATAGATCCTAGCAGGCTAGGATTACCTTTGTCGTGATCAATGGACTCAGAGGCATGACAAAAAATAGTATGTGTCGCATAGGTGGATTTTGTCACATCAGTGGGGGGGCTTAACATTTTTGTCTTATCCATTAGCGTAAACATACAGTTTTAAACGCTTCAACCTACTATCTAGTGGCTACTTAGTACTCCTACTTTATTATAACAGAGGCACCAAGTTTATATGTAAACTAAAGCAAAAGTAAAAATTTTACATTAGTTTTTAAAAGCGCCGTGAAAAACAAAAGACAAATTAAGGAAAAACGGGGATTTTTACGCAAAATTTATTTTGGTTTTGGTATAACTCTAAAACAAATGACTGTAGATACATGAAATTTTGACTGAATGTTTATATTTTCATTTCCTATACACGTCTACAACCATTATGATCCGTATATACACCATTAAATTTTGAAAATATTTTGACTCTTTTTGAGCTATTTACGGACAATTTTTTTTAGTTTTTTTCTATAAATATCAATAAAATTGTATTTGTTGGGCCAAAAAGCGTGGAAATTTAATACAAGGCTCCTGATATATTGTTACAATGGCAGTTGAAAAATATTAAAAATACATAGACACAATTTTTTTTTATAAGTATTTGAAGTTCGAATTTTGACAAAATTTATCAAATTTAAAATTTAATAAATATTTATAAATATTTTGTTGTTAAAAATGTTCAACTTTTATAAATAAGGATTGAAAATTTAAATCAAGGTTCCACATTATTTACTTTATTCACAATAATATCATCAAATATAGGTACTTACTAGTTACTAATATTATATGACTGTCTAATAACTGACTGTCTTCACTCAGAATCGTGACACTCTGACTGGCTGACTGTCTTCATTTAGAATCATTTTGCTTAAAAAAATGATATTATATCATTGAATTCAAATTTAACACCATCCGTTACAGTGACCCACTTGTATCTACTGTACAGCAGAGCAATACCCACTTGCCTGCCTTTATGAATAATATATATTGACATATTGTTTACATTCATATACTATTATACGGGATTGTCCCGTTTTTCCACTTTGTGTCCGTTGTCGATATAATTTTTAGAACACAGACAATTGACACCGAGCAATTACGATAACCCCTGTTCTGAGTGGGAGTAGGTAGGTAAGTACCTATATAGGCTATATCCTATAGTTAGGACTTGTTAGTGGCTGTTGGTTATCCAACCATAATCCATATTCGTATTTCAAGTTGAAAGTTAATACACACTTTTTGCTAACTTTTTTTTAAGTTAAAAAAAAGTTAATTTGTTTATACAACGCTAGCGCACTTCATTATTTTCCAACCCATAACTAAACTGTAGAATACAGTGTTTATACTTTATAGTTTACTCAGTATTTCCATATAAGTTAGATTCGAATGTTATACGTTTTTTACTTTAAACAATTCACAGTAAATATTTTTTGACTTAAAAACGAAATAGACTGAAGTAGTGAAACATAATAAAATTAAAAACAAAATAAATTTACATAACTTACTTCTTTAAATGAAAAATTAATAACTTCACGTTAATTTAAAAGTAAGTAAGTTAACAGTTGTTAAGTTAATGAAAATCCAAAAGTAACTAGTTAAACTAACTTTAACTTTTTAACTCGTTAATGCCCAGCCTTTTATTTAGATTTTAGACATCTACGTATGTACAGTGGCGCGGTGAACGGTAATTTCAGAGGCCTTGGCCTCTAAAATTTTTCTTAAATATAGGGGTGGGTGGTAGCCAGTGGGTCCCCTAGTAAATTTAATATGATATTCTCAATAATAACGACCTGAAATATAACTTGTTATATTACATTAATACATTATTACGCATAAATACTTGGGATATTTGTAACTGGCCTCTGGAAAATTTTTAGTTGCGTATATATGTATATATTTATTGAAGCTTTGCAGATGATAAACTCTATAACCTCAATAGAGGTTAAACACAGGTATTCAAATAAATTGTAAAATTAAAACAAATGAAGAAAGGCTTAAACGCCTTAAACATATTATGTGTAACACTTCTTAATACAAAACAAAATAAATACTGAATTTATAATTTTTTTTTAAAAACGTATCGTATGTAATTAAACATTACATTTGAATATGTTTATTTTTATTACCTATAATTTATATAAATTATATTAATTAATATTTACTAGATCTTAACATTTTATTAGAATAAACTTTTGAATTATTATGTTACACGCTTATACACTGATCATTCAGTATTAATAATGCTATATTATATATACATTTATATTCGGCGTCAACAGTGGCACACACTGAAAAATAAATAGGGGTAGCATATTTAATCAGTTACCTCTATTGACCAATCAGTTAACCTCCTTCAGTAAGTCTATATTGGCTTAATAGTTTATTTTTAATATTTTTATAATATATATATTTTTGGACTAAGGGGTCCGCCGATCCACTAACAAAATCAGGGGTAGCAGCTGCTACCCTTGAACCCTCCAGTGCGTGTGCCACTGGATGTCAATTGTCCTATTATTGGGTGTCAAATGTCCTAGATTCATATTTTTTGTTTTACAAAACAGATACATAGATGTTAAGAATTATTTACGCAACCCTAAAATCTATTATTTTAGGGCCTTAGGGGCATAAAAAAACGTCGATTTCATCTGGAAGGTTCCTGACCCCCCCCTTTTTTCCCTTCCATTAGGAGCTGTGTACAACCTCCGTACTGTCGTAGACTACGAGTTGCGAGATTATGGTCTATGTTAAAATAAACGACAGCAATAAGTCGTTGTTTATTTTGTCACACTAGCACCGTACAGAACGACGTACACAAATACCAACAACAAGTAAACAACTAGCGACAACAAGTGACTACGAGTCAACGCCCCGAATATTCCGTGATAAGGATAACGCGACGTGTGAGCATTAGACACGATCCACGAACAAACGACGCACGGTATTAACCTAAAAACTGACGGAATTGTTTGTATCGATCAAATTGTTCACGGCAAAGCGGCGCGCACGTGATTCCCTTACCGCGTCTACTGCGTTCAGATCTTCATTCTTCAGACGTCGTGGTCGTTGTACCACTCTCCCGCTCATCTATCAACTTTTGTTTACCGACTATCGTTCTCCGATATAAATTGCAATTCAAATACCATTTTTGAAAATGGACACCGCCCGTAAGTACCAATAATATTTTTTCCGGTCAATTTGTCGATATCGAACGCGTATCGAATAATTGACCCCTCGAAATTGTCAGTGCACAACTAGATGATTACCGCACTGCGTATTATTTTCTTAACCAACATTCAATGCACCGAATACTTCACCGGTGTTTTTAATATTAATATTTATTATTGTAACAATATAATATGTTATTATTAAAGTTAAGAATGTGAGTTGGTAGCATAGAGGCGCAAATTGGGTTTTACATTTTAAAGGGGCTGCAATTTTTTTAAGTTGATCGGGCGTGGGCTATGCCAGATGCCTCCACACCACATGTTTAAATTAATTATATTATATTATAATAAACGAAACATATTTTCAACATTTAATTTTTATTAAGCAATTAATAGAAATAAAGTAGTTTAGAGTCAGTAATTATAACAATACTAATATTATTATTTACTGTTCTGTATCAAACCGGCCACTAGATGATACAATATAATATTATAATAATATTTAAAGTATTGACGAACGGTCAAGCAGAGTGTACAAAATGTTGGTCAATTACTTCGCTCATCTTAACTTAAAATATTATTTATTACTCATAAACAACTTGTCCTAAATTCGATTTTTATGTACCTATTGTAATACTTAAAAATATTCTGCTTTGGAATATGAAATTAAAACTGTACTGCATATAAAAAGTGAAAATTTTAAGAAATATATTTTTTTTGAAATAAATTTATTTTGTGACGACTTGAAACCGTGTAAAAAAGTCAACACTTTGCGAAATAATGAGTGTTATATTATTATAAAGCTATTATTTATATTTTTAAAATCCAAGTGATAATTTGTACTTATTATACAACCGTACGTCCGTACAAATAGGTAGTAATAATTAATATGAATAATTATTAATTACTATGAATATAATCCATTAAAAATACTTAAAATCTCAAAAGATATTTTAAACTAATTAATATATTAATTAAGTACATGTAGGTACAGTACCTACATTTACAATATTTAAAGGACAACAATTATGTAAATTAAAATAACTAATAAAATATGCGTATAAACTTTTAATTGAAGGAATGTAAGTAGGTATCCACGTGGTGTGTACCAGTGTACTTCGTCACCAATGTATGTGTTAAATGTGAGTTCAATGATACAATATTACGAAAAACGGTTCTGATTAAACAATGCAGTCGGCCTAGTTACGAAGTATATTATATTACGTTATTTTATATATTTAAAATTATATCGCTACTAAAGTATTAATTGTATTATTAGTAATGGGTTACGTTGTATTTATGTGTGCCGAAAACATTGCAATTGTCATAGTGTGTATGTAAAAATAAATAAATGGTAGTATAATGTAGGTACCTAAAAGTTTCGGGGGCGCCTAAAAAGTTTGAAAATGGTTGGTTTTAAATCGTATTATAGTTTAAAAATACCACATCGGAAACTCATATTGTCAGAACAGTAGTTTTATTGAATTAAATTTCATTGATATTGCATCGTAATCGGTTTGAAATATGTCGGAAACGAATTCTATAAAAAAAGTATTTTTCTAGAGAATATTGTGTCGGAAACATTTTGAACTGTTTATGTATTATGTATCAGTATAGAATCCTATTTTTCAGAAACTTATTTTTATGAAAAATATTTCGTTGGAAATGTGTATTATTAGGTTACGGTATACAGCTCAGAACAAATACATTGTTTCCAACAAAATAATTTATTGACCTATATACTATTCAGACAAAATATGTTTCAATAAATACGCTTTGAGAAAAAATATTTACTGGATTTTTTCGTTTCAACCAATTATTTTTCAACAAATGTCTGCAATTTTGACGAATTTTGCAATCAATTTTGAACAGACGCATACTAAGGTTGCTTTCCGACTATGTAGGAGTTACCTCCCGATGGACAGGTAATAAATGTTTAATTGGTTCTTGGTACATTTTCCCTGCAGCGTCACGACGCCGTCATGTTTCACTGTTTGACGCCGCAGGAAACCATATACCTACCTCAAAATAATTTTATGAATTTCTAATTAAAAATAATTTGCATTTTTTCGTGATTTGCGATCTGCCATTGTAACAACACATTAGAAGCATTTTATTAAATTTTATTGACATTTAAAAAAAAAAATTGGCAACTTAAAATTTCCGTAAACAGCACAAAATATTTTGAAAATTTTGTTGTATAAAAGAAAATGCTAATATTGAGTAATATAACATTCAGTGAACATTTTATTTATCTACAGTAATTTGTTTTAGAGTTACACTAAAAACGAAAATCATTTTTGTCGAAAACAGATTTTACGTAAAAATCCCTGAATTCCTTAATTATTTTTTCGTTTTTCCTTGCGCTTTTGAAAACTACTGGGAATTTTTTACTCTTGACCACTATAATGTACCAGCTAGATTCACTTTCCTATCACAAAAGATGCTGTTAAAGAAAATTTAAGCATTTTTATTGTCTTAAAAGGTGTTGACACAAAATAAAAAACACATTGTAAAATTAATACATTCATCGCTCCGCCCAGAATCTAAATATTCAAATGTCTATAAAAAGCTCAAAAAAAAAAAAGTTTTGAAATTGTAAAGCACCTACGGATATTCGTTTTTGTGTTAGGTTAGGTCACCTAACTGACTTTTTGTGCATGAATACATAATAAATGGTCAAAATAATGTTTTGATTTTTAACTTTAAATTATGTTTCTGATAGCAAATTGGATCTAGTTGGTACTTTTGAAAAGTCAAAATAGTAAATTCCCAGTAATTTTCGAAAGTGTTTTAGGATTAACACAAATAAAATTAAGGAAAACTATTTATGGACTGGATCGATTTTGTTTTTTTTAGTGTAATCAAAAACGTAACATAATAGGTACTACTGCTAGGTTCCTTTTTTTTCTTATAATAGTAGTTTAGTATAATAGCTGATAGATATATAGTCACAATTTTTTTAGAAGCCTTTAAATTTTAAATTTTGACTACATTTACGAAAATTTGCATACTATTTTGTAGTTGTAAAATGCTCAATTTTAGATTCTGTGCGGTGCAATGAATGTATTGAATTTTACAACGATATATTATATTGTGTTTTTTTTTAAATTAATTTTTTTATTTTTGTCCATCATCGCGGTTTGGGGCAGTAAATCTGCTTCGATTTTCTTCAACGGTATTTTTTCGGCGGGAAAGTGAATCTAGTTAGTTTTTCAAGAGGTCAAATTTTAAAACTCCTAATAGTTTTCAAAAGAGGAAAGTTTAAAATCGGGAATTTTTACGCAAAATCGATTTTGGTTTTTGGTGCAACTCTAAAACACATGTACGTGTATAATATACACTGTATATACATGAAATTTTCATTGGTCGTTTATATTTGCATTTTCTATACACGATAAATTTTTCAAAATGTTTTGAACTGTTTGCAGACATTTTCAGCTTTCAATTTTTTTAGTTTTTTTTCCTATAAATGTAAAAAAAAATTTATTTGGTTGGTAGAAAAGAGTGAACATTTAATTCAAGGATCCTGATATATTGTTTCAAAGGCAGATGAAAAATATTAAAAATACATATACACATTTTTTTATAAGCACTTAAAGTTCAAATCTTGACAAAATACGAAAAAATCACGAAAATTAGCAAATTATTTTGAGTTGAGAATATACAAAAATGTTCAACTACAAGCAAATCAAATTAAATTTTTATGAGAGGTTGAAGTTCATATATTTTCACAATATTGGATATTCACTCGATTTCTCACATAGCGGTTTTGTTATTTTATAATTATTCAAAAAAATAACTAGATACATAAACATTTTACTGAATGTTTATATTTTCATTTTCTTTACACCATAAAATGTTGAAAATATTTTATTTATTAAAAGTGGAATTAGTACCCAAAAAATCCTTAAAAAGATTGAAGTAGAAAAACTATTGAATCAAAAATGCTAAATATTACAAAATAAAAGTTTCAAAATTGAATTTATTAGTATCTAATTAAAATGCAAAATAAAATTAGAATATTCTGCATCAAGGGAGCATGAAACAAATTTCTAGCTAGGATAGCATTGTACAGAATAAAAGGAAAAAAAATGCAAAAGTCATCAACATCCTAACTCTACTTATCTGTGTTGACTATAGGTAATGGCCTTTTATGATATATTATATTACCTAATTATAACACTTGAATCATTTTAAATTTGTTCTATTAAAAACTATGAGCTAGTAAAATTTTCTTTAAGCTATCCCAAAAATTGAAAAGACTTTTTCGTCTTACCACTTCTAGTTATTTAAAAGGTCATTCACAAATTTACAACTGTAATGATAATTTTTTTAGGTGTATATTTGTAATTTACTTGCGCGATTGATATTGACCTTATTTTTTGTTTTATCATTATATAAATGATTTTTCATACCTAATTTAAAGTACCTACCTATCTAATATACTATATTAATAAAATTTGTTATATTTATTTTCCAGATGCTTTACCAGTTCTTAAGAAGAAGAAAAGTAAAAAATCTAAAGGATTAAACGATGAAAAATCCTTGGGAGAACTCCAAGCTGAAATCCCCTTCTTTATAAAACCTTCTGAAAAAGCTGCTACTATTGATTCTTCTAAATGGCCTTTGCTTTTGAAGGTAAATATTAGCACTAATATGTAATATTTAATGAATATTAAAATGTTGTACAAAATTGAATGTAATTTTAAGAATGATAATTGATGTGGATTTTATCAACTTTTTGCTTTTTGTTTTTCATGTGAGGCTGGTATTATTTAAATGTTATAATCTCAGTTTTAAATATTAAATATTGCACGTGTATTTTACAGTAAATATTTTTAGCTAAAATGTATTTGTATTATACTTGTAAAAGGTCTAACCTTTTTAATACTTCGTATTTTCCATTTTTTCGGGATGTTGGAGGGGGTGCAATAACATAAGTAACTTTTGATTTTATTTAGTAGACTTGTTATAGGTTTAGAAATAGGAAAGTTTTGGTTATACGCAATAAACTGTTTACAAATATTATTAGAATGATCACTTTTTAATAATATAACTTTTTTTTATAGCATTTTGATAATATGAATGTCCGCACAAATCATTACACACCGTTGCCATTTGGATCAAATCCCCTGCAAAGAGAAATTAGAGAATACATTAAAGCTGGTTATATTAATTTGGATAAACCATCCAATCCAAGTTCTCACGAGGTAGTTGCTTGGATTAAGCGAATGTTAAAAGTTGAGAAAACTGGCCATTCTGGAACATTAGATCCAAAAACTTCAGGTATTTGATCAATTTATTATTTATAAACCTTTTAGTTTTCTCTTTACTTACTTAATATTTTAATTGATTAAATAAATAATTAAATTGTGTAATGCCACAATTGTTATTATCATGATAAAGTATCATGGTATTATGACATTTATATGAAACACAGCACCATTTTGATACAGGTGTTTCACCATTAATTGTAGCAACATTTTCATATATTTATAAATAATACATTTTAGTAACTAAATAAAACTCATTTTACAATATTTTGATTATCATATTTAATTCACTATTTAACATTGTTTCTATCATGTCATTACATTTCTTTTTGTTATTTGCTTGACCTATTATATAATTTATTGAAATTTTTTTTACATATATAATATTATATAAAATATTTTATACTTCAACATAATACATAATACATAATACGTGTGTTAGATAAGATAAGTTTGATAGATTAAGTTCATGCCTTGAACGTATAAAATTAATTACAGCATTTTAATAGAATGCTCTGAATATAAACATACTTAAAACATGCAGGTAACAAAATATTAATTATATTTGTAGGATATTTTTTTTATTTAAAATTTTAATGTTTCATAAGTACAAGAGAAATAATTAATAACATTTAACAAAAGTTTAACACATTTTAATGTATAGGTGTATTGGTTGTATGTATCGAAAGAGCAACACGACTTGTTAAATCACAACAATCTAGTGGAAAAGAATATATTTCTGTTTTTAAACTTCATAATCCAGTGGAAAGTGTTCTTCAGGTCGGTGTTATTATTATATTTTTATTGCTGAAAAATGAGTAAATTATATTACTGTTAATAATTTAGATTAAAAAAACACTGGAATCTTTGCGTGGAGCTCTTTTCCAACGCCCCCCTTTAATTGCAGCTGTAAAACGTCAATTGCGTATTCGTACTATATATGAAAATAAACTATTGGATTATGACGAAGAATCAAATATAGGAGTATTTTGGATCAAGTGTGAAGCTGGTACTTATGTAAGAACACTGTGTGTTCATATGGGTCTAATGTTGGGAACTGGAGGTCAAATGATAGAACTTAGAAGAAACCGTTCTGGTAATTGTTAAATTTAATTATCAAATTATCTTTCACTAAGTTCAATTTTATTTGTTTCCTAAGGTATTACAAGTGAAGAAGAAGGCCTTGCAACATTACATGATGTTTTGGATGCGCAGTGGATGTATGAAAACAATAAAGATGAATCTTATTTAAGAAGAGTAGTTAGGCCACTCGAAGGCATACTAACAAATTACAAACGTGTATTTGTTAAAGATAGTGCCGTAAGTACAACAATAAATCACAATTATTCAATAATGTTTTCATAATTTAATTTAAACTCGTTGTAGATAAATGCAATTTGTTATGGAGCTAAAATTATGTTGCCTGGATTATTACGGTATGATGATGGTATTGAACTGAATATGGAAATTGTCATTGTTTCTTCTAAAGGAGAAGCTGTGGCTTTAGGTAATTGAGTCGTTTCATTAAATATTATTTAAGTTGGTTATCATAAAAGAAATTAAAGTGTAAATAAATTATAACATAATTTTTTTTAAATACCTGTAATTGTACTCAAAATAAATATTAAATATTAAAAACATAATATTTTAATGTTTTTGTTTACAATTATTTGTACATTGCATATTTTTTTTTAATTTAGTCTTATAAATACTAAGTTTAAAAATATTTATCTATTATCTTTTGTTGCTACTAAATAGGTGTTGCATTGATGACAACAGCTACAATTTCAAGTTGCGATCATGGTATTATTGCCAAAATCAAAAGAGTATTAATGGATCGAGACACCTATCCTCGTAAATGGGGACTGGGACCAATGGTACAATATTAATATTATTGGTATTATAATGATCAGACAAATTATTCGATTCATTGATGTTTGAGTGTTGTGTGAAGCAACATGCTGTACACAAACAGGAAAACACAGTTAATCGTCTTCTATCCTACTTATATATGACTTTATACGTTTAGGATTTATTAAATCATAGTTATCTTTATTTTTTATTCTTTTCTTAAAAGCACAATAATAAAGTTAAGAAGTATTATTATCTGTCACTTCTATTTAATGTTTTAACTTTTATGGATTTTGTCTAAGTTGTCTTATGTCAAATTTTGTAAAACACAAATATTTTTGGTAGGATTTTTGTAAGAAAATTCTTTACTTCTCAACTTTAAATAGTATTACTTAAATTAATCACTTTCTTGAGACATTTTGGTTGTGACTCAAATATTATTATGTGGTGTTTCTTCCAATAACACCCATATGATATAATAACTTAACTATTGCCAATCAACTGAAAAATAATTCTAATATATTTAAAATCTATAAACAGATATTTTTAATAATGTCACCCTTGAAAAAAAAAGATGTTTTTAATATAATATATACATTATTTTATAAACAATAATTTTTCATTATTCAATTTTTTGTCTTTTTTAGGCTAGTACTAAAAAGACCATGATTAAAGATGGCTTATTAGATAAATACGGTAAACCAAATGAGAATACCCCGGACAATTGGAAACAAACATTTTACAAGGAGCCGTAAGTTATAATATGATCATGTTGGTTTATTTGTATGCTTATTAAATGCATTGTATTTTTTGTGTTATAGAATTGAAAAAATGAAGACTGAAGGTGAAAGTGAAGAAAGTAAAAAAGTAATTAAAAGAAATATATATTAATTTATGGTTGAACATAGTACAATAATTATTTGATATAGTCTTAGTCAAAATAATACTATTGATGAAAGTAGATTGCTGCTAAGTATATCTGTTTTTCATGTGAAATATTTGTTTTACATTACCTATGACTACTGGCTTCTATACATATTTATTATATTATAATGATATCATTATATCTAGCTAACTTATTGTATTCTTGATATGTTCAGAGAAAACGACAGAGTACACCACTGGATGACGCGTCTCAAATAACGGAAGAGACAAAAGTAAAAAAGAAATCAAAGAAAGAAAAGAAAATTAAGAAAGAAAAATTGGATGTGGAAGAAGAAAATTGAACGGATAAGATTGGACAACTAAAGATGGATGAAGAAGAAATAAGAAAACAAAGTTTTGATAACCATAATTTGTTGTTCTTAAAAAAAAATAAATATTTTTTTAATATGAAATATTGAGTTATAATCGAGTTGGTTGATGAAGAAATGCATAATGTATTTATACATAAAACAATATTGTTATTACATTTGAATTGATAACTTATTTTTATGCAATTATACTGAACATATTTTTTTCTAAATTTTCTATTTAATTTAAATTTAAATGTCTGTAAATATAAATGAGCCTCATCAATACAGACAAATTAAATAAAAACTGAACACAATAGTTATGAATAAAGCAATCGTGTTTCTTTTAAAGTCATTAGTATATTACAGTGGTTCTCAATGTTTTTGTTTATATTGTATCTATGTGGCTATGTGCTCAAAGTATTAATATAATATGACATTATTATAATAGTGTTATGACATGATGATGAAAAACATAGATAAGAAAAACAGTTTTGAAGACAGTCTCATTTTCAATTTACAGAATATATAATATGTATAATTGCAGACTGCAGTCTTAGTCTTGTTAAGTATTTAAATACTTTTTTTGTGTTTCAAATACTTTATGATCAATGTAATTTAAATACTTATAAAAATACTTTTTATTTGTATTTTTACTCGAGAACACTAAATACCTATTTTTTTTTATTTTAGCGGTCTGCTTTAAATTCCAACTACCAATATTTCTAAAATGTTTTTTACAATGGTTCGTGCGGGTAGGTAATGGCCCAAATACAGAATATAATCAATTCTTAGATTGTTTGCTTGAAATAAATGTTTCCATGAAACCAATCAGTGAAGGTCTCTGGAATTATCTATAGTCTAGGTTCTGAACATTTACTAGAATCCAATAGTTGGGGTGCTCCGCCACTTATACCTCCCGTCATAGGCGTAAACTGGGGGGGGGGGGGCAAGGG
>NC_042493.1:82103432-82105154 GCF_005508785.2 Acyrthosiphon pisum
ACTGTATAGACTAGTTGATATGTAGGTATATATATATATATATATTATATATTTGCCACCCCTAATATATTTCCAAGTTACGCCCATGCCTCCCGTAGTCATAATATTTAATAATTTTGTGTTATTATGTATTTTACCATTTTAGTAGACTGAACGTAGTGAACTGTATTTGGTATATCATATGAATATCAAAAGTAAAAAATATATAATGCAACCAATAACTGAGATTTTCAACATTCATATTTTAATAATCATTATAAAACCATAATAATTTACTAAACATTTCAAAACACAATATTTTCAAGTTTCAGTCCATGATCTCTATCCATTCTCTTTACCGTTTGACACTACTAACTACTTCTGTAACTGGTCAATTTAAAGGATATTGTGCATTGCCAACAAGAATAAATCTTTTTCTTTTTAAAATTAGTTTTTATTACCATGTACATTTTTGATTTGTATACTTGTTATACTTATAATATAAACTGATCTGTACATGGGCCCGCGACTTTTCTTTAAAATATTTATTTAAATGACTCCATTTAATTTGAATGAGATGTGTCACGATTAACTTAGTTAATAGTTAGTTATTTATATTTTTATTCAAAATTTCAAACAATAAGTACGATACAATATTGTATAAAGTAATATTAACAGTAACCCTTATAACATTTCCGTCTATAATACAGTTATTAGTTATATAATATTTTCTGTGAATATGCAATATAATTACTATTATTATAAATTATTATTTACTAATTAATATGTTTAATATTTCGGATTCTTTTTTTACAAAATTGAATTTATTTTAAACCTGTGGCTTAGGAAAAAAATAACTTAACGTGGCAGTAAAATTAATCAACTCGTAAGTTAATGAATAACATAAGAAAAAAGGTGGGTAAGTGGATTTCGCTCTGCTGTACAGTAGGTTACAAGTGGGTCACTGTATAATGGATGGTATTAAATTTGAATTCAATGATATAATATCATTGTATAAGAAAAACGATTCTGAGCGGAGACGGTATGTTAGTCTAGGTATAATACATAATATTATATTAGGTACCTATAATAAATTCCAAATTAATCATATCATAATATTTATTAGGTACTTATAACGCGTTATACATCAACAAAAAACCATGGTACTATCATAGATATATAATAGTATACTTTAGAAGTTTCAAGTACCCACGAATAATATTATACAATCACAACAAAATAACTAAAATAGTTATCCTAGGTTTTTAATATGTAATTTCGTCCAAATTTGTACTTAAAATGACTATAAAAATAAACTGCGTAAATGTATTTTTTAGATTTTTTTGTAACAGAATTAATTACTTACGTGGAATCTTGTTTTAAATTTTCAATTCTTAGATACAAAAATTGAACATTTTATAAATTTTTAACTACAAAATAATTTTTCAAATTAAAATTTGATAAATTTTGTCAAAATTTGATCTTTAAATGCTTATAAAAACAAATTGTGCCTATGTATTTTTAATATTTTTCAACTGATATTGTAACAATATATCAGGAGCTTTGTATTAAATTTATACACTTTTTGGCCCAACAGATAAAACTTTATTGATATTTATAGAAAAAAAAACTAAAAAAATTTAAAACTTACAATGTCCGTAAACAGCTCAAAAAGAGTCAAATTATTTTAAAAATTTTATCGTATATATAAAATGCTAATATAAACATTCAGTGAAATTTTCA
>NC_042493.1:82105810-82130299 GCF_005508785.2 Acyrthosiphon pisum
AGTATATCAGGAGCTTTGTATTAAATTTATACACTTTTTGGCCCAACAGATAAAACTTTATTGATATTTATAGAAAAAAAAACTAAAAATTGAAACTTACAATGTCCGTAAACAGCTCAAAAGAATCAAATTATTTTAAAAATTGTATTGTATATATAAAATGCTAAGATAAACATTCAGTCAAAATTTCATGTATCTACGGTAATTTTTTTAAAGTTACACCAAAACCAAATTCAATTTTTGTGAAAAATCGATTTTGCGTAAAATTCCCGTTTTTCCTTAATTTTTCTTTTGTTTTTCCCGGCGCTTTTGAAAACCACTGGGAAATTTAAATTTTGACCTCCCCATGCACCAACGATATTCACTTTCTGATCGAACAAGATACTGAAGTTGAAAATCGTAGCATTATTTCGACTACTTATCGTGTACACAGACACAAAAAAAATAAAAAAAAAAAATTAAAAAAAAAATAAAAAAACACACATCATTGTAAAGTCAATACATTCATCGTTCCACTCAGAATCTAAAATTAAAATTTGAAATTGTACAAAATATTTTGAAAATTTTGAAAATTTTATCAAGTACAGCCATATAGGAATTGATAGAATAAACATATGATAAATTGTGCGTATGGATTTTTAATAATTTTCAAATGTCATTGTCACAATATACTATTAAAAGCCTTGTATTAAATTTTAGAGCTTTTTTACAGAACAAACAAAATGTTATTGGCATTCATAGAAAAAAAACAAACAAAATTGGAAACTGAAAATATCCGCGGAGGCCTATTCTTGAAATCATACGGATTGGATCCGCATACGAAAATCGTGGTAAACACATGACTTTCAACATGATCCGAAAAATAGATATTCTTGAAATGTTTTCGTATACGAACGTGTTTCCTTATACGAATTACGAATAAACAAATTATCACATGTTTTATCATGATCGTTTATTAAATTCAATTATTGAGTAATGAGTATACCTATACTAGGTACATTATAAAATTATTATAATATGTTATTGAGTTACCTACTTATCTATGTAACATACAAAATTAGATAAATAACACACTTTAATCATAATGAATATTATGGATGGGAATGTAATTTCCTTAAAATACTCAAAAATTCCCTAAAATTGCCTTTATGCCTTAAAAATTCATATTAATGCGCTTAAAAAATGCCCTTAATTTTTTTTTAATAAGCTTTGAACAAAAAATTATTTGAAATCTTAAAATTAAATTAAAAACTGAATTTTAGTGAATCATGATTACATTATAGTTGAATTTAATTTTCCAGCTATTTATAAATTTTTTCCCCCAATTAATTGCCGTCGAGTATTGCTTATCTATATTGTGAATATCATATATATAGGTATAAGTGTATAGCTATATATTATAATACCGTCATAAATGTCGTCGTCCTCGTGCACTGATTCCTATTAAGAAATAGTTAATCGAATAGGGGCTCAGTCCATTTAGTGTTTACAACTATTTAGTACTATTTAGTATTTAAGATAATTTTTTTATTGATCTTTATTTCTTAGAAATATAGGTACACATTTATATACATTGTCACAACTTACTATAGATAGGGGACCTTCCAAGTTTAATTTTAAGCAATTTGTTAAAAAATGTTTAGGTTTTTATCGCATTATACTTTATTTTGCATACATTTATAAATAGTTTAGTATTAAATTACAACTCCCAGAGCCCAAACCCTCCTGGTTCAGCATTTGTTGTTTGTAGTGTTTGCTCTAATGGTCGGTCCAAAGGCTAGCGTAGAATACTCGATCTGCAGATCCAGATTTTAGTGTACTGTAATATATACAATATAACCAAAAAGTTCTGTGTCAATGTATCACTCTTAGTGTCATCTTGGAAAGTTATTATATTTAATTTTGGTTTTTTACAGTATAAATAAGAAAATTATAAAAATAAAATTTTTTTATGCAATTTATTTTTTTGATTTATTAAGATCGCCATTATTTTGATCAGATGTTTTAAACTTTAAAGCAGTTTGAAAAAATAAATATTTAAATTGAGAGAAATCGACCAAATTAAAGAATATTAAGTTTTTGATTTTGTAATAATAATAGTTATGTTATAAACCCACGAATGGCCTAAATATACTGTTTTAAAAATATGATTAAAAAATGTTAAAAAATTATTTTTTTAAACCGGTTTTTACCGGTAACCGATTACAAAAAACCTTATCAACGATTTTTAAACGATTAACGGTTATCATAGTGTTTGAAATATCTTTAAAGCACGAACTAAGATAAACTTAGTTATCTTAGTATATCTTAGTTCGTGCTTTAAAGAAACGGTTATCGGTTACCAAAATATCAAAAGTAAACGATAACCGGTGACCGGTTTTCAAAAATATTCAGCCAATTACCGACTTTATTGATAACGGTTTTAAGCCCTGAAAAAAAACTATGATTGAAAATCGTCAAAAAATGCAAAATAAACACTTCTTATGATTATTCAAAAAAACATGAAACGTATAGGTATTTCATAAAACGAGCATCGTGTAACCAACCTTTTTTTGAAAATATTTATGTATAAAATGATTAAGTACCGTCTTGTTTAACATTAAATTTGGCTATCAACAATATTCTATATTATAATATATAGTGTACCTATCATAGTCATCAATATTAGTTATAAACTTATTGTATAATTTTAATTGGCCTTCGATTCTTCACTTTATATTAATTTAAATCACATATTTTATTATAATTTCATCATTATTATTTAAAAATTAATAGGTGTGTAATTATTTATAATTTATAATTTATTTATGTATCTACTGTTATTGTTGAGACTAATGGTTTTGAATTGATGAAATAAAATGAAAATAAATTGGTTAGGTATGTATATCAAATATTATTATAATTAATGATTTGTAAAGTGTTTCGTTACGTGATATCAGTTAACTATTATTTATATTCGTTAGTTGTTACTTGTGCCGAATCATTTTTCCTTTTTTCGCATGCCATTTTTTGAGAGAAAACTAGAAGAAAATGGTAAAGCTTTTATAGGTACCTATATTATGAAAACAAATTGAAAATAATAATATCTCATAGTAAAATGAGTAACCGTTCATGATATTTTAATAGAATTTATTTTTTCTTATTTATTTTTTTGGAAAATTTTTTTCCACGATGAACGACATATTTTGCGACGTTGCCGCTGTATACCATTAGGATTTAGGATAGTATTCTCATACGATCAATTTGGGCAACGCAAATCCGTTATACGAATGAAAAAGATTAAAGATTTCGATTTTTTGTTCGTATACGGAAATCAGCGGCAGACTGGACCAGCACATAAACCAGGTAGAACCCCGAACCCCTATTCATATTTATAATACAGGCCTCGATTACCATTTTCGGGCCCTTAAATTTAACTCTTATTGTAATGTAAAACTCTTTCCTAATTTTAGTAAGTTTAAAAAAAAAGTTGTCAACTTGTTGAAGCCATTTAGGCTATTAAAATATTTTTGTCACGCATGCACCGAAAGATTAGTTTTCGACGACGGTTGAAGCGTTGGAAAACGACCCTTTTCCGTCCAGTGGGTCGTAAAGTGGGAATCAAATAGTACCGGGCGGTAAAGTGAAAATCCCCACAAGTGCTAGGCCCGCATATCACACGAATCCTCTGCACAACCAGACACCGAAATCTATACCTACCACGGTAGTCGGTAATTACAAGACATAAACTTTTGGTTACATCTTATAGGTATCCTATATTATGACCTCCATGTATGACGCTTAATATAAATAGAACCAATAAATCACTTCTTTCATGAAATTGTTTTCTTAGAATAGTCTGTTTGTTGCATAGATCCATGTCATTACCTTTGTCGTGATCGATGAACGAAGAGGCGTGACATTGTGACAAAAAATAGTATGTTTGGCTCGTCCGGGAAGGTTAGGAAATATACTGAAATAGCTCAATTCCCGCCCTTGCCACACAATATACTATTTCATTATATTATAAGTAAATACAAATTCAAGTTGTAACACTAGGTATGAAAAAAATAATCATTACCATTAATTAGATTTTAAAAAAAGGTGGACATTGGGCAAGTGTGTGTCGCTCTGCTGCACAATTAGGTTACAAGTGGCCAGTGGGTCACTGTAATGGATTGTATTAAATTTGAATTCAATGATATAATATCAATGTATAAGAAAAACGATTCTGAGCGAAAACGGTCAGTCGACAGTCAGCCTATGATATTACTAAGTATATTTGATGATATTATTGTGAATAAATTAATTAATATAATATGACTTATATTTACGTGGAACCTTGTTTTAAATTTTCAATTCTTAGCTTTAATAAAAGTTGAATATTTTATAAATTTTTAACTACAAAATAATTATTAAATTTTTAATTTGATAAATGTTGACAAAATTTTAACTTTAAATGCTTATAAAAAAAAAGTTGATATCGCATTTTTTTATATTTTTCAACTGCTATTGTTACAATATAACAGGAGCCTTGCATTAAATTTTCACGCTTTTTTACCCAACAAATAAAATTTCATTAATATTTATAGAATAAAAACTAAAAAAATTGAAAACGGACAATGTTCGTAAATAGCTCAAAAAGAGTCAACATTTTATGATGTAAAGAAAATGAAAATATAAGCATTCAGTACAATTTTCATGTATCTACAGTTATTCGTTTTTTAATAACGACAATATAAAAAAAGGTGGGTAAGTGGATGTCGCTCTGCTGTACAGTAGGTTACAAGTGGGTCACTGTATGATGGATGGTATTAAATTTGAATTCAATGATATAATATCATTGTATAAGAAAAACGATTCTGAGCGGAGACGGTATGTCAGTCTAGGTATAAGACATAATAATATTATGTCCTATTATTATATTATAGTCTATAGTATTTAAAAAAAATTGACCTATAATAGGTACATATAATAAATTCCAAATTAATCATATTATCATAATATCTATTAGTTACTTATAACGCGATATACATCAACAAAAAACCGTGGTACTATCATAGATATATAATAGTATATTTTAGAAGTTTCAAGTACCCACGAATAATATTATACAATCACAACAAAATAACTAAAATAATTATCCTAGGTTTTTAATATGTAATTTCGTCCAAATTTGTACTTAAAATGACTATAAAAATAAACTGTGTAAATATATTTTTTAGATTTTTTGGTAACAGAATTAATTACTTACGTGGAATCTTGATTTAAATTTTTAACTACAAAATAATTTTTCAAATTAAAATTTGATAAATTTTGTCAAAATTTGAACTTTAAATGCTTATAAAAAATAACTGTGACAAACGATTTTTAATATTTTTCATCTGCCTTTAAAACAATATACTAGGAGCCTTCTATTAAATTTTCAAGCTTTTTTATCCAACAAATAAAATTTTATTGATATTTTTAGAAAAAAAACTAAAAAAAAATGGAAAATGAAAATGTCTCTTAACAGTTCAAAATAAATCAAAATATTTTGAAAATGTTATCGTGTATAGAAAATGGAAATATAAACAATCATTGAAAATTTCATGTATCTACAGTCATTTGTTTTAAAGTTACACCAAAAACCAAAATCGATTTTCTCAAAAACAGATTTTGCGTAAAAATTCCCGTCTTTCCTTAATTTTTCTTTTGTTTTTCACGGCGCTTTTGAAAACTATTGAAACATTTTTATTAATTAAAAAAAACTGTGACTAAGAATTTTTAATATTTTTCAAATGTCATTGTAAAAATATAGTAGGAGCCTTGTATTAAATTTTCAAGTATTTTTACTCAACAAATAAAGTTTTATTGACATTCATAGAAAAAAAAACTAATAATATTGGAAACTGAAAATGTCCCTAAATAGTTCAAAACAAATCAAAATATTTTGAAAATTTTATCAGGTATAGAAAATGGAAATATAAGCAACTAGTGAAAATTTCATGTATCCACGGTCATTTGTTTTAAAGTTACACCATAAACCAAAATCAATTTTCTCGATAACAGATTTTGCGTAAAAATGCCCGTTTTTCCTTAATTTTTCTTTTGTTTTTCACGGCGCTTTTGAAAAATACTGGAACATTTTTACTTTTGACCCCCCCATAGTACCAACTAGATTCACTTTCCTATCAGAAAAGGTACTGTTGAAGAAAATCCAAGCACTTTTACTGTCCTAAAACGTGATGACAGACACAAAAATAAAAAAAAAAATAAAAAAACACACATCATTGTAAAATCAATACATTCATCGTTCCACTCAGAATCTAAAATTTTTATACATCCTCAACTCAAAATAATTTGCTAATTTTCGTAATTTTTCCGTATTTTGTCAAGATATGAGCTCTTATTAAAAAATGTATGTAGGTCTTTTTAATATTTTTCAACTGCTATAGTAACAATCAGGATCCTTGAATTCAATTTTTACTCTTTTCTACCAACCAAATAAAATTTTATTTACATTTATAGAAAAAAAAACTAAAAAAATTGAAAGCTGAAATGTCTGTAAACAGTTCAAAACGAGTCAATATTTTAAAAATATGAACTCAACACTTATAAAAATTGAATATGACTTTCTTGTAAACATTTTTTTTTTTGATAAAGGTGGACAAGTTTATGAGGAATTTTTACTACGCATTTTCAATTCATATACTAAAAAAGAAAAATGTTTATGAATTTCTAACTCAAATTAATTTGCACGTGATTTTTACGTATTTTGTGAAGATTTGAAATTTAAATGCTTGTAAAAAAAAATTGTGACTGGATTTTTAATAATTTTCAAATGTCATTGTAACAATATATTAGGAGCTTTGTATTAAATATTCAAGCTTTCTTACCCAACAAATAACATTTTATAGACAATCAGAAAAAAACTTTAAAAAAAATGGTAACTTTCTGTAAAAAGTTTATAACACATCAAAATATTTTTGAAATGTTATCGAGTATAGAAAATGCTAATATAAATAACCAGTGAAAATGTCATGTATTTACGGTCATTTGTTTTAGAGTTATACCAAAAACCTAAATTGATTTTGTCAAAAACCGATTAGGCGTAAAAATTCCTGTTTTTCCTTAATTTTTAATTTGTTTTTCCCGGTGCTTTTAAAAACTATGAAATCAATTTTGAAATATTAATGTTTTACATGCTCATAACTCACTTAAAAATTAATATATCGTAAAAACCCAAAGAGAAAACACAGATAGCGTTGTTACTTAAAAGTTCGATGATACTACGATAGGTCGATTCACTGCAATATGAATACTGACCTCACCCTATGAAACTAGCGAACGAAAATTTGGTATGTCGTACCTACATATGCAAGACGGAGACAGCTCATGAGGGTGCGACGTCCTTTAATATTCAATTTTAATACCAATAAAATAATATAATTTATTGATATTCTTAGTTCACGTTTTTTGTATTTGAGTTTACTTCTTAAGTTTTTTTATTGGGGGCAAACGCGAGGCCTTGATAATATTCTCAAAAGCGTGAGATCCAAGACAAATGTCTCACTTGCCCTACTATAGAGCCGTCCCTGGGTATAATCTATTTAGGTACGTGGAACTCTGTTTAATTTTTTTCAATCCTTAGGTATAAAAGTTAATCATTTTATAATTTTTTAACTACTTACTGAATAGTTTGTCATTGTAATAATATATTAGAAGCCTTCTATTAAATTTTTAAGCTTATTTACCCAACAAATACAATTTTATTGAATATTGCCATTCATACAAAAAAAAAGCGGGTAAGTGGATGTCACTAACTTACAGTAAATTACACGTGGGTCAATGTATAATGGATTGTATTAAACTTGAATTAAATGATATAATATCATTGTGTAAGAAAAACGATTCTGATCGGAGACGGTTTGTCACTATTGTCAGTCTGAACTTTTTATACGTTTCTATGGTGATAAACAAAGCGTTAGAAATTAAAATCCCGGTTTTTCCCGTGACATCAAGAAAATCAAAAAATGACCTCCCTAAAGTACATCTTGATCCAAAAAAAAAAAAAATAATAAACACCACTGTAAAACCACTAGCTTCCTCGCTCCACTGAGAATCTAAAAACTGGTTTAAGCAAAATAAAACGGTTATTAATTTTTGAATAATTTAAAATTAATAACAAATAGTGGAACTTGTTTTCAGTAAAATGTCCTGATTTTCCTTATTATAGATTTTGAGTGTAGCATTAAATCTGAGCAGAGCGAGGAAGCTAGTGATATTGTTTTAAAATGGTTGTTTATTTTTTTTTCCTGTACCTATACAAAATGTCTACCAGAAGGTATAGACAAAATCGATTTTGGTGTTTGGTGTAATTCTAAAACAAATGACTGAAACAAAAAAAACAAAAGATACATGCAATTGCCAATTTTCACTGCATGTTTATAGTTTATACTCGCATTTTCATTTATATGAATATAAATTTATATAAATTTATTATTCACATTTATACACTATATCTACAATTTTAAAAATATTGCGACTCTTTTAGAACTGTTTAATATGGACATTTTCAGTCTCCAACTTTTTTAATTTTTTTTCTATAATTGTCAATAAAATTGTATTCCTTGGGTCAAAAAGCTTGAAAATGTAATATGAGGCTCCTAATATATTGTTACAATAACAGTTGAAAATATTAAAAATACAGTCACAATTTTTTTTATAAGTTTTTAAAATTCGAATTTTGACAACATACCTAGGTACGTAAAGATCACGAAAATGTGCAAATTATTTTAAGTTAGAATACCTCTATCAAAAAAAAAAGTCTACCCTCGAGTCAAATTAAATTGAGTTCAAATTTTCAAGTTTCAAATTCCAATTTTTATAGTTTTTTTTTCTATAAATGTCAATAAAATTATATTCGTTGGGTCAAAAGCCGTGAAAATGTAATACAAGGCTCCTGATATATTTTTACAATAGTAGGTAGTTGAAAAATATTAAAAATACATAGGTAAGCACAACGGAATCTACGTATTAATTATAATTGATTATTAGTGTGAATGAAATTCATTGCTGGTAAATCTCATACGCGCATGTACATGTCAATAACTCGATAACAATATAAAATTCATTTTACGAATTTTACGACATCATACTTTCATACTTAATGTTAGTTAAGTTAGTTAGGATTGTCTGATTATGATTATAAAAAAATAATTTAATTCAGCAGAAAAATGTCTGTAGATTGTGCGAAACACTTTCCGTTTTTAATTTTAATTATGATTTGAAAAATTCATATTTTCAAATACAGTTCACAATAATATAAAATTTATTTTTGTACACAATATTAGAGTGTTGCTGGGCGAGTTTCCCTAATAATTGTTTGTACTTACAGGCTTTAAAATGTTCACTCATTGCAGCGGTGTCAATGTGTCAATATCCTTGGATAACAAATATTAAATGTTAGTTAAAAATATTGACAGCACACGACGAACAATATTATGATATACCTATGCAAGCTTAATAATTACATTTTCGATTTAAAATCTTACTTAGAAATAGATTTCCATATAAGGTTGAGCTGAAATTATCCAGTGAAAATGAACACTATATAGTATTTAGATATATTGAATATTTGAATGCTCTTCAATTTTGAACGGCGTTTACGATCAATATAATATATTATAGCAGGCGAGTAAACAGAAGGGTTTGGAGGTTCCACCCCCCCCCCCCCACCACCGAAAATTAATATTTGTGTAATTTATTTATTTATATTAGACTATTAACCCTACCAATTTTTTTTTTGTGTACACACCTGTATTATAGTATCATTTAATTATTGAATAATCTATAACCTTCCATACCAGTTGCTTACTTACATATGATGCAAAGATTCCTAATTTAATGAGCTTATAAAACAAAACAATCATACGTATTTTTGTAGTGTTTTTTGATCAAAACTAGAAAAACTTTTGAATATTTATCTATTTTAAAACATTAGCCTCTCCTAAAAATCTGATTTCCACCAATATTAAAAATATTATTTTATATATATTATATACTGTATAATATGTATATTGTATATTCACATTATGTATTTATATTTTAATTATGTTATATTTGGGATATTAGAAAAGTTATGATAACAAAAAACTGTTCATTAAATCCAATTCATAGTAAAATTATAACAGAATTAACTTTCTTTCTATTATTAATCCTTAAATGTTTTATTTACAAACAAATTTGGTTAAAGTTTTAAAGTTACATAATATTAAATTAAAACAACTACTTACAAAGAAAATATTGGTTATTATTTATGGTAAATAGTGACATTTTTATTTTTAATCACAAATATAATTATCTTAATTCAAGTATTTCAAAAGGAACACACGTTATGGACTAAATATAACAACATTTAGTAATAATATACATATATATATATATATACATATGTACATACTACTAAATATGACATTTCTATTTCATTTTCGACAAAAACCAAATTACCAAGTTAAATTAAAAAATACTAAAAATTAAACAAACTATTAAATGTTAACTAGTAATAATTAACTATTTATATTGAAGTAAATATATAAATTAGTTTGAATTTGAATGTATACAAAAGTAAAAAATTTGTTGATAAGAACTATTATCGAGTTGGCTGTAATTTAGGTTTAGGCATTTTATTTAGTAAGCCTTGAATATCTTTTTTCTCATCATAAGATTTCCATAACTCAAATAGGTTGATTATATATCTAGATATTTCTTGTATTTTGTCTATGTCCACATTTAGCTCTGCAAACCATGATTTGAGATCCTTTTGCATAATAACACATGCAATTTGTAAACATCCTACAATAATAAATCAATTATTTAAGTAACATATTAATTTTTAATAGTTTTTGATTTTCTTAAGGAAGGGTATACATATTTTTATCAGGTGTATTGTATTATAATAGTATAATTATATTCGAGCTTAGGAAACACTCAATATATTGATAAATTTATAATATATTTATCATACTATTTTATGTCATACAAATACTTAGTGTTCAATAAAAATAACTCTTAATTAGATCTTTTTTAAATTTACAAAAAGTTTCCAATAATAATACATTTTTAGTTGATATTATATATTAGATTCTGAGCTATATTATATTATTATAAATTTTATTTCCCAAATTGTTTTTGGTAAATAAACAATAAAATATAATTGAATTCCTAATATTTGTATTTTAGTCCAAAATGACTAACTAAAAACATTTTTTTTTCAACTTTTAATTAACAATAAACTAGATCATTGAAAATTAAAATTATTTTTTTATAAAATAAAAGTATAATTTTTATAATATGACAAACATTAATGAATATCACTGTTCAAACGGCAGAATTTTTTTTTTTTGATTTTTGTGTAATTGCATAAAATAAAACTTAAGACAAAAAAAAAAAAAAAAAGCAGTTAAGTGGATGTCACTCTGCTGTACAGTAGATTACAAGTGGGTAATTGTATATTGATTGTATTAGACTTGAATCCAATGATATAATATCATTGTATAAGAAAAACGATTCTGAGCGGAGACAGTTTGTCAGTCTAGATATTTTATATTTTGTTATTATTTATTTTATCATGTAAGTTGAATTAATATTAAAATATTATAATTTTTTATTCGTTTCTATGGTGATAAACAAAGCGTTAGAAATTAAAATCCCATTTTTAGTGTTTTTTCGTAATTTTCCGGTGGTTTTTCCCGTGGCATTAAATAACTGTTTAGAAAATCAAAAAATGACTTCTCTAAAGTACCATCTTGATCCAATTTACTAAAAGATAAGGTATTATATGTTGAAATCGAAACACTCCTTCTGGAAGAAATTTTGTACACAAGATATAAAAAGAAAAAGAAAAAAAATAATAAACACCATTGTAAAAACAATAGCTTCCTCGCTCTGCTCAGAATCTAAAATGGATTAAGGGAATATTTAAAGTATTTTGAGATAGATTTTATTGTATTATGAAAATAATAACTAAATCTTACCTATAGCTATTTGATATGGTGGATATAACAATGACAAATCAGTTCTAAGACTATCATTCACTACTCTCCATGCTAATGCCAATAATTGATCCTCATGTTGTCCAATATCTTGAACCAATTGAAGCAATGGACGGTAAGGTTGAAATACAATCAAACAACAGTCCAAATTTTCCAATAAATAAAATTCACATTCTAATATATGATTAGTACGATAAGGAAATTCTTGGGTATATGCATAATTCAATTTATTTTTCACTATAAGAAAAAGAAAAATATAACCAAAAACTGTAAAATAAAATAATTATTACAGAAACATACAAACAGTCTGGCAAGTAGTTATTAAACGGCTGTTTGATATTACACCAAATTCTTCAACTTTTGATGCTAAGAAAACACATGTTGGAGACAATAACAAAGGATCGATAGATTTGAGAGAATTTCTAGCATAAAATCTTTTAAAATAAACTGTTGCCGTAGCTATCACTTGCTGTTTAAGTTTCAGTTGTTCTCCTAAAATTTGGATAACTAAACAAACAATTCAAAAAAGTTTAAATTGGGCATATTTCATCATTAATATCTTTCTATTAGGTAGTTTATAAAGAAAAATAATTTATAAGTAATCTTATAATAATAATAAGAAGCTTATTGTATAAAAGAACAACAATTGGTTTGACTTTCTGTAATTTATGTTGTAACTTACAATTTGAAAAGAATATTCCTATTTTTTGATATTCCTCTTCACTTAAGATTTGTAAATCTAACTGACGCTCTCTGACTAGATCTTGTTTGTCCAATATCCATTGTTGACTGTAACATACAATTCGATAAATCAATATTGAATAAACAATTGAATAAAATAAATATTTAAAATTGAATGCGCCCGTATAGAAACTGTCAATGGAACCATTCATCATGCGGGGATGGAAGAGATTGGAAACATTAAGTAAATACAAATACAATACCCTCAATACTGTAATACACATTAAACAGTTTCAACATAATTGTATTATTTAATTTTAAATAATTCCAAAAAACAAACTGTCACGCACGCATTGCTCATTTCTAAAATTGAAAAACTCAACAAATACATCTAAATTCCAGACTAAACAGAATCATTACTTACTAATGTGAACTTTGCCAGAAATTCCCAGCCATTTTCAATAAAATGTATGGTCACTGACTAATTTCCAGTTTCCACTTTTCACTTCCGTTTTTCACTCAACTTACAACGAGCAACGATGATAACAGTAATGGCCAATGGAACGATGTGTTGTTTTCTTTTATTGATAACAACGGTTAACGATTACCGGAACTACTAAAAACTAAAAGGACACTGTCATGATGACAATTTATTGACGACCGGTAGTGGTTGGATTTACTACTGACGACGAGAGCCGTGGATAATTAATTTTTATTACGAATAACGGTCACTGATCAGAGATTCGTAGTATATGGTACCTAATTGGTAAATGTTAGTTGTCTACTTGTCTATAAAATGTATGTACAGCGTTGTAAACAATATTGTATTACATTTTAATAAGTCTTATTAATAAATAATAATTATTCAATATCAGTGTAGGTATATGGAAATATTTCAAAAATTCGAAAGAAAAAAAGAATTAATTGTTCCACAGAAAACTGTTAGTGGTCGGCGCGCGAGGTGGGAAAACGCGACGTACTGTCAACAAACGATTACGTCGAAATATTATATTCATAAATTCATTGGTATAATACAATATAATTATATAAATATATAATATTATACACATAAACATTAAACAGTATTATAAACACATTTCTAAACTTTACCGTCTGTTAACAAATAAAACAATGTTCGGTAATCAGTGGTAGGTACACGTGCACTGGTACTTTAATTGAAATTATACAATATGACAATTATTTTAATATGAATATATTGTTATTTGAGTTTGTTGTTCACCATTTGGCATTTATATCAAATATTTAACAGCGTAAAAAATTAAAAACCTATATAATAGTTAAATGCGCCTGAAAAAGCGTGTGGCATAAAAAACCATATTTTATATGAAAGTAAATATAAAGTTGAATAAAAAAAAAAACGGGGAACTCGCTTTGATAGTTTGATGTAGGTAAGTAGGTACACTGTGTAATACAGGGTTGGGTACTGCAGTATTGTGTTTAAACAAGAATTTAAAACATTGAATTTAAACGTTTTGTTCATTGTTTAAAACTAATAAAACATAGGTTTGAAACAGTGTAAAATCTAAGTGAATATTGTGTTTTTTTGGTTTATTATTATTTGTTAATAATAAATATCCTTCAGAAAAAAAAATTAAAGTACCTATTAAATAATTATATCTATTACCTACCATACTTCATTAAATTTTTTTTAAAAATTTTATTGAATAAATTACCAAGTTTAAAATGTTTTTACTTATAGGTACCTACCTAAAATTAATATATAGATATATAATATAATGTCCACATAAAACATCCATTCAGAAAATATTTAAAACACATTTAAAATACTTTTAAGATTTAAAATAAGTATTAATTAGTATTAAATAAATAGTGAAACATATACCTATACTAGCTGGCATATAAGCAAATTATATAGGTATTAAATTGAAATTAAGTTATTTTAAAAATAGGTACCTACTGTTTTGTAAAACTCATACAATTTATTTTGTTTAAAACATCGTTTGGTTTTGGAGGTGATCTAATAAAAATTTGTCAATTAGTAATTTAACTTGTATATATTGTTTGTTGGAGAATTAATAAATATTATTATTATTATTATTTTTAAACAGAAAAATCAGTTTAAAACAAAAAATATAGTTTTTTTTTTCAAAAATATAAAAAATACAATAACTCTGACTGTATATATAGTAGGTACCTATCGGGTGTACCTAATTTGGGTGTCATATACTCATATCCACCCCCTTCCACATGACTTTTTTTTATAACTGGTAAATCATTTAAGTATCTTCTTTTTTGTACTTATTAGGTATTAGGTATTATAGTATATTGTATTGAAATAAATAATAATACCTAGGTACATAAAAACCCGACTCCCCTGTGCTAGTTTTATATAGCTAAGATAATATTACTTCATAATAAAAACTTTTCTGTAATCACTAATCAGTAATCACTATTGCACAAATATATTGAAATACGGCATAACAATGCACTTTAGCTCTCAAGTGATTTTGAAAATTTTCTTGGAATCCTATGTATTTCACAAAGTTAACAATAATGATACAATCAGAATGTATCGGCCGGATTTAGTTTCAAACTTTAGTTACTTTAGTTATGTATTTTGAAAATTTGAGTATTTTATGCTGATTATTCGACAAATCAAAAATAAATTTTATAACTTTATTTAATAGTAGGTATATAGTTATTTATTTTAATGTATGTAATGTGAATGCATTTATACATAATAGGTATATTAATATGTACTAATAGTACTTACATTACACGGATCATAATGGTTGTAGTGTTGCACTGAGATGTGCTTATATTATAATATATTATATTATGATATAGGTACCTACCTAAACCAACTTTTTAAGGGGGGAAGGGTAAATGTTTTCCAAACATGATTTAATTATGTAGCAGCCACTGCTTCAATGGATGTGTTAAAATATTTAAATTCATTATTCAATGATAATTGATTAATCATTGCATACGCAAGACGTTTCTGAGCGGCGACGGTCTGTCAATCCATATATTAATTATTACGTACCTATCTACTAATAAGTATATTTCATGATATTATATTCATGCTATTATAGAAATTTATTTTACTTTTATTATCTACCTAATATGGTAAGTTGAAATATTTTTTCCCGAGTATAATGCCTTTATAGGCCTTATTATATATTAATAAATAATAATACCTACATATTTATAATTATTATTTATTATAATAGTATACCTATAACCTATGTACTATATACTTATACTATACCTATAACCTATATACCTACTTATATATCACATTTTTTTTTTTATAATTGTTAAGGGCTTTAACGAAATAGGTTTATAGCCTGCATTAACTTAATGTTTAAACATAGAGCCATAGAGGTACAATAACACTTAATACTAGTAGTTAGTACCTATTGACATGTTATTCAATTTATGGCTAAGGTTTGTATTGCGAAAAATGCACTATTTGCGACGGAGTTTTCTTCATTGAGGGCTTGGTGAAGACATGTGATACCTAGGGTTACTATGACTTATGAGGATCTCGCAGGTTTCGGCAGTGTTTGGGGCAGTTGATTACTATGTGTCCTATTGTTAAAGTTGCATTACAAGTGTCGCATACTGATACTAGTGCTGGATATCGCATTTTATTTTTATTAATTTTATATAATATAAAACAAAATATCGGACTAATTATCGTAGTACGTTGTGATTGCGTGAAAAGTTTCGTGGACCCTGCAGGTATAAATAGGAAATAGCATCAAATTAATCTAAATGATTTGAAAATGTCATCGTGAAATTATGTAGGTATATAAAATCGACGAATAATATTTATAAATTACAACAAATTAACAAACATTTTTATTCTTTGATTAAAATATAATATCGAATTGCGTCCAAATTTTAACCTAAAATGAAAACCTTCTTATCCTAAGAAGATAGTATTTACGATAATTATTGGTAATTGCGTCTAGGGGTTGCCGACGAGCTGTTCGAGCAGATACGTTCGGCTGGAGAGTTGCGTGTGCAAGTTTACTCATCTACATCGTCTGCGTCTATGTCTGCGTCATATTTGGTCGACGATTAACCATTAAGTCATTTAGATTTATACTAACCAATATTAAAAACTAATTACCAGAATATAAGGGTTACCAAATTATTTTTAAATTGTATAATATGGAATTATAGTTTATTGCTTTGTATTAAAATACATTTAAAAACAAGGAATTTAGCACGCTCGCAGTGTGAGCTTTCCTAACTTGTTTTTCACATTTTAACTCGTGAAGTAATAAATTATTTTTAATCTCTTGTTTTTGTAACTTACATATATATTTTTATATGAATATAATATACTTTTTTTGTATTCTCCCCATTTAACTACCTGTTTTTGGAATCTATAATATTATTATATTATTACCTATTATTATAAGCGACATTTTATAAATTTTACAGGAGAATTTTTTTAGATAATTATATTCTAAATAAGTTGGTAACATAATAAATTAAGAATTGTTATTTTTTTTTACCTGTAATGTTAATTTATATACTATTTTGGTGCTTACGTCTAACATTATTGGTAGTATGTCGCTTACGCTTTTTGGTGCTTAGGCCTTATTCTTATTATTAATCTAAATTTTGGTGGTTACAACCAGCATAATAATAATAATATTATTATCATTTTATTCTACTCTGTTTATTTAAAAATGAATAAAACGAAATTTATAAATACTATCAATAATTATAATAACCAAAAATTAATTAAAACCGATAAAAAATATTTAAAATTATTTAAACAGCTATGGTGGTTACGCTCAAAAATATTGTTTTGTCGCTTAAGCCTGTTATTTGGTGGTTACTCTTTAATTTGTTAGATGGCGTTTACGCAACTATCGATTATTTTATTATCGAATATAACTTCGTCAATAATCAACATATATCGATAATCAGGTGAGCACAATCGATGCAGAATTATGTAATTTACGCCTTAATTAAAAAAAAAACAAATTTTGTCAAAAACGTCGTTTACGCACTTTTTCCTTTCCACCATCGATATCATTTATATACATTTTTTACAACCAACTTTATTTTTATAATGAGCCCATGAGAGACTCAGTGGGGCCCAATATTCTTTTTTGAGAAATATGATTATTTATTTTTTTGTACCTATTTAATAAAATAACATAACTTTCTTTTTTTTAAATCATTCATGTATTAATACAATTAAAATATAACTAATCAATACTTATTCTTATTATATTATTATTTGTTACAATACGTGTTTTTGTATCATAAATACTACTCTGTTATAATATTATTAATATAGGTTATAATTTATAATCTGTAAGGCTGTCATATTGAGATACCTACATATGTACTCTTATATTAATCAATAATCCAAATGATACTGTAAAATAGGTATGTAAACCTTAATACCTTATTAATTATTATTAACTACAAAGTAATAATATTGTATAATTTTATATTATTTATATTGATATTATTATAATGATATACACATATATCATTATTTTAATATAGATCATATTTGGATTCAAGAAAAGAAATTAAATAGTACAATATTACAATATTACCATCAGCTATCTACAATTCGACTACGGTCAAAGGCGGCATCTCACGCAGTCACACCATCATCTATAAAAACCCATACGATATACACCGTGCACACATCGGCGCTCAGTCACTTACTCAATCTCATTTACTTAACTAAATTGAACATTTTCATATCATATTCGTGTTCTTTTAAAAGTAAAAAAACTAATTGCAATACCTTTTCTTTGATTATTAAAATATTATTTCAATATGCCTCTCCTGTCTAATAATATTCAGTATTTTTCAAATAAAATCGTATAAGATAATCCCGAATCGCAAGTTCTACGAAAGGTAAGTATAACAAATTTATTCAACACTCTTCGCGTATTGCTGGACTTAAATTCAAACTAAAAGAAAAACTCTCGTACTCACATCCCCATAAATCATAATACTAAGTAATAGTATTTAACTTTAAGTAAGGAATCACAGATATATTATAATAAAAATCAATATTTAACTGCACTTTTATGCAGCTGCATTAATAATTCTAAAATATTGTCTCAACATCGCATACTCTTTGATTAATTATTAATTATTCATTTAATATTCACTTTAAAACATATTTTTAACTCATTACATAATAGTAATTTATTTTACTATTATTAGTTATATGGTAGATTAAATTAATAATTTTTGTTAGAACGATTGCATTTATTTTAATATTAATTATTATAATAGTTAACCTACTATAGGTATACCTATATATATAATACATATATATTTGACCTATATATTATTGTAATTCAATTTTGAGTCAATACTGACTTACTGTAGAACTGTGTGAGTGTTATTGGTATATGTTTTAGAGTCTTTAGGTAGGTATCTATGTAGGTATAGTAAAATATAATAATAAACAATATGTACATTATACATTTATACGTAGGTATAATACGTATAAGTTTCAAATTCCCGTGAAAATAATATAGCTTTGAACGAAAAAAATCTAATTAAAACTGATATTCTTTGCTTAAATATTAAGTTTCATCAAAGTTTTAACATCAAATGTCTATAAAAAAAATGGTTTTTAATATTTATTCAAGCTACCTATCTGATCTGAATAGTATATTGGTAACTGGTAAGGCCGGGAACTGACATTTGAACTTTTTTAACTGACATTATAAAAATCTTGTTTGAATCTTGTTTTAAATTTTCAAGCTTTTTAACCCAGCAATTTTTTTTATACTTATTGAAAAAAAATTTAAAAATAAATTGAACACTTATAAAAAACACAAAAAGGTCAAAATATTTTGAACATTTTATCATGTATATAAAATGATAAAATAAATATTTGGTAAAAATGTCATGTAGTTATTATTATTATTATTATTATTATTAATAGTTATTCATTTATTAATTACTCCCAAATAAGAAAATCATTTGATGAGAAATCGGATAAATATCCAATGTCGTAAAAATGTTAACTTAAAACGCTCATAAAAAATTAATATGAATATCCGGTAAACTTTGGTTTTCTTGTAGAAAAATTATTTATAGAATCTTATATTAAATTTTTAAATCTCAGAAATAAAATAATAATTTTTTTGAATTTCTAACTCAAAATAGGTAGTTATTACATTTTTATGATTTAAACAAATTTTTTCAAAATTCTAATTTATGACTTTAAACTTTTTCGTATGCAATGTTTTATCAATGAATTCAAATTTATCACATCCATACAGTGACTTACTCAATGACGAAGTTCACTCGACACCTATACGGATATACGTCATATAGTTATTACCAGTTACATGCGTATTGCATGCAATAGTGCAATTATTTTAATGAAGAAACTGGGGGACCAGAAGCCCCTTATTTTTTCAGTTAACTATAGTTCACAAAATAGCATAAATTATGAGGGTATAAATTTCAAAACTGTAGCTACTAATCACCCCTAAGCCAATCAAAATTGCATCTATGCCTATACATGACCACTGGTTTCAGATCCAGTGCTTAATTTTTTTTTTTTTTTGGGGGGGGAGGGCAATGTACAACAAGTACAACAATTGGCTACAAAATTGGCTAAACACAGTGTAAAACAAGGGGAAACTACGATGATTGAGAGGGGAATTCCCCCTTTGCCCCACCCCTCCTGGATCCACCACTGCACCACCAACAGACTATCATTCATAAACATTTTGTATAATACCTATGTACGAGTATTACGTCAGAATAATACTTTTAAGTATTAAAAATAGGTAACTAAAGGTAACCAGCTAATGATCATTTATTGCTTACAAATAATTTTAGCACAGTCAATAATTAATGTTTCATAATTGCTATTAAATATCTAAATATAATCACAAAAAAATAAAGATTCTTATTTCCTAAAGTTGCTTTAATCGTAATTTACTGACCATATTTACTTATTAAATTTATTTCAACGATACGTCTATGTTTTTTTTGTTATTACTGATAAAAAATAAATGCGGGAAATAGGTACAAGGCAAAATAAATCATTAACGTTCACTTTCAACGATATTAAAAAAAATGTGTTGGTACATTTTAGTTATTAATTATTATATTTAAATTGAGTATGCACTTGACACTAGTATGTACACATATCCGCCCACTGGCCTACAATACATAGTAATCAGCCTATAGCGATACAAGCCAATATTATATAGTGACAATATCATATTGTAAAAACTAATATGAAAATATAGTAATATAGGTAGGTACAATTAAATATTGTTATTAAGAATTATATATATCCGTTTTCTATCTAATGAGTAAATTGCATGTTCACTTATTAGACTTGCCTATATTTTAATATAGATGTTAGATATCGAGATATAGGTAAATATCGATTTTACCTTTTTATTTATTGAATTAAAGACTGCTGATGCACAACGGAGTGGTGGTGGTAATATTATTATACATATAGGTAAGTACCTAGATTTTACACCGCATCAGCGAGGCGATAACAAAATACCAAGGCTAGGCACAGTCATCAAACAAAATAAAGGTGTATCAAATTTTGAATTTAACTACTCACCCGCCAACCCTGATACACAATTTAGGAACTAATAATTTATTTTTTTATACTACACACCTACAAATACAAGAAAATAAAAGCGGGTAAGTGGGTGTCACTCTGCTGTACAGTAGGCAGTAGCTGGTTACAAGTGGGTCACTGTAATAGATGGTATTAACTTTGAATTGAATGATATACAATTATTGTCTACCTACAAAAAACGATTCTGAGCGAAGACGGTTAGTCAGCCTATGATATATTACTAAGTAGGTATATATTTTGATGATACCTAATATCATTTTGAATAAAGTAATTTGTTTTACTATTAGGCATTAGTACAGCAGTACCTAGGTTAAATTAATTTTACAACAAAATTGCATTTGAAAATATTATTGTTTAGTATAAAATATAATAATATATATATAGTAGGTATACCTACTCTAAAAGTATTATCTACCCATAAATAACATTTTTTAAAACTCGTAAAAATGTAATTTGTCTTTCCTGTACATTTTTTTTTTACATTTTTTGTTAAATGTAGAAATACTTAAAAGTAATTTTGAAAGTTTCAAATCTTAGATTTACATAGAACAATTTGCATGATTTTCTAACTCGAATCAATTTGCCAATTTTCGTGATTTTTTATGAATTTTATCAACATTTTAACTTCAGACATACATAAAAAAAAATTATGGATTTACGCTTAACTTTTTTTTAATTTCTACTAGATAACAAAAACGCATTCAAGTTTTTCGAAATGAATATTTTTTTTACCGACAACAATAAATTAAAAAATTAAGTCACTAATAAAACTCGACATTTTCTTATGGTTATAATTTATAAATAGTTCAAAAAGCATCAAAATATTTCGAAAATGTTAGGTATGGCGCATAACAATTGCATGGTAATATAAAACATTCTGTGAAAATTTGATGCTTCTAAGGTTATTTTTTTAAAATCGATTTTTTTAAAAACTGGTATTGTGTAAAAATCTCAGCTTTCCTTAATTTGTTGTTTGTTTTTCCTAACTATTTCCGATTACTATTTTGACCCCCCGAAGTACATAACTAGATTTACTTTCCAATCAAAAAAGATGCTGTAGAAGAAAATTGAAGCATTTTTATTGTACCTTTATTATACCTTTTAGTGACAATATTAAAGACACAAAAAAAATAATAAGAAAAGAATACATTATTCCACTGAGAATTTAAAATAAATTAAGATTTTTTTATTCAATTCACTACCTATTTTATACTATATTTTCATGTAAAAATAGTCAATCTGACATAACTTTGTAATTTTAAATTCAAATAGGTATTCGTAGTTCATACTTCGTACTCAATATAATAACTAATAATTATAACGATTAACGACAGCACGACAAACAATAACTATAATAATATGTTAGTGATTATTTTTTTTCAGTTAATACTCAGCTATATTATACCTACCTATACTGTATAGCCAGAGAATAAATGAAACGAATACAATATACAAATTATTTTATCTCCACTAGGTAGTTATAAACATAAAACATTAATTAATGATTACTTATTAATATATAATATTTATAATTCATAATATAATGTTCTGAGCTAATTTTATTGTAAGTACTTTTTATTAGTTTATTTGAATCATTGAAAATGCAACACTTTATACATCCAATATTCCAATATATTTACTATTTAGTATTTACTACCTACCTAGTATTTATATTCGTATTTAACTATATTACACTTATAGCCACCGGTTGGATTATTAAATATATTGTTTTTATTAATTTAGGGTCATTAGTCATTACCCACTATATAGGTACACACCGTGGTCCATGACCGGTCTCCAACTATAAGGTGTATCGACGGATACTGGCTATTAACGATTTAAAACATTAAAGTTAAGTTAAAAAGTTAATTTAATTTAAACTTTTTAACTTAACTAGTTAATTTTGGATTTTCATTAACTTAACTGTTAACTTACTATATATCTTTTTTAATTAATGAATTCATTTTTAATTTTAAGATGTAAGTTAAGTTAATTTATTTAGTTTTTAATTTTACTATATTTCACTATTTCAGTCTATTTCGTTTTCATGTCAAAAAATATTTACTGTGAATTGTTTAAAGTTAAAAGTTTGTATCATTTGAATCTAACTTATAATACTGTATAAAGTATAAACACTATAGTTTATAATTTAGTTTTAGGTTGGAAAAAAATTAAGTACGCTAGCGTTGTATAAACAAATTAACTTTTTTTAAACTTAATAAAGAAATAACAAAAAGTGTGTATTAACTTTTAACTTTTTGTTATTGGTGCATATTAACTTAATTTAACTGAGTTAAAAAATATCATTAACTTGCACAGCCTTACAGTGAAAATACCATTTTTTATTTGATTTAACGCGTAAGTATAATGTCAGATATTATTATTGATATTGAAGTTACAAGTAAAATAATAACAAGTAAACAAAAACACAGACCAAACCATTACTTCAATATTATAAAAACTAAGGACTGGAAAATTGATATTGAAGGGTTTCATTGTGTCAGCGGCAGTACCTATATATACCCATTACCCTGTATATTTATTATTTAAACATCTGTGATCTGTCTACCTATGTATATGACTTGTTTCCCACTTAAATAAAACGACACTGGATAATCGAGATAGCTACAGTAGATATATATTCCATCTCGCCAATTAACGTTAAATTTGCTTAAGTGGTAAATCATTTATTATACGATTGAAATATTAGCAGGGCGATATGTCATAAATAATTCTTGTCCCTCGTGGCATGCTCAGATTTTAAATATTTGTTTAAAAACTAAAACATTTTACGGTAATATAATGGAATTATTTTTTATTCATACTACTTTTACTTACTTTTTTAGAAATATTATTATATAGTTCATAAAATAAATCAGACTTTTTTTATTTCCTCAATAATTTAAACAATTTTTAATACTTAAAATCACATTGTTAAAAAAATAGGTATTAGGAAAACGGGAGATACAGCAAAAAGGTAATATAAATTATCAAATTATGTAATATGAATTTATAATAATGAATTATATTTCTGGGTCATATCAAAATCCCATTAAAGTCCATTTAATAGCCACACCTGAAATATTATACGCAAATAGTGGTAAAATACTAAAATGTACCTAGGGGAACACGGGGTAAAACCGATACCTACTGGGGCAAAACCGATAATGCTCATTTCGC
>NC_042493.1:82130600-82152656 GCF_005508785.2 Acyrthosiphon pisum
GAAACCTTTGCTACTATTGTTACAATACTTAAATACAATGGTTATTTGTATTTGGTTAGTAAGTTCTTTGATAAAAGGTAATATATATTTTTCTCCATCATTATTTTAGTATCTGTTATACCATGCATCGGTATTGTCCCATTACAAATCGATTTTGCCTCGCAGTATCGGGGCAAAACCGATAAAATGTTAAAAATAGTTTGATGGCTTGTTAAAAAATAAATATGAATGATATTCCACTGTATTGTCATTCAATATAGTAAACAAGAAGCTACTTAATACAACTGTGCAAACAGATCACGTTTATTTTAAGATCCTGAATTATTATGAAAATATTCATTTTTTCAGTAGGTTTTGCCCCGTGTTCCCCTATAAGGTATAACGTACGTTATAATGACGTCGTGTCGGGATCGGCATCCATGGTATTCGTAACTAGGTAGAATCTAGAACAGATACCTTAAATAAACGGGAAGCTTATAAATAGTGGTCACTATATAGGACAGCAGGACCCTAGGTTTATGTCACATGAATACTTTGTTGGTGTTCCTAGTGTGACAGTAAAAATGACCCATCAACAAAACATATTTTGTTTGACTTTTTATTTTATTTTTGTTTGTAATTTCTTCACTTCTCAGTTTTCTCTGTATATACTATAACTATAACATTAAGATTAAATACAATGGAATTAATCAACAGTGAAATGTAAACATAATATTTAATATCTTTTTAAAGAAGCAAATTATTATTGTGAATAAATGAATAATAATGCATATTATATTATACCTAATATACTAGCATCTAGGTATTACATGTTACTCGTTTCCCGGGGATAAATTAAATCAAGACGGGCAATCCACCTGGGGCAAATAGTCATAAACTCATAAGTCATAACTAATTAGTATAATAAGTAATAACTATTTTTTCTTGAGTAGGTATGCCTAACCAATTGCAAGCAGAAATATGTGGTTATGATTTTGATTTTTATATCATTCATATAGCTGCAGGTAGGCCACACTAAAATAACTGGTTCAATCAATTATTTAAAAATTCCACGAATCGTCAAAATCAATCGAATATTTTTGATACAATAATAGGGTTGCAATATTTTATTATGCTTAAACTAGTTTTTTTTTCTAAGAATGTCAATAAAATGTTATTTGTTGGGTAAATAAGATTGAAAATTTAATGCAAGGCTCCTAATATATTGTTACAATGACATTTAAAAAATATTAAAAATCCAGTCACAATTTTTTTTATACGCATTTAAAATTTTAAAGTTCAAATCTTGACAAAATACGTAATAATCACAAACATTTTGAATTATGTTGAGCTAGAAATTCATAAAAAATTTTTTTAAATCTAAGATTTGAAAATCTAATACATGAATCTGTGTTATCGATAAGTTTGAAAATAGCTGGTGATAGAATAAGATAAAACAAGGAAATTTATACAGATTACATGTATACATTGTATCCATGTACTGTTATTAAGAAGAACAAAATAAAGGAAAAATAATATTATGTTTATCGGCTTTATATTTTCTTTGTTGTAATTATAATAATAATTGTAATACATATTATTGAAGGAATAATATACCTTCTATGTTATTACAATAATGTAATTTTTTGCTCTTTTATAGTGTTTGCTGTTTAGTAGGTACTTATCTGTCTTATTGTACTAATAGTTTCTATTAAATCTGTGGTATAGAGTTTAGCTACGTGTATAGGTAAATGGTTAGGTCTTGCAAAAAAAAAAATGTGAAAACAATACCACCGATACGAGTTATACCTATATGAACATTATGAACAATAATATGCTATTATATTAGTTTTGAAATGTAATAAAAAAATTTGTAACATGCTGACTATTAAACTTTTTGAAGCTCTATGCCTATACATTGTATTTCATTGGAATAAAATGCCAGCAGCTTGTTCTCTGTATTTATAAGATTTTTTAAGATAACATACATAAAATGCATTACTCAAGAAATTTTGAATTAGATTATAAACAATCAGTGATAGTTGTTACTTATTTCAATGTATTTTATGAATACTTTTCTTGACGTAATTATGCACAATTTGTATAAATATTAATAATAATTAATGATATAGTACCTACAATTATAGCCCATAGGTATTACAAAGATACCTATATATAATATATGGTAAACACTTTTAAACTGTCTTTACTATTTAGTTTATATTGATAATTGGTATAATAATTACAATTTACAGTACAGCAAAGTTTATTTTACGAAGCGTTATTAAAAACACCGAACAAGTATGATTTTTAATATTTATAATGTACATAAACGTTCATTCACAGGTACATAGGCGTAATTTCAACTTTTGACTTGAGGGGGGTTGAATATATTAAAGGCAAGCAGACCATTGCAATATAGCATATTAAAATATAAAAATTGTATGTCCTAGATTTTTTTTTTGGGGGGGAGGGGCTACGGCTAAGTTTGGGGGCTTAGCACCCCCAGCCCCCCAATTTGCGACTATGCATAGGTACTTATTAACTATTCGACAGGTAAGTATAGTGCAAGATTATTATTAGGGTACTAGTAAGTTGGAAGGTATTTTTTAAAATAGACTTATTACTAAATACTATTATTTTATAATAGTAAAATATTTATAAATATTTATATTTTAAATATTATTTAAACAGTTACTAATTATTATTAATATATTATTAATAAATAATAATTATAATACGCAGTTGAGTAGTTGACTAAGGGTAGGTACTGTAAAAAAAATAATATATTGCATAATATAATTAATATAATTTATAATTTTTAAAATGCAAATTAAAAATATCTATTACCAGCCTCAAAAATAATATACTTGACGTTAAAAACGTATACCTACTAAAGTAACTTTAATTTTAATACATAAATATTATTGGCTGTGCAATAAACGAAGATTTCTATCGCGGGTATTAATAAGAGGACGTTACGCCGACATTTGTCTTCGTCTTACAAGTGCGTAACATAGCAAATTTTACACTCAACAGATCACATCTAGCTCCGTTAGTTTAAAAATTAGAGTGGATTTATACCTCGTTTATACCCACTTGCCTGTATGTAAGTAATACAAATGTTGTTGATATGATATCAATGATAGTTCAACAAGCCCGGATTAAGGGGGGTCCAGGGGGGAGGCATGGCCCCCGGGCCTCGATAGTTAGAATTTATTTAGGGGCCTCAGATTTGTCCTTTTTTTTCGTTATATGATATAACGCTGCATAAATCACATAAAAAAAAATCGATGATTATGTAGCGAGGGAAAAAGCTTGTAAATTATAATTTATAAATAAAATGATACATTATTCATCATTTATTGCTATGTTCCTAATATCTATATATTTATTATAACAGGTGCCTAATATTAAATAATATTAATATATAGGTACATTATTTTATTTTTTCGTACAGGGGCCTCAAAATGTCTTAATCCGGGCTTGTAGTTAAATTAAATCAATTTAAATATTTGGCACTGGTAAAAAATTCACAGTGGGCATTGAAGTTCTTAAGGTAAGGTAGTATCTATAAGTATAATTTCCAGATTATTATAGAAATAATTAAATTTAAGTTGTGAGTGTTCGATCACGTAGTAACTTAAAGATAGGCAGTAATCTAGCCTGATTATTTACTGTTATTATTATAATTACCTATTATAATAAATTATTATCAATAGGTCATCAATGCGTTGCATATGACCATGAAACCGTGTGTGCGTGCCAGCGATATTCATTATCACTATCGCCACCGTGGTATGTAACACGCAATTGTAGGTATGCGTTTCAGATAATTTGAATATGGCTGAAATCATGTGATTAGCATTTTGTCCACTTGATACATATTTTACAAACCTCGAAAAGCATTAAAAAACTTGTAGTTTAACACTTTAACAGACTATATTTCACTGTACAACACATAAATAGAAAGCTGATATTCCTTAAAACATCGAATTTTAAAAATTAAACTTTTACTGAAATAGTGAAACATTTCACATTTCAGATGTGTTGCGTACTTACATAATATTATATTATAAATAATGATGCATGCAGTAGGCTTAATACGCTGCCACACCGGATATATTCCATTATAGTGACCACGATTGCTCTCAGTTACTGAAATACGTTCTTTAACGAAGAATGAATGTGCACGTGTAGGTATGGTGGATAGGAAGGGCCGTAGAAGTTTATAATAAAGTCAACTCGAACGCAAAGTTAATAAATTACAACATAAAAACGTATTAGAGTTTTTTGTAAATTTTAAAACAGAATAGATATACAATTATACAGTAGGTATTCTTCCTGAGAAATATTATCAACTAACAAAAAACCACCACGGGTACCCAGGGGCGTATTTACGGGGGCGGATATGGGGACAAATCCGCCCCTATGGCTCTTTAAATACATGTCTATTATTATATTATAACTATTACATCGTAATCTGTAAGCTAAAATTCTTTTCATCCACCCCCTACAAATAATTCTAAATATGCCACTACGGGTATAGGCGTGCGCAGACTTCAATTTCCGGTCGAGCCTGGTAGAATTAGTGCCCCAATACTTTGACAGTGCCCCTATTTTTTTTTACTCATTAACATACATTTTTATTGTAAAATTTTAATTTTGTGTAATACAAAAAGTGTAATATTTATATGTAAAAATATAATCAAGTTAAATATGCATACAACATAAAATATGTGCTAATTTCTAGACATATATTTTTAATGTTAAAATTAAAACGATATAAATAATAAATACGACTGATATTGGCAAGAATAAAATTAATTATAATAATGTCTCATCATATTAATTCACCGAACTTTAATATAAATATTATTAAACATTAAACACTAACAGACCAGTGTGTAGTGAATGAGTGACAACAATAAATAGTTAACAACTGAACATATAGGTACTGAATACTGAATAGATTATTGAGAAATGAGAGGTCAGTCTGTTTACGGTTTTTTATTTGAAAGCGACTAATTATACACGTATAGGGTTTTCCGAGGAGCAATACATCTACGGTCGTCCGCACTCGGTTTATCTTAATATTAAATAAACACCATGTATATGTATACTATTTATAGATTATAACCAACTTATTAATGTATTTAATCATAGTACTTATATTGTACACAATGTTTTTGTTAGATGAATAAAATTAATGTAGAGGTACACACAAATAGTTGTTATTTTATTTCACTTTCACTACAAATAAAATTTTCAGACATATTATTATAATTTATAATAAGTATAGACAAACATTTTACTATGCCCCCAAAAAGATTCCGGTCGAGCCCCGGCTCCACCGGCTCGCCCCGTGCGCACGCCTATGACTGCGGGTACCTACGGTTTGAAAAATATAGCCCCCCTTAAAATTGAACTCAAGATGTGCGTATGTTCAAGCCGCTACGATTGATGTTTTTTGAATTACAACATAAGTACCTACTAATTAAAACCTATAGATGAAAAATAATTGTTCATTGTTCTGATTGAATATCCAATCTCGTATCCTACCTATAGATATAACTTAAAATCTCAAATGTCTATAAAAAATGTGCCAATATATTTTTGATATTTATAGTATGCTTTGTTAAAAATGTTATATTATACAATTTCAAGGTTCAGCTTTTATAATTATTTATATTATTGAAATTTTTGAATTACATCAAAATAACAAAATCGATCTTGTCTGTGTAAATACTTCCGTTTTCCATATTTTTTTTTAGTGAACAACAATATATTATACTTATAATAGTTTTTTCTATGAATCACGGAAAAAAACAATGAAAAAAAACCACAAAAAATAATAAAAAAAAGAATGAAAATAAAAATCAAATTTTTATAATTTACTATTAGGTATGTCATATTTTATTAGACATTCATTTTAATTTTCTAATAATTGTAAATGTAGATTATTTAAACAGCTAACTAGGTATTCTTTGGTTAGGTATACTCGTATTTATATCATGAAATTAATAAATACCTAGTAAAAAAAAAAAAAAAAAAAACACTTTCCCTAATAGGAAATAAATTGAACACAGTCATACAGGGCATATAAAATGGTATCCCGATAATTGAGCCAAAGAAAAAGAGCGAATACAAAATGAGTGAATAAAAATATGAGTGAAAATATATAGAGCGAAAAAAATGTAATGTTATAATAAAATCAAAATAAATTATCTGCATATACAAATAATTATATGATTATATTATATATTAAAGAATAAAAATGAATAATAAATAAAAAAAATAATAAATATTTCATATTTGTTCATATTTATTGAATATTGAATTAATGCATTTAAACTTGTAATGAAAAAATGATATACGACACCTTTTAAATATTGAAGTGTCGAAATTATTATAATAATCGCCAACAATATTTTTTTATTTTTCCGCATAATCATTATAACTTTTTTTTATTGGACGAATGTATGCCACTATTAATTTGATGTAACTGCATATCCACTAAAGTCTGTTGATTTTGAAGTGCTTTTATGAACTTTCAAATTGTTGGATTACACGACCCTAATAGACAATTGAAGCCTCTATTCCAACCTAAAACAATTAAGTATAATTTATATAATATACATGATTGAAAGTTGTTGAAACTTATAATTTCTGATTACCTTCAATAGAGTTATTTGTTTTTTAATAACGTATTGCTTCATAACAATTCCACATCTGAACTGAAAATAATGAATTTCTTCTTCCCTGCCTTCGCTCTTTTTCATTCTCTCAATTGTCATAGAATCATATAAAATACATTTCAAAACAATTGTATAAAATTATAATAAAATAAATTCAATTCAATTTTAGATTTTGAGCGGAGCGATGAATGCATTAATAATTTATTATACAATTATGTGTTTTTTTTATTTGTGTCTGTATATCTATATACGATAAGTAGGCGAAATAATGCTTCAATTTTCAACTTCAGTATATCTTGTTCGATGGGCAAGTGAATTTAGTGTGTGCACTGGAGAGGTCAAAATTTGTTTACGGACATTTTCAGTTTCCAATATTTTTTGTTTTTTTGCTATAAATGTCAATAAAATCTTATTCGTTGGGTCAAAAAGATTGACAATTTAATGAAAGGCTACTAATAAAATGTAAAAATGGTAGTTAAAAATATTAAAAATACACTGTCACAATTTTTTTTATAAGCATTAATGCTTATAAATTAATAAATGCTATTTAAATTTGAAGTTCATATTTTGACAAAATATGTAAAATCACGAAAATGTGTAAATTATTTTGAGTTAAAAATTTATAATAATTTTTCTTTTTAAATTTAAGATTTTAAAATTGAATACAAGATTCATCTTAAATTTTTCCAACTTAAAAAAAATGTCTACCGGAAAGTCGAATTAAATTTCTATATGAGCGTTTGAAGTTAAAATGCTTACAAGATTAGATAGTCACTCTATCATGTAGCGATTTTCTTATTTTGTTGTAATTTAAAAACGATTAACTCTAGATACTAAAATTTACTAATATGTTTATTTTATCAATTCCTTTAATTGATATAATTTTCAAAATATTTCGACTCGTTTTGAGCTGTTTACGGACATTTTCAGTTTCCAATTTTTTTAGTTTTTTTTTTTACTTTAAATGTCATTTATGTTTTATTCTTTGGGTCAAAAAATGTGAAAGATCAATACAAGGCTCTTGATATATTGTGACATTATACAGTTAAAAATATTAAAAATACGTATTAGGCACAGTTTTTTTTACAAGCATTTAAAGTTCAAATTTTGAAAAAATTTAAAAAATGATTTTGTAGTTAAAAATGTACTAAAGGCTCAACTTTTAGATCTAAGGATTTAAAATAAGATTCCACGTAAGTAAGTTATTCTGTAATCAAAAGATCTGAAAAATAAAGAAACACAGTTTTTTGAAGTTCAAATTTTTACGAAATTAGATATTTAAACAAAGAAGAACGATTTTAGTGTTATATTTTAAAAATATTTTTCGAGGGTACTTGAAACTTCTAAAGTATATGATTACATACAAACATGATAATAAACAAATTATAATAATTCAACTCAACCTGCTACCGTATTAATGATAACAATATAAATAACACCATCCATTACAGTCACCCACTTGTAACCTACTTTACAGCTGAGCAACATCCACTTACCCGATCCATTAAATTATTATTTTACCGCAAACTACGTATAGCAGACTACAATAAAATGATGCACGTGTACCTATATTATCTCAAATCTAAAGAAGTCAACCATATTTTTGGTTCCATTTTGTATCAAAAAAGTATTATAATATACATTAATGCTATGAATAACGTTGTTATCATAATGGTAACTATCTATATACTGCATAAAATAGTAAGTACCTTACAGCTATACTTACACATATTACACATATAGGTACAAATAGTTTTTATACATTTGTTTAATTATTTTTGTATATACAAACTTGAAAGTATATAGGTACGACAGGACACTTGGGGTCATTCAGATATAAATTTGTAATAAGAAAATTAAGACTAGGTAATATGTCTAATAAATTGTATAATATAAAAATAACATGGTTTTTTCTTTTTCTTTTTTTTTTTTTTGGTGGTCATTTTTGTGTTTTTTTTCGTCTACGTACCTACCTATTTCCATTGGTATTTTAATGTACATACGACTTACGGGCCATCGGACGTGACGAATAATTTTACGGGCGCATCGTATCGAATTGCTGCGATCGCGTGACGATTGCATTGTCCCGTAGGTATAATGTTCGTCCGATACTAAATCTTCTGCAGGACGCAGGTGTTTAGTTAGGTTGACCTTTCAGAGGCGATGCCTCGCTCTGAATCCCCATAACGTTTTCGTTCATACGAATGTATATTGTATGCATAAGGTATAACACATATTTTATACTATCTACTCGTATAGTCGTATTGGTAAATAATTCTAATGTAATATTATATAGTAGGTATTTAATATAGTTATCAGATATTTTCACTTTTCTAACAACAGTATTAATTTACATAATATACTTGAGTATTTACTATTTAGTGTATATACGCTTTACAGGTAGGTACTTAAGTACATTTATAATTACATGGTTTTTTCCTTTTGCAAAAAGTACCTATAGGTAACTATAATTTTTAACCGATTATAATAAGGAACTGCTTTACTGTTATTTAATGATATAGGTAAACTTATATACACGCAATACACATGAAACTAGATAGTACCTACCCAATAAAGGCAGGTATGTACAAGGTTGCAGATGTTTCATATATTTATTTGAAATTCTTACATTGTATAGTCCTCGGAAAGAAAAAATAGGTATTGTAATTTAAGAAAATATATTTTGTATAATTAACCATTTAAACTAAAGTAGGTATATTGAAAAATTATAAAATTATAAGAGTTAGAAACCGTTTCAAGTATTCTTATTAGTTAATACCTATATAATAAAATATAAATGATACTTATACATAATAGCTAATATAATACATATTGTACGGTAAAGCACGATTGAGCATAAATCGATTGAGCATAGACCTACTGTATTATAATGTGACTACTATTGAGACTATTATTGATTTATAAATATTTTGAATAATGTGACTAGGTATATTACATATTGACTATGAAAACATGATATTTTTTCGCCATGTTTTATTTTGAATCATTATAATTATTTAAATAAATATTTTTGTATAATACAGTTCAAAATAGAAAATGGCAACGTTGCAGAGCTTTTTATGCTCAATCGTGTTAGTTTTCTTTTGTATTTCAATTTCCTTTGATACGCCGACAATTTATGCTCAACCGTGTCGCAAAAAAGGTGTTTTATGCTCAATCGTCTCTCAGCCATATTGTACTAGATGTCGAGGGACGAATATAAGGAGTAAGGAGGTATAAAGGTATAAAAAATTACAAACACACAGTAGTTTGATTCATCCACAAATCCAGTTTTTAAGAAATAGATCTATTACTCTTGGAACTATTAATCTTATTCACGAATATAATGGTATTAGAAAAAAAGGCCTGAAATAAAAATATGGCAAAAAATCCCCAGCTGTAAGAAATAAAGTCCCAGAAAAAATTAGATTTCATTAGAAAAAACCTTAAATTTGAATTGGAATCACAATGCATATTATATAAACTACCTATATTTAAATATATATTTGAAATACTTGGAATTTACCACCATTTTCATACTTTTTGATCACACTGTAGTGTGGCTGTGTGTATATATGTGTGTATATATAGAGAGATACTAGATACACAGGTATAATTGAAAGATCCCCAAATCCCAATAAAAGTAATTAGCATTTTATAAAGATAAAAATAAAGTGATCTTGCAAATGATTTAATATTATGTTATACAAAAATTGACAATGTACCTAATATAGCTTAATTTACATAATAGTTATTTACTTAGAGGCTTTTTTTCCTAAATTCCTAATTATAATACCGTATATATTAATTTATTATTATTATAAAATTAAGATCGTTCAATTTTAATTTATCAATGTTATTAGGAATAGGTTATATAGGTATAGAACTAAGGAGTACAATAGGCATATAGGTACTCCCTATATATAAATATACTATATATAAATATACTCCACCCGTACTTAACTCCTAAACTGCTACTTACTATGAGACTATATGAGAGTATGAAACTCATTGAGACATTGAGCCATATGGTCGTGTCTTCACGACTGCAAACATACACAAAAATAATATTAATTGAAATTATCAGTATTATTACGTGTGTACCTACAGTTACAGTGCATATACAGGCATAAATAGCGACATAACGTTTTAAACTTCAAAAGGGCGGGAGATGATTTCGATGACTAGTTGCCGATCTCAATAAACAATAACATTTGAATAAAAATTCTACGTATCATCGTCCGAAGGCGAAATAAACAACTGATCGTTCAAGTGCATTATATATATACATATAAATCATGTGATATAAACCATATTATACAGCCAAGATCGGATTAAGACCTTTATGGCCCAGGCCCCAGGGGGTCAATACTAGTTCGTGACTTTGTGAGCCCTCAATAAAGGAATAAGTACATACCGTCTATATCTACTATTCGTATCATAAATAATAAAATAATGGTTAGCCTATTCAACATAATCGGTGTGCAAGTTTTAATCAATAGAAATACACCATGACCATATGATAGAAAGATAAACCTCCCAAGAGCATAGATAATAATATAATATGATAAATAATAATAAGTATTTTATCTATATCATATCCACCAAAAATATCACGATTCCATAAATTGACGATAAAGCCATAACAATTAACTACCCCTAACCACATGGCATATATCTTTATATTATATTATTATCTATATGGTTTAAACATGATAATATTGGATGCATTGGTGTATAATATATAATTTAATATTAAAATTCTGTTCAGAAATAATATTAAATATGCTTATTATCGTCATTGATTAACTATATATAATTAATAATAATATGATATTATGTATATTTAATCAATGATATTACAATTTACTCTCATCTTGCAATACAATATGTGACACAGAATTAACACTTTAAAATGATTTTTATATATAATATAATATAGGTATAATATAATAATAATATGTAATATAATATCTACAACCTATATAATATTAGTATTTTCAATAAAATAATATACAATTAAAAAATTCATATTAGCTTAAAAAAATATATAAATATTAACAGCATAGGTATAAATATTTATTTTTATTGATTAAACTACTAAATTAATAAATATTATTCTTTAATTTTAAAATTACTATAAATATTAATGTACACAAGTAGTAATATAGTATCCATACTAAAATATATTAAATTTGCCCCAATTAATTTTCTTAAAAATACAGTTAAGTACAATGTGTTCAATGATAAACGCGATTACATATAGGTACATGAGTTAACATGAATTCAGATTTATTGAAATTTTATTTCACTCTAAATCTGTCAATTTATAAAATATAAAAATGTATGCAATTCATATTAGGACTTAAAATATGGTGTTGCAATTCATATATTTCTATATAAATAATAACTTATAACTTGTGAGAAATATTAATAAAATGATTAATGACTAGTTAGCAATAATTAACGTCGATACTCGATAACGATCACTAATTGACACTATACATTTTACATATTAAAAAAAATATAATATCTTAATATCAATTATTTACATATCTGTGTAAATAATTAAAACTAGTAAGAAACGAAAAATTTTGTTATTTTTCCTTGAAAAAAAAACTCGTTCATTTTCTTGTTCTTTTTTTTTTATAAAAATTAAAAGGAATTCGTTTAACGTGCCGTTCAAAGAAATTTGTCCAGGAATCCGTTCCTTTTGGAACTGGTTCCTTCCAAACACTGGGTGTTTTCTTAAATTAATTCGTGCATGATGGTAACAATAGTAGTAAGGAATTCTAAAATATTTTAAGCATCGCTATGTTTCATTATAATACATATTATATTTTTGTATCAAACAAATTTAATTATAGATGGCTTATAATCATTTTATATTACAACCACAATATTTATTATCAAATCGTTTACAGGCTATATAATACGTAACATGACAACATGTAATAATAATATGTAACATAAATCGCATAATAATAATTGATTTTAACATTTGAATGACCTTAATGACGAATGATGAATCAGGACGGGATGCTGACTAGTGTTCGGTGTGACGTATATTTATTATCTAAGCCTTAAGGCAATATCATTGGTTGACGATATTCATGGCATAAAATACATAACCAACTGGCCATGTAATTTCGTAGGGACGCATTATAGGCATTAAGGCATACCTATCATAATATTATTTAAAAAAATATATGAAAAAAGTCCGATTGTTTTAATGTGTGTTTTAATCGCTCTGAATCTGTATACCGTACATTCAGTTACTATCTAGCTTTACTTTTTTATTATTTAATTATTTTTTCCTAAAAAAATAACTTAATGAAATTGGGGAAGAATCTAATAAGTTAAACACAATTGTATAGAAGTCTTCGAGTTTTGTGTCAAATATCAGATATTGATTAACGAACCTATCGAATAGCTTTTACGAAATAGGTACCTCACATTATATTATTATACAATAAAGAAGTAGGTAAATAATGGTAAATGTATAATTAATAATACATTTTTTTTCTCGGCATTTTTATCGTTTACCAATATAGTAGTAAATATTATATAATCACGATAACCATTTTAGTTATATAATGTGTATAAGAAAATATGTGTTAAATTTTTTCTCCGGGCGGCCTGCTCCATATACCACAGTTGCTGTATAATGTATTATAGCTGTTGTTTTAACTACCTATCTACTTTAATTTACACATATGTATTTTATTTATTACTGTTGAGGGTCTTTCAACAGTTTTGGGGGATTTGAGCAGTTGAGCTACCAAAGCCCGCTGCTATTATTTCATTACGATGCATTAGGTGCTGTGCGCATTAACCGAACGAAACTATCAGTAGGTATACAACATTATAATGTTATTTGAATATTCTTTGTTCCCACCATCGTTGTTGTGCGCAAACGGTGCCAAATTGCTTCCACGCGATTTCTGCAACACCGCGATAATGCACAAAATACGTACAATAACAATATTCTACTGCAGCGCAATATTTGATCAACATTAGGCCGCTTTGTTCGATTCGTCACGTCGCAATAACGCGAGCGTCGCGTAATATACATAATATCATATACCTACCACAGCGATACGACAATAATTTATATACGTAAAGGTATTGTAAAAATATGTATATTGTGTATACGCCGTCGGGAACCGCCTCCCCGACCGGCCTGTCACACTGTCGTTTTCCATCGGTTGTATATATATATAGGTACTTGTATGCGTGTACGATATATATTATAGTATGTAGGTATATACCTTACCTACTGCGTAGTTTGCTGCGACGATAAATGATGATGATAATAATAATAATAACAATAATATATTGTACATTTATTATACCTCTCTATACCTAAACGTTATTACATTTCCTCGTTTACCCATTCCACGGGCACGGTACACGACGGGCGGTGGCGGGTTATGTTCGCCGCGCGCCCACCCACCACGATCGTCGATCCCCCGCCGACACCGCGACCGCGGCACTGATATCGTATAACAAACTGACGGCGGCGCGTCGCCGGGTGGGAACTGAGTAGAGCACTGCGCCGCCGCTACAACATAGAAGTACTGCACCGCCATCCCACCTGCGAAACGCACACACGCGCACACACACGCACACACACACACACACACACACACACAGCAACACTGCAGCGACCAGCGAGTGCAGCGGCGCGGCGTCGCCGTCATACGGTGTTTAACCTTTGTCGTCGTCACTGATTCAGTCGTCCACGTCCCGTTGCGCGCTCCGTCAGTGTCTCTCTGTCTCGCGCCACAGTCCATCGCGCTTCCAGTCGAATACAATCTAATTATTATTTTATTAAATTATTAATTATTTACAAAATCAAATAAATCGTCCTCCAACATGACCGTCATCACTATGCCGACGGCCGAGAAGAAGTCGGACAACGTGCCGCTGGTCACCAACATCGAGATCGACCCTTCTACCCAGGTAAGTCGCCGTCGTCGACAGATTTGCATTTGAGTATTTTTTTTCGCGTCGTTCCTCCATTTCGCAACCGGCCCACGGAACCGTGACTCAATTCGCAATATTATACAATATGTTTGGCCCGTCTCTTCCGGGTTTTTGCGATTTGATTTTATTACGTCTATTTTTTCGTTATTCTTTCGTTTCACCGACTACACTGTCTGGCGTGTTATAAAATGTTTTACAACCATCGATAGAATAATAATATAATACGAAACTTTGTATTATAATAATTAATAATATGCCGATGGCTACAATGTCTATTATTAGTACCTACCCATTATTGTTGTTCTTATTATACCAATATCATCACGATTCACGATATCTTTCGTGTGGCGACAAACAATATTGTCGCGTTCGTGCGATCATCAACGTTCAACAGTAACAGCAAAATCGCGAGTTTGCGACGTAAATGTCACGTACACCTGACCCGGTGATTCGATAGCGCTCGTTTACCTTGTAAAGTTGTAAGACGAGCATTCGAGTTTCGATTATAATAATCATCGCTGTTGTCGGGACATTTCTATAATTAGAATAACAGTGTTATTTCCACGAGATTTATTCGTGTGCCGAAACGATGTGAATTATATAGACGGTTATAACTTAAAATGCATTAACATTATATTTATATTGTTTAAAAACATTATTGAATACGTCATCAATGTTCTGCGTTATTTAATTTTTGTTTAGTCATCGGCCGTGTCTCTGTGTGACTTTTACAATAACATTCTTGTTATTGTGATATTATGCATAAATTATTGTTGTTTAGTCTCAATGTCATCCAATTCCTATCTTAATGTAAACGATAATATTATAATAATGCTTGGTTGTGAATTGTTATGTTTATTTTTTGTTTATAATATGTACTCGCTATCAATGCAGTGTTTTTGGGCTCAAGCCCAAACTATTACACACCTAACAAGTGGTAATCTATTAGCATTGTATAATGCTTTCATTAGAGAGCTCATTGTTTTCTGGCTATTCACAACGAACCTTTTGTTTTCTATTATGATGTGCAACAAAAAAATGTATTACTGGTGCGTTTGCAGACTTTGATCTATGATTAAGCTTTGACTCTTCCTTTGACATTGCAACATTACATATCGCTGTATATTTCTAAATATTTTTAAATTTTCTCTATTTTGTACGAGTGTTGGGTACCAGCATATTTTTACATTGGGGGATATTCCCCAAGTCTTACTTAATAGGTTTTTATACGTTATTAATTGAAATATGTGGGCATTTTTTTCATATTATTATTTGTGGACAATACTAGCGATTATTAATAAAAACCTTGAATTAATGTTAAATTATCATAAAATATTTCTATTACAATTCTTATTATATTTAATTATTATATTGCTGCCTTTTACACATTTCCTAAACCTCATAGGTAATTCATCATATTTTGTTATTACAATGATACATAAAATAGGTAACAACACCAGTTTTATTTAATGTGGGTATTAACTATTAATTTAGTTAATACCAAGCCCTAAGTGAAGGTCAAAGGAAATTCAATTATGTTTTCTATTATATCATTTATTTTTATATTGAATTTTTTTGAATTTAAATTGAATATTTATTTTTATGGTGTTGTAATAACAATGGTCTACAAAACAAATATTCAATTTTTTTTTTTTTATTGATCATGAAGCCCGACAACTATGACTGTTTGTTTTTTGTTTGTAGGGGAGGAATTGTAGGTTGGTAAACACGTGTGTTTTGGTTTGGCAGATTTTTTAGTGGGCACCCGTAGGTATCTGCCATGCCTGGGTGGGGGATGGCGGCACTTGTTCTCCGGACACCGTGACTTGTTCGAAGAAAAATGCTGCCCGTGGCCAAGGAATCGAACTCGGGTCGGCTGTGTCGCAGCCGACACCTTAGTTAGTCCGCTCGGCCACTCCGTCCCCCAAATATTCAATTATTATTGCTTGTATTTTAATAGTTCTCCAAGTACCTATAGGTACCATTTACATTTTGGTTAAATAATAATTTCGATAATAAATTAATCAAAATCAGCCAAGTTTTACTCTGATTCTTTCTGTAGAATTTCGCATAATTAAAACAGATTTTATTGAACACAAGTTATTTTTAGGAATATGAACTATTTGATTGAATAACATACAAAAAAAATAAAATACCAACCTAATTATTGCATTTTGAAATTTTAATATTTTTATCAGGTAGGTAGGTACCTATATACAATGGCCTGTTTTGGGTATTCTTTATACCAGTGTGCTGCACATCCTTATGGTGTACCACGAGCATTGGACTATTAAATATTTTTAAGCCTGGAAGTGATCAAAAAATTAAATCATGCATGCTTGACTTTGATCAAGTATAGTTGCGAATTGTGATTTCAAGAAAACATGAGATAATTACTACAGAGTGTGCATCTTTTTGGATTGTCTATTGAATATTCTGTTTGAAGTTTTAAGGATGCCACACACTGCAGCGGTGGCGGTAAAATTGTGTCTGGACTCATTTTGCCGTAACCGCTACCGCTGCAGTGTGTGCGGGGACCTTTATATGTGTGTACTGTGTTATTTACTAGTATTGTATACTAACCTAAGCTGGCTGGAACAAAATAATATGTAAGTGAGACTTAGTGTTCTGTGACAGTTTTTCTGTGAAAACTAAAAAGTAAAATGTGCTGGATTTTCAAAATACTACTGCCTTATAATATTGTCCGTAGATTATATCATTTAATATATAATTATAATTAATATTAATTAAAAACTGAAACAAAAGCACAGTTTGTAATACACCCTGTATTATACCACATATATATTTAGAACAGGGTAAGAATTTACATATTTTATTTACAATAATTATGTAAGTACAGAATATTTTTTAGGATGACAGACAAGTGTTATACTACCTTTACAGTAACAAATACTAATTGACAAAATATTTTTTTGACTTTTTACTTTATTGTTTTTTATAATCTCTTCACTTTCCACTGATTCTATCAACTAGGTACTTAAAAAGATTTCCTCAGTAGTTGAGTAGTATAATATTATATAAGTAGGTTACTCTGAAGACAGTTAGTCCTTTTTTTGCTTATACATTTTATTATTAATATTTACTCTTGTATTTACTGTACTTATAATGTTCAGTAACTATCCTATACTTTGGTATGATATTTCATTATACATTTTTAAATTTATAAATTACATTAATTGTTTTCCCGTTCTATGAAAACTATTTTTGTTATCTCTTCTAGCTAATTGATGATTTTGTTAGCTATTAATTCCAATTCGTAAAGCTGATTTAATTTTTAAGTTTTTTACTTTATAAATGTAAGTTGTAAAGTGCTGATCATTTTTGTGTGTAGGTATGTATATAATGAAAAATAAAAATATGGCAACCTCGATGGCAACCCTATATTTGACATACTATTACATCACCATATTCATTAAACATGTTGGACTTTTATTTATTATGAAATTGTTAAAATTATTAAAATGGTACATGAATATTAGATAGTGATAATAGTTAATATTAGGTAATTCAAAATACACAAAATGGGATTGTAAAAAATATTAATTATATATTTCAATAGTTGTAAGCTATCTAGGTATGTACTCAAAGCTAACAAGTGATGCCATACAACGGGTTTTTACAAAGTTTGTCATTGGTAATGTCAATGAAATTTAAAAAAAAATTTAAAAATGTATACAAATTTCTAAGTAAATTGTATGTTATATGTAAGTATCATTGTTAGTTGTTGTGTTCTAATAAATGTATTTAGAAAAAATGGTTATGTGTAAAAAAAAACCGAGAATACCATACTTATATGCCTAATTTAAGTTATAAATAAAAAATTAGACAAGCAATAACATAAAACGAGTTATTAAAGTTTGAAAAATACAAAAATAACAGGTTTTAAAACAACAACTTTTCATAATTAGCATTACAACCTAAGTGATTATTGCCCCTAAAAATTAGTTTTTAACAAAACATTTTATGGACATATAGCTTCTTTAGGTTATTCATTTTTTGATAATTGTTTGTTACGTCATGAAAACTTGATTGCACCGCCACTTTTGGTTTATTATTGCTCCGCCATCTATAATAAAAATAATAATATTAGCTAGTAGTAGGTAAATATGATATTTGTACCAGGTAAATACTACCAAAAATTTAGGTTATAATAATAGTATATTTAAAAAAAAGTATATATATTTGTACAATAAGAATAATAATTATGGAACTAAAATTAAGATCGGGCCAAAGTTTTATTATATCCTTTAAAACTATTAAATGGATTTTTATAATTTAGCTTTGATCACACCTGTACGTTTTTAGTTGCCCCATTTGGCTGAACAACTTTTTGATTGGTTATTGTTTATTTTGGGGCTTATGAAATTGTATCTATTTAATTAACTAGATAATGTTAAAATTCATGCTGCGAATTTGCTTAAGATGTCCGGCTATCATAAAAAATTTTGGAAACGGTTTCAAAACAAACATGTTTGGTGTTTAATTATTTGATTATTAGTTTTTAAACAACCCTTATGATGTACCAATAGTAATTGTTTGTTTTCCCCCGAGATTCATAGAATTATTAGATTACTTATTCAATGTATCAATTATTTTAAGCTGGATGGTTGATAAAATAATCCCACGCCCGGTCAATAATAAACTAATACCATGTTTTTAAACATTCTTGTTATTCTGTCGTTTTTTAAAAACTTCTAATAGCTAACGAAAATTAGTTGTTTAAAGTAACGATTATTAAAAATAAATTAAACATTTTGATCTAGGCAAAAAAAAATATTATTTGCTTGATTCTAGAATTTTTAAATATAGGTCGTGTATTATTATATACATAATTGACATATAAGCTTGATGTCTACAAATTTAAGTGTTAAAAAACTTAATATTTCTCTTTCGACGCTTCTTAAACAATTGGTAATACATATTAAAATTTATATTACAAAAAACTATTTGTAGGTATTTCATATATTAGCTGGGCACTTACTAACAACTTTTGTTTTATTTGTATTGTCTAAAATCAAGTACTTATTTACATCTTCTTATAAAAAATTGACATATCTAAATTCTTTTTTAGTAGTATAAAATATACCTATTATTCATCTAATTTGTTTTAAAATAATTGTTCGTTTTTTTTTTTCAGGAAAAAGATGTGGAATCAGGAAATGGTGCACATAACCGCCCTGTCAGATCTAAATTTTTGGTGCTCAGAGTCATTAATGATCGTGTTTATTCTATGTGGGCATTAATTTATGTATTGCTGATGTCATTAGTAATTACATTCATGATGCTCTATGGAGAACATATTTATAGAGCTATTGGAAATGCATTTAACGACGAGGTAATATCTTGAATACAGTAAAAAAATTATTTCATACATTTTTTTTCTATAATCTATTTTAGTAGTTATATTCTTTGTCTATATAATATGTATGTTAGTACCTCTATGGTTCTATACTATAGGTATAGTATTTGATACATATTTATTAATCCCAATTACTAAAAACTAATATTTTAATTAAAAAAACCACATACATTTTACATTATTTCTTATGGCATGCTTAGGTTCATATTATCTACTTACATGTTATAAAAATGTATGAAGTCCTTTATAACTTTAATATTTTAATCTTAATAATCCTATTTGTAATATTATAATCTAGAGTGTTGATATACCTGATATAGTACATGCATTATAACAACTAGTTAAAGTAAAAACGATAGTAGTTAATATAGGTAGGTACCTACAAATTAATAAAATAATCTGAAATAGGTGCAGTACTATACTACTTTATTTTTAAGTTTCTTGTTGTAGTGTAATAAATGGTTTTGTATGAATATATTTTGTTTAAAAAGTGATATTCATACCTACTAGGTACTTATAAACATGAAACAGTTAAACATTTTAATAATTGACTACATAAACAGTATTAAATGTTGTGTTGGTAAACATTTTGTTATGGTTTATCTACTACCGTAAACTTTTGTTTTTTATTTCTTTTAAAATTTGTTATCAAGATATAAAATATAAATTATTTGATTAACACTTTTATATTTTATGTACCTACCTAAATAATATAAATATCTATAATAATACATTTAAAAAACAAATTGTATACACTGTTGACTGTATTTATGCGTAAATTTAATTATAATTATTTCTTTGTAAAACAAAATTAAATCTATAAATGGAAAAATTAATATTCTGCTCTAAGTAGCATAGGTATAATTTTTCATTAAAATGAATTGAAACCAGTAACAATGATTTTTGTAAGGGTGTTGTTAATATTATAAAAAAATATACAATATACCTACATACAATGTACAAACAATACCTTGATTTTAATTAACAAAAATATTCATAAACATTATATTTGTTAGATCAAAGATATTTATAATAAGAAATTATAAAATAAAATAAATATTCTTTTAAAGTTTAATTCACGTAATAATTTGATATAACACAGTTCAAGGGGGGGGACCTCCAAATACCCCCCTTGAATACGCCACTGATTGAAACCTTATATGATTTTTATTTAATTATAAAATTATGTAACTAAAAAAAAATATTCAAATAAAGACGGAAAATTTTAATATTAGGAACAGTTGATTTATTTGAAGTACCTATTTTACTATATTTTATTGAAACCACTATTGTTATATTATTAAATTAATAATAAACCAAATGTTTTCAGTAAATTTTTGCAATACTCTTCAAATAACAGTAAGGTCTTAAATTGAAATTGAAATTTTAAAAACAAAAAATTATGATTTTATCTTTAAACTTAATTTTAAACTTTTTAAGTTTATACATTACCCTAAAAAAAAGAACAATTGATACTTAATTAAATTTTAAAATTTTTATGTGGTATATTATTGTGAATAGTTTCCATTACATTATAAAAAAGAATACGTAAGAGAAAAATAGTTCAATAATTCACTGTGTAATTTGTAATGTTTACACAGCTGTACAACAGGTGTTGGCCTATAGGCAATAGGTAACAGACAACTTAAGCTATATGTTCGCATATTGATTTTTGAGTGGGAGTAGGTAAGAATCATTTACTATTCTCTGTTAAATTGCTGACAATAAAGTTTTTGATGAAGTCATTGGTTGTCTTATATTTTTGACATCTATATAGTGATGTTAAGTTATATACCACACATGTAGCAAATTGTATTATGCATAAAAGCTATATAGGATTATTATTCAAAACAATTTAATTTTATACTTAAAATACAATTATTATCATATATTATATAACTATCATAATTTATATTTGTTAAGAGGACGCTGTACCCGCATGTGTTGTCTCCGTCCTACAAATGTACAACATAGCAAAAACTGTTTTGCGCGGGAAAGAACCGAGAAGGT
>NC_042493.1:82152706-82155296 GCF_005508785.2 Acyrthosiphon pisum
TGATATAATTTATATGAAAAAAGTTCTTACTGTTTTGAAAATCATTATTATTTGTGTTTTTCAAACTTGAAAAACTTTTTTCATATAAATGATATCAAAAAAATAAAAACGACGTTGCACAGCCAAAGTTCTCCTTTTTATGTGGTAAAAATATTGTTTCTTAGTTATGATTGTAGCTTTCTCGGTTCTTTCCCGCGCAAAACAGTTTTTGCTATGTTGTACATTTGTAAGACAGAGACAACACATGCGGGTGTAGCGTCCTCTTAATATTGTTATTTATTAGACTGTTAGCCATTGGTCCTAGTTTATTAATATTTATCATTAATTTAGTTATTACTCATTCAAAATGTTGTTAATTTTCTTATTAAATTGAACTTATTACTTATTTAAACATTAACGGATACCTAAATTCATTCTTCCTTTATTTTTATCATTGATAAATTATAATGCACTTGCTTTTGAATGAGAAATGTTATATAATTATGTAATTTGTATAATTTGAAAATAAAACTTATTTTAATTATTATGTATCTACTATTTACCATTTGAAATGTGTACCTATAATATAACAATTAATTATACTGTAAGTCTGTAGTTGTTTATTACACATCATACAAAGTTTAATATATATATAAACATAAGATACAAGGTATATAAATTAAAAAAAATAATGAAATAATACAAAAAATTAAAAAAACAGTATTGTTACATCATTATTTATATGATCAAATTTGAATCTGTAATTGCATCAAATTATTCTTTAAAATGTATTAATAGTTTGATGCATACAATTTCAAATTTAAATTATTTTTAATCTACTTTAAAATCTCAAATCTAAATACAAGGGTATTACACCAGTGTTTGTTTCATTAGATAAAAAAAAATTGAAGTATATTTTTATATTTTATACATACAAAGACATTTTCAAATGTAATGTATCTAGAAAAAAATAATCTAACCTACCGTATTACGAATAGGAAAATAAATTACTTTAATACCTAGCTATAATATCATAAAATATACTTAGTAATATATGCTGTTTCCGCTCATAATCATCTTTTGTTTACAATAATTTTATATCACTGAATTCAAATTTAACACATCTATTACAGTGCCCCACTCGACACATACTGTACAGCAAAGCGGTACCTATTTTCCCACCCTTTTTTTAAATGTTTATTTGTTAAGAATAAATTTGGTAATTCAGTGATTGCATATTATTGTATTAATAAGTATGGTATATTTGTTTTATTATTTTTGGTATAGAACGATGCTTTCTATGGCACTGGCACTATTGCTTTAAATGATAAGTTATCTCTTCCTATTCAAGATATAAACAATGATTATGAAATGAGCCAATTAAAAAATGATATGGAATTCCAGAAACTTGAGGTAAATAGAAATGTTTGATAGATAGACCTTAGTCTTACTGCACCATATCAAAAAAAAAAAAATAATTATACACCTAACAAATAAATTTTTTTTTTATATGTATTTTTTATAACTTCCATATTTTACCTTTTTATAGATCTTTACTTGTATCAAAATGTTTTATGATCATATTGTAATTGTATAAATAAATACCTAAATACATACATATGTACATATGTTTAATTTATATTTCAATTACCTAATAAGTTATATAAATATTTTATTGAATATTATTGTTACATTATAGAATTTTGCTTTGCACATGGAAAATGTGGACAGCCGAATGTTGAGTCCTGAAGAAGTCATTTCGCAGTTTAAAGAAGAATTTGAACTTGATCTTAAGGATGAAAGTTATGAAAAAATTCTTCCCATTCTACCACTCCCTAACTCAGCTCGTTTTATTCATGATTTTAGTGCGGTAAATAAAAAAAAAAAAAATTAAGGATCTTAATATTTATTATTAATTTTATTTCAGAATGTCACTGGTATTGTTGATATTGACGGAAAGCGTTGTTTCATTATGCCATTGAACCGCAGTGCAGTATTGCCACCACAATCCTTGTACGATTTATTGTTTAAAATGTCAAGTGGTAAGTATTTATAAAAAGGTTTATAAACTATAACTCAATTACATTATTATAAGTGTTAAAATTGTTTTATATGTTTTTGGTAGCTTTAGATTTTGACTATGGTCTTTAAGTGTATTAGATTACATATTTTTATGAAAAACGTGCACATTTTTAACATTCTAGTATTTTGAGTTAAAATATTAATAATATTAATAGGTATACTATGATTATTCTTATTTTATTCGAATTACCCAATACTTATTTGTATTCTGATTTCTGACATCAAGCTTATAAATTATAATATATAAATATATTCTGTAGGTTATAAGACTGGTCTTATAATGGTTTTGTATATTTTATTCTATCAATGGTGTAGAGTTGTATATCGTTCCCGCTCATGCAAAACACACCAAGTCCAAATACATGAATCAGCTTTTGAAATTTTTTCAAACTTTAAATGTATACCATATGTAACCAAATTTTTTTCTTTCTTTTTTTAATTGAGTTTCCCTTAAGGGAAGTAGCTGTTAATGAGTAGTTGTAAATAATATGACACTGTGAAATTTATAGCTCTTATTATTGTTAAAATG
>NC_042493.1:82155629-82173499 GCF_005508785.2 Acyrthosiphon pisum
TACATATTGTTGTAAACGGCATTATTAGACATTGATTAATTGAACCTAAACATCGCTATCATTTGTATATATCCAAGAATCGATGTTTTAATATGTGGTCGTAAACGCTATGGGATTAATTGGTGGGAATGAAAAAACTGGGTGTAAACACCAAATAAAAGACGTAAACGCCATCCAAGGAAATTTGATAAGACGTAAGCGTAATTTTTGACGCTTACACCAATTTAACATTTTTGTTAGTGGTTTTGTCAGCACTGTAAAAAGCATAAAGCTGCATGATAATACAATAAACGTTCGGTTCGTTTTAAAACACTAAAACTGATAAATATTAGGTACCAGAAACCGTCTTAACATCTCAAACATGAAATCGAAATTGATTTAAATATTAATTTATAAGTAGACATTATTTAGTTGTTTGAATGGTTAAACACATTCTACTCTAATAAATATTTGTCTTCATTGAATTTAATCAATAATATAAAACAAATAACAATATTAAACTATGGAAGTCATTAAAATCAATAGAACATCTTTGGGGTGTAAGAGCCAGGATCAGAAAAAAAGGGGCGTAAGAGTCATTTTTTTTTTTAAATTTGCTTTAAATACACAAATATATTATGATTATGAACAATTAATCAATACAAAATACGTAAAAACTCATTATAAATCATATTAAGTCTCAAATCGAAGTGTTATACGATGTTCTAAGGTAGTAACACAGTTCATGTGAAAATATCTGTTTTTCGGCTCTCCTGAACAATTTGGAAATTGGCGCTTACGCCCTTTTACCTTCTAACCATCAATAATATCACAGAACAATATAGAAGCGACATTCGATCAGCTGATATCCCTACAGTATGAAGTATTGGACTCTTAAAGTTGAACCGTATCCATAATCTGATATAATGTTGGGAACTTGTGTCACTCTTTATTACGAAATAATATAAACTGTAACAATCTTTTGACCACGGACAACGACCATTTTAACTTATTCAACGTTTTTTTATGCTTGGTATTGTCAGTTTTTGTATAATTTTTAATTTTGCTATGAAACTAATTAAATATTATAATATTGTTATATTACATTTTTCAAATAATTTATTATATTGATATGAAATATCTAATTTATAATCTGTATCATGAACCCCGGAATCAGTCTTCAAGGCCACAGTCACGCGATTTGGCCATAACACAGTGTCTATGCCCTGATAATATTATTTTAGGTTGACTTAGATTAGTGAACTCCTAGATATTTTCAGTTGAAAAATGGTGACTAATATAATTATTGTATATTATGATTTGTGGTCGTTCGTTTTCATTTCAGAAAAAAATATTGGTTTTGTTTAATTTTATCTTTTAGTTGCAAGCTCTTTTTTATTTTATATATAAATGTATAGTTGCGAGAGTATTTGTGGTTATATTTGGTTCTATTTATTGTATGATAGAATATTATAATGGCTATTATATGTTTGGTATGTGTTAGAAATGTCAATGTTAATATATTGTATATTAATGGTGTTCCATTAAGCCATTAGGGTGATTGCAACAATGAACTATTTATCTTTAGTGTATGAATAATTTTATTTGCTGATAAGTACATTCTGATAATTAATGCTTGTTTATTTATTTGTGTTAAAGTCTAGAATGGGAGTGTAATTTGTGTTTTGTATTGCAATATTCTGTTACTAGAGTCTAGTAACTAGACCATATCAGCATTTGAAGGTATTGCATTAGTAATTAGGACTATTTATCATTATTTATTAACATTGAACTGTTAACTTTTGTAAACAGTATGTTGGTGATAAAAAGAATAGGTATATAATGGATTTGAGTTAATACAGAAACTGAAGTTTATCGTGTGTGGTTCTGTAATAGGGTTTGTTGTGGATTATTAATTTGTATTGTTAGTATAAAGGTGGATGACTACATAAAATATTATAATTTGTTAATAATATTACTTGTTTTTAAAAAAAAATTCATTAAATGTATTAAAGCTTTGAATAAGAGTATTTAATTATATATGTATAATTATGAATGTGCTGTTTAAAAGTATACTTAGTGAATTTTAAATATCAACTTAATTAATTTAAGGCGTAAGATTCAAATTAATCAATTCAATTTACATTTTCGTTAGCACTGTAAATCATTGTATTAATAGATACAAGATAAATTAATATGTTTTAGTAAATTACTGATACCAATATTAACATTTTGTGATTTATAATATTAATTTATTTTATCAATAGGTTACTACGCCGTTGATACCAGTAATGTGATGCACAATATGCGTGTGGTCAAACCAGCTATTCAGGATCTCACAGAATATGGCATTTACATTGCTAAGGATTGTGCAGGTTTTCCAACTTATAAACTAGAAAAAATTGTTTCTGGAGGTGTGTAAAAAAAATCAAGTCATTGTAATACTTGTATGAAATTATTACGTTTTATTTTTATAATTAACAGCTGTTTTAACAATTTAATTTGCGCATGTGCATTAAATATGTTTCATGTTATTATTTAGTTATTTTATTTGATATGACAACTTGCATGAAACTAGCTTTTGGTTAGTGGAACATTTTATTATTGTATTTAAGCTTCAAAAATTAATTTATATTTTATATTATCTTATCATTGTGATACAATTTGGATTTTCTTTTTAAATAAATTATGATCATCTTATTTACTAGTTATTGTGATATGCATATGACCTTATAATCATTTACAATATAAACACAATACTTTGTTTATACTATATACATTATACACTACTTTGATTAATTGTTATGTAGTAATTCAGTTCTTTTTTTAATACTTCTACAAAAAGAAACAATTATATGCCACTTATTTACCATTTTTTATAAACTAACACAAGGTATTAGATACAACCTTAACAATAATAATCAAGAAGTGTCTGTTTTTATACGGATTTTGATTCACAATAAAATATATCATATTATTGAACCTTTTTATGCAACTAATTTTCTTCCTATTTATATTCAAACTTTTGTATAAGAATTTTAAACAATTTACTTCCCAAAATTTATTGGGTGAATACATTTTTAGTTTCTAATCATACTACTATTTTATTTATTTAATCAATTAATAAAAAAAACACTTGTTGTTTATTTTTAATATTTTTGATTAATTTTATGTCTTTAATTGCCTAGTTAAAAATTATATTTTGATGAATTTGAATAATAAAATATTATTAAACATGTATTATACTTCCAATACTGTATATCTTTCCATTACAAGTTGCATTAACCGAATAAATGGTACAGGTACATATATTTTAAATATTTTATATTTAATATTATACACAATTATGTTTTATATTAGGAGCATGCAAATTTTGTTTTAACATATATGAAAAAATGAAAATAATAAATAGCCAATTGACAATTTTGTATACATATATATAAAAAAAATGCTTATTATAATATGCTGTATTAATTATTGTATGTATAACATATAATATGATTTATGTTTTGCATTCGTATAACCTTGTTTAATGCACAATTAAGTAATTTTAAATTTTAAACATTTTAACATAATATTTAATATTATATTATAATAAGATGTCATAAAATGAGTGTTTGTTTATTTTTTATTTACAATCTAACTATAGTTTTAACCAATAAATTATAGTTAAAAATAATAAAAATTGGTAAAAGTGCAGTATAACATTATATTATGCCTTATTATAATATTACATGGTAATAAAAATATAGCTTGGAATTATCATTTACTCAACACAAGATACAAGTAATACAAAATGTACAATTATTTTAAATTTGTATCACAATTAGGTAACATTTTAATCACTTCATCTATTTTTCAATATTTTATTAATAACAATGCAATGTAATATAATTATAACAATTTCTTTTTATTGATTAACGATTTATTTTAAATTTTATCATACAAACAATTAAAAAAGATTTACAATGGAAAAAATAATAAAACATTAGTATACTATAATAAAATGGCATTTTTTAAATAAGTGGCAGTCGTACTACTTTATGACTCATTGAATTTGCTATTTCATCTAGTTTGTACCTATCTTTTAAATGATGGTTTTAACAACTTAATACACTCGCGTAGTTGGGCTAGAGTTTCCAATGGTGAAAAATTAATATTTTCATTATTCAGCCATTCCTGCACTTCAGCTTTTTGAGCATTGCATTTTAGAAAATTAGTTATCAACAATGGATGATAGGGTGCATTATCCATAACGATTACGCACGGTTTGAGAAGTAGTTTTAGCATATCTATAAACCATGTTTTAAACACATCTGAATTAATTGACGAATGGTAGTCAGTAGAATTTCCAGCTCTACATTTAAAAACTAATTTTGATCCCTCAATGAATCCGAAACGCAATGGCCCAGTGTGAGTAATTATTAGGCGACAACCTCCTTTGCCAGTTAGTATTTAAATTTTAAATCCTTCCGTTTCTTTGGAAACACAAGTTTCATACAGGTATACCACAGGTCAGGTATCTTCATTCTACCTGAGTGTACACTGTACACATTGTACGTAACAATTTGCATCGTAAAGCGACTATATCGTTTTACTCCATAAGAATTTTGCGGCTATTATTGTACCACTTTAACAAAGTTCTTACCGACTGGATGCATTCTTGATGATGTGGTATTTTTTTTTTAATTTCGCTTAATATTAAAAAAGCAGTCTGATATTCTTTTTTTTTTGTTAAATTTGTGTACGATCGGTCGAACCACATCAGCATCAAAATCGTCTATCTCCCAGCATTTTTTTACACGTTTGTAAAATTTATGAGGTGATTTGAATTGATTCTTTTCTATTTAAATCTTTTCTGAACACATTTTAATGAAATTATAAACACTAAAAATAATTTTTTTGTTCTGACTATGTACACACATAATATACTCGTATAATATATAATAGAACTTATATTCATGAAGGCGGTGTGAACATTCAAGAAGAATGCAACTTGTAAGTATCTTTAGTACCTAACTACGTTTATACACAAATTACCAAGTTAGAAATTCTTTTGACATGCACGTTGTGTTGCCTCTTGAAATGACAGACACACATGAGCTTACTCCAGTATTTTTCCCTGTAAGAGAACCGTGTTTTCAATGTTTATGTTATGGATTTTACATTTATGGATGCCTACATCAGTAAACTCGTGACTGACAATATGGTGGCATAAGCAAAATGCAGACAATTTAGGAAACTTATTTGCCTGATGAATTATTTAAATGTTCTTTTCTTTATTATTTTTGTCAACTCATTCAGTATGAGGATCACAACTTCAAAATGCCTTCTCTTTGGCTAGAATATTATAAAGATCTATTTAAAATTGATTATACAAATAGTCATTGTGTGCTTCAATCAGAACTGAATATATTGTTAATATGAATATGACATACTTAATCTTGCAACTGCAAATATACCTTATCCTGAAATCTTAAATTTAAGTAAATTATAATATGTTATTTCTATTTCCTATATTCCACAAATACTGACTGTCAATTTTTGTATTTTAGGTAGCATCATGCTGTTCTTGTTGTAAATATAAATTGTTTTTTTAAAGTATAGTTAGTATAACTAACCATATAAGTTAATTATTAACAAATGTTATCTTGTTTTTATAATAGCCTATATTTGTATTCCTGAAAATTACTGTTTTTAGATTACGTACCTACCTATCTTGTTTATGTCATGAATATCTAATTAAATTCAACTAGAATAAACAATTGTTGCTACTTACTACATTGTAAATTATGCCAGTGGTTAATTTAGCCCAGATGTAAGGGTGGAATGTACCTATGAATTAAATTAAATTTTAGGTAAAACATTTTCTGACTATTTTAAAGCTAAGTAAATATTACTAAATAATAATAAAAAATGTCCAAATTATTTATTTATTTTAATTACAACAAAAAGTGTGTCCACAAACTTAAAATATTTGGAACACTTGATGCACCATCCTTTCTTTCTCAAGTGAGTCACAGTCCCTTCATTCTATACTTACCTACTACACTTTGCATTTCCATCCCATACCATGAACTAGGCGTAGGTAGTAATCATAGGCCGGTAACCATGCCATCCACAGTATGGTATGACTTGAGAATGAACACCCTCTAGCATAACTGTGTTAATATTTTTGTTTTTAAGATTAAACTCTTTCATACTTGTTATTTTGTATAAATTCTTGTAATTCTTGGGCCTCGGTGTTTTATGTAGCAATAAATTAACATACATTTACCTACACTTTGTTTACACTTTTTCACGACTCTTGAGTGTGTTTTATTAAGATTAGGGTGTTTCACCACTGTTTACTGTCTACGTTTATACTTTATACTTAATGATCGTTTTACAAGGGGAAATCGGCAAAAAAGACCAACGAAAAAAGTCTTTCGTTTTTATAAAGTGTTTTTCGTCCAATACCAATTTCGAAAGGTTTATTTAGCATTACTTCTTAGAAATGCGGACTTTGAAGTCTTGCACGCCCCGGGTATTGTTGGTATTTGAGTACATACCTGGGTAGTTAAATCATATTTTTCTATTAAGCGTATCGGAAAGACAAACACTTAAAATATAGTTAGGTAGGTAGGACGTAATTAGGTACATTGGTTATAATATAATACTTATATTATGACGTATCCCCACAGTAAAATTATCTAAAGCGCTTTCTGAAATGCATGCATTTACTTTTAAGTGCACTTATACTTACCTAGTTTTCTTTATAAATACCCTGGCCGAAGGAAATCAATATAAAAGGAAATCTAATAACCATGCAACTATAACTTACTGTATCATAAAACGTCACAACGTATCATCTGGCATTGGGTAATATTACTACACACCCGCATGTGTTGTCTCTGTTTTACAATTAATGTACAACAGAGCAAAAACTGTTTGGAAAGAACCGAGAAGGCTACATTCATAACTAAGAAACGAAATTTTCACCACATAAAAAGGAGAAATTTGGCTGTGCAATATCGTTTTTATTTTTTTGATATCACTTATAGGAAAAATGTTCTTATTGTTTCAAAATCCATTATTGTTTGTATTTTTCAAACTTGAATACTTAACTTTTTTTGTAGTTCCGATCGAAAATATAAAATCGATATTGCACAGCCAAAGTTCTCCTTTTTATGTGATCAAAATTTCGTTTCTAACTTGTGACTGTAGCCTTCTCCGTTCTTATTTCCGTTCAAAACAGTTTTTGCTATGTTGTACATTTGTAAGACGGAGACAACACACGCGGGTGTGGCGTCCTCTCGTAACACTTGCATTTGTTGTCTCAGTCTTACAAGTGCGTAACGTACTGAATTTAAGCTCAGCAGATCACTCCTAGATTTTGTTAGTTTAAAAATTAGAGTGAATCGACCTATTATGAAACTTGATGAAAAGAACATTAAATGTGTTTTTACGATAGTTCAGTTATTAAGTGAGTTACGAGCACTTTTAATATACCTATACTGTATTATATAAGCAAAACTCGTTAAAAAATCGAACTATCGTAAAAAAACCTACTTATAAACACAGATAATGTTCTTAACGTCGAGTTTCATAATGGGTCGATTCACTCTAATTTTTAAACAAACGAAGCTGCATGTAATCCTACTTATTAGGTTATAGTATTATATTTTATACTACCTATCGTCATTTAGACTCTGTGCCGATTGCTTTTAATCTGCACACTGTTTGTCAATGGTATGGGTAGGTACCTACCTACGTAGCTACGTAGGCAATATAAATATATTTTAAACGTTTCTGTTTTCAGTATTCAAACGGAGTGTTTCGACCCACTCGAAAACTTTTTCGGCGTTTTCGGGACAAATGGACACATTCCGCTTAGTAAACTATCAAGACATCGATTTGCAGTAAAACAATAATATTATGATCTCCCGTCTTTATATTTGATAATTTGGTATAATAATATAGGTTACACACATACACACACATATATTTATAAATAATATACCTATAATATTATCTATTTACGATTTTGTTTAAGATTTTATTTTCAAAGTTGTATAACATTGTATTCACTCATTACACTTTTCTAGTAAGCACTTAGTGCTTTATAATAATATAAGTACCTATACCTACCTAATCCTACCCAATAAATCCGTATAGCCATATATACCTATAGGTGGGGTATACCATATGTGATATATGCTATAATAATATATATATTTATTGTAGATTGAAATTTATCATATATTGTTATAAGCTGTTAAATGGTTCTAAAATGTTGATTAAGTTGTTCTTCGTTTGAAGAGATCAAACGTTATTTTGTGGATTATTTTATTTTTATTTTCGAAAGTTTTATGCGAGTACCCACATGTGGCCAAAAGTCCATTATATTATAATATTTAAGCTCGAATTATAAACATCAATGATCAAATTATTATATGGCAATTTTTTAATAATAGATCGAGTATAAATTATTATTTTATTGTAATAATCGTGTAAGGTATAATAATATTATTATAAACATTAAACGATAATATTAGCAATACCTACTATATTATATACTTGCGTCTATAGTTGAATGGTGTAAAATAGCATAATTTTTGGTATCAGAGTATTTGAATTAATATACATTATACATAATATGTCTATATTTATACACTTTATAGAATCTAATAAAACATATAAAAAATATAGTGTGTTGTCTTATTTTTAATTCAAGAGTATCAACTGATCGACTGACACCAAATAAGGAATAATAGCATTCTATCTTGTATTTGTGTTATTAAATATTATGTTTGTGAAAATAAAATCATAATACATATAGAACACAATTATAACTTATACAATCATAAAAATAAACCTTTTCTTATAAATGCCAAATGTGAAATGGCTATAATGATTCATAACAGTGTAATGTTTAAATATTTCGATTTTATTTAATTATCAGAAATATAATGTTATATTCTAATGTAAATTCTAAATAAAGTAATAAGTAATAACTAATAAGTATTTTCAAATTGAGCAGTTTTTGTACAACACTAAATTATTTATAAAACTTGTATAGTTAATAGGAGTGTACCTATATAATTCATTAGTCCACGCTATCATAGATATCATAGGAAACGTTCTGCGAAGGTACTTATTTAGAGGAATCAAATTAAATAATAACTTTTCTTGTGATTTACCGTGCAATTGGGCATGTCAAATGTCAAAACAATTGAAAACTGAATTGTGGCGAGTTAAAATTAAATATATAAATATATAAGATTGATGATTGGTAAACATAATAATACCCGCATTATACATACATTTTTTTTTTGGCAATAGGTAATATTTAATAATTCGAAACTGTAATGCGTTATCCATTACATTTTCGTTACTATGATATAATTCTAATGAAATTACGTAACGCGTTACAAGCAAAGTAACGCAGTTACAGTAACGCGTTACTTTCGTTACGTTACTACTCAACACTGATTATATTATTCGCATTTTCTATTCAAGTTTGAATGTTTAAGAGGTGATTGTTTTTGTAGGTACAAAAGTACTTAAGTACCTACCTAATTTTGCAATTTGCAGTAAATACAATATCCCGAAATTTATAATTTCAATAACGATAAACTATATCGATTACATTTGCATTTAATCGAATTAATATTTTAACTAAGACAGTTTTATAGTAGAAAAAATGCTTAAATTTTCTACTTCAATAACTTAACCTTTTAAAACAGTAAATCAATAAAGTTGGTAAATACTCAAAGAACCAGAGAGGTCAAAAGTAAAAATGTCAAGTAATTTTCTTAATAATTGGGGAAAATAAAAAAATACAATTAGGAAAATGGAGAATTTTTAGGCAATACCAGTTTTTGAGAAAATCGATTTTCTTACTTACACAAATTAAAAACCCAATAACCATAGACAATTAAACTTAAACCAAATTTTATATTAGCGTTTTCTATTCATGGTATAATTTTCAAAATATTTAAAATTTTCTAACTATTTATATGGACCGATTTTTTTGATTTTTTAAATTTTTTTTCTATTACTAAATATTGATTTAATATTTTTCGTTTGGTAAAAAATCTTGAAAATTGAATACAAGTTTCTTCATAAAAAGATTATTCTGAAACAAAAAATCTAAATAATATATGACGTTTTTTTTATAGTTATTTTAAGTTTAAATTTGGACAACATTTGTTATTTAAGTAAAGTATAAAAATGTATTTAAAAAAATTAATTGTTTAAACATTATTTTATAGTAATTTAAAAATATTATTAGTAAGGACTCTAAACTTTTATGTATATTATTACACTTTATAGCGTATATAGACAATGATATTTAGATTTATTTTAAGCCATTGTAAATGATTTATATTATGTACCACATAAACCGATACCTATTCACACTGATAAAGTTGTATACGCCATATTGACTTAAAAGTTAGTAGAAATAATGATATAAATTATAAATATACAGGAAGAATCTTAATCACGCTCACCTAACTTTTATGTTTAAATTATGCATGTATTCAAATTTAGATTTTTGTTTTTATCAGTGTAGTTTAAGACATTATTTTCAAATATTTAGATTTTTCAACACATTTCAGAAGTATCTTGTATTCCTGTGCTCTGTGGAGTAGATACCAACTTTGGTAACGAATTGTGCAAATTGTGAATCAGATGATATTTCTGAAAACGTTATGACCTATTGTAGGTAATCGAAATTTGAAAGAAAAGTTTCTGAGTTACCTATTGTACCTATTTTAAATACTAAGGATTATAATAATATTAATAGTTTATTAATACTTTGAAAATGGATACGAGCGCGATAATATTATTATTAAGAATGCAATACATAATATAACATATTTTTAATAATTACTACTTACCTAGTCAAAAATACTCAGATTAATTTTTGTTTTAACAAAACAAAAATAATTACAATTTACAAAATGCTTATCGATTAATATTGCGCCCGATTATTTTCAAATCAAAAGTAAATAATATCCTTATAATAGACTATTATCCTTTAAGGTAGAAAAATTCAAAACTTTTGGATCAAATTTCGATAATACATAATAGGCATTTACATCAAATTGCTAAAAAAATCATCTTATTCACTAAACTTGCATTACAACACGTAAAGGTTTAAAACCAATACTCTTAAATATTGTAAAAAATTATAAAGCACTCTACTTCATCGTCTTCAACCATGCTTAAAATTTCCAAAAATCATAATTTAAATGTATGCATAATTTAAACAAAAAATTATATAAACATTTGGTGGAAATTTCAAATATCTACGGTTGATCGTTTTGGAATTACAACAAAACAAGAAAAACGTATTCAATCGCGTAAAAATGTCAACTTCAAACGCTACTCATTAAAAATTTCTAAGATTTTCCGGTAAACTATTTTATTATTATAGGTACTTATGAGGAATCTTATATTCAATTTGCAAACCTTAAGAGATGAAAATATAAATTTTTATGAATTTGTTACCACAAAATAATTTGAAAATGTTGGCGATTTTGATTTTCAATTTTGATGAATTTTGTAAAAAATCAAACTTCAGATGCTCTAAAAAAATATTGTAGATTTACGTTCAATTATTTTTTCATTACGCTAATAACAATTTATAAGGAACCTTGTAGTACTTACTGTTTTTTGACCGAGCGTAAAATTATATTATACCGACAGTAGTTAAAAACAAAACTAAAAAAAATCAAAAATGTCTCATGCTTTTTTAGAAATCGTATCATGTGTAGAAAATGATCATATTATTAACATCTAGTGAACATTTAAAGTATCTAAGGTAATTATATAGTTTTTGAGTCACACCTAAAAACAAAATTGATTTAGTCAAAAACTGGTTTTGCGTTAATATCCCCGTTTTTCTATATTTTAGATTCTGAGTGGAACGATGAATGTATTGATTTTGCAATGATGTGTGTTTTTTTTTTTTTTTCATTTTTGTGTCTGTCATCACCTTTCAGGACAGTAAAAGTGCTTGGATTTTCTTCAACAGTACCTTTTCTAATAGGAAAGTGAATCTAGTTGGTACTTTGGGGGGGAGGGGGGGGTCAAAAGTAAAATTTTTCCAGTAATTTTCAAAAGCGCCGTGAAAACAAAAGAAAAATGAAGGAAAAATGGGAATTTTTACGTAAAATCTGTTTTCGAGAAAATTGATTTTGGTTTTTGGTGTAACTTTAAAACAAATGACCATACATACGTGAAATTTTCACTGGTTGTTTATATTTTCATTTTCTATAAATTATAAAGTTTTCAAAATATTTTGAATCATTTTGAACTATTTAGGGATATTTTCAGTTTCCAATATCATTAGTTTTTTTTTCTATGAATGTCAATAAAATTTTATTTGTTGGTTAAAAAAGTTTGAAAATTTAATAGAAGGTTCCTATTATATTGTTTCAAAGGCAGATGAAAAAAATTAAAAATCCATTGTCACAATTTTTTTTAATAATTATCTGAAGTTCAAATATTGACAAATACGTAAAAATGACGAAAATTTGCAAATTATTTTGAGTTAGAAATTCATGAAAAATTTTCTTTTTAAATCTAAGATTTGAAAATGTAATACAAGATTCCTTATAGGATAATCTACCTTTACCAAAAAAAAAATGTCTATAAGAAACTCAAATTAAATTTTTATGGGCGTTTGAAATTCATATTTTTACAACATTTGATATTCACTCGATTTCTTACGTAACGATTTTCTTATTTTATTGTAATTAAAAAAACGAGTGACTTTAGAAACTTGAAAATTTCACTGAATGTTTATATTAGCATTTTATATATACGATAAAATTTTTAAAATAATTTGACTCTTTTTGAGCTGTTTACGGACATTGTAAGTTTTCAATTTTTTTAGTTTTTTTTTTCTATAAATATCAATAAAGTTTTATCTGTTGGGTTAAAAAGTGTAAAAATGTAATACAAGGCGCCTGATATATTGTTAAAATAGTAGTTGAAAAATATTAAAAATACATACACAATTTTTTTTATAAGCATTTAAAGATCGAATTTTGACAAAATTTATCAAATTTAAAATTGAATAATTATTTTGTAGTTAAAAATTCATGAAATGTTAAATTTGTATATCTAAGGCTTGAAAATTTAAAACAAGATTCCATGTAAGTAGTTAATTCTGTTACCAAAGAATCTAAAAAATACATAAGCACAGTTTATTTTTACAGTCATTTTAAGCTCGAATTTGGACGAAATTACATATTAAAAAACTTGGAATAACTATCTTAGTTATTTTGTTGTGATTGTATAATATTATTCGTGGGTACTTGAAACTTCTAAAGTATACTATTATATATAAAAATATTCTAATTAATAATTACCTCTCCATGATTTTCTTATGTTATACGTAAGAATCTTGTGAACGATCGCTGTCAATGTTAAAAATATGAATTTATAATAAAACAAATAATATGAAAATATTAAATTATGTATAATCGACAATAATTTTCTACGGGCATATTTTCAGTTTTCACCAATTAACTGTACTATTACTTGCTATAATATAAAAATAAACGTCAAATACTCAAATGTCTAAATTAAACAATAACTGATCAATCTGATTTTCGAGTACCTACCTACATAGAATAGACTCCATATTTCCATAACCATTGTTAAAAATAAATTTCATTATTATGTTCATTGTGTAGTGTATACAATTTAATTTAAGAAATGTTAACAATGTACGTTTAAATGTATACATATATAATTTATAACCAAGGACCGGGAGAAAAATTTAGGCCGGGAAAATGTATTAACCAGGCCAAATTTGTCTACGTCATAGTTTTTTTTTTTTTTTTTTTGGGAGGGGGGGGTTATAATTATTTATTTACCTATCTAACCTTTTAGTTTTTATTATATGTTAGAAAACCACAAAAAAACAGTCCATAAATCAGTGTCAACATTTAAGTGTGACTGCCCATAAATATTCTCTAAATTATTATTATATTGAAGTGAAATTATGCATTTGAATAATGCACAATATTTGTTATTCTTAGAATCACCTTGCTAACACTACTTGAAGTAAAATGACTATTCGGACTTTGATCCGACCGAAAAGTCTTTAAGATGAAAAAAAATACAGTATGGAAAAATGTAGGCAGAGACTCACGCTCGTGCAGTGCACGAAGCAGTCACATTCTCACGGACGATCAGACGAAGTTCGAAGACTACCTATATGGGTACGCAATAATAATAATGCGTTTATGCGTCTCAAAATATACCAATTTTAAATACCTAAGCAATTATTAATGCTATTAATAAAAACTAGTAAGTAGTAATAACTTATTGTATTAAGCGTGTTTGGTTAAATACATAATCACCTAGTCCTCACCGGTCACCACAAAATTCTTCGACTGTTTAAAACTCCAAAACAACCAGGTATACCTACTATATTATAGTATACTATACTATTTAATATTAGGATTTTCTTCTTGTAGTATTACTTAGAATTAACACTAGTAAGTATATTTGTTTAGTATAAATAGAAACACTAATTATTTAAAAAAAGAATGTCATGCATCCGTCAGGCCAATAGCAAGTTCCAATAGGTCAGGCTACCGGGAACTTTCCGGTATCCCAGTGGGCCAGGCCGTCCCTGTTTATAACGCCTAAATAATCATTAAAATATATAATATATACACATTTTTAGTCAGTATTAGGCCAGACCATGGCCTGACTGGCCTGATCCGTAGTTCCGCCTATGTTTATCAATCCTATTGTAAATTGTAATTACTAATTTGTACTATTTGTAGTATTGACTAATAAAACTAGCAGACAACATAGTTTAAACAGTTTAGTACCTACGAATGTATGATATAAATTAACAACCAATCAGAAGTGCAGAACTACGCGATAGACGAGGTAAGGAGTGGTATGCGTATAAAAAAGTTGTGATAATACCTATCTATTTAGTCATTTATAATTATAGCATAACTAAATAAATCTATTTAGTCATGGTATATTGGTAGATAGTATCTATATCCGCGCTTTGGACATAGGTACCTACCGAAAAATGTGTTACATTGATAACACGTGGAGCCGTGGAAATATTTAAATGACACCTCGATTTTAGATACCTTAAATCGTGAATGACACAATAAATTTGGTTTCACATGTGATAATGGATAATCAATATTAATAATCATATTATGATTATTATTTATTATAATGTGTTGCGTCGTGAACAACATACATTTTATAACTTTTGTTTGATGTGCGTCATAATATGTCAATAATTAACTATCAAAAATCACATTTTGCTTAGAAACACCAAATTAATTTTATTTCAACACCTTGTTTAAATAGTAAATAAAATATATATTATATATTTTAGATTCTGAGTGGAGCGATAAATGTATTGATTTAAAAATAATGCGTGTATGTTTTTTTGTGCTTCATCGCCTTTTAGGACAGTAAAAATGCTTAGATTTTCTTCAACAGTATATTTTCTGATAGGAAATTAATCTAGTTGGTACTTTGGTGGGCAAAAGTAAGAATCTCTAGTAGTCTTCAAAAGCGCCGTGAAAAACAAAAGAAAAATTAAGAGAAGACAGGAATTTTTACGCAATATCGGTTTTTGACTAAATCGATTTTGGCGTATGGCGTAACTTTAAAACAAATTACTGTAGAATGCAGATACATGCAATTTTGAATGAAATTTCTTTAAAATTAATGTCAATTAAATTGTATTTGGTGGGTTAAAGAGTGTGAAATATAAAGCTCCTGATATATTGTTACAATAGCAATTAAAAAATATTAAAAATACATAGGTACACAATTTTTTTTATAAGCATTTAAAGTTCAAATCTTTTTGATAGCACTGATGCAGGTACTTACGCAAAAATACTTAATAATATCCATTTCTATTATGAGTTTAAAAGCTTGTGTACCTACTGAAAATTTCTATTCAAATCGAGAAATAGGTACCTATATACCTACGTGTTATCATAATATTTTGTTAAGTAATGCACAGTAGAGAATTTTGTACGATAGATGTACCTAATTTAAAAAAAATTTTTTTAGACTTTAAAAATTAAAATACTAACTATATTTAAAACTAAATAGTATTTATTAGCTCATAGTAAAAGCACATCATTTGAAAATTGTAATGTATATAGACACCCACATATATTATACAATTTATAGGTATTCAACCCATTGGCGTAGCCAGGAACTTTTTATGGGGGGGGGGGGGGGGTCAGCAAATTTAAACTTACCATACTTTACTTCATTGTATCGGATATTTATTTTTATAAAATATAACATAAATCGAAAAAATGTAATACATTAATTTATTAATTTTAAATAAATACAACTTATTAAAAATTGTTAATCAAATACATAATAATATATATGTATATTGTATATGTTTATGAAGCATTTTTAGAACAGGTTTCTAAGTGCGTTTTTAATGCTACATCACGACTATTAGCACGAAATCTCAACAACGAACGAAAATTTCCATCATTTTCATTAGGCCTTTTAAAAAAAAAAGAATTCATTTTTCTAGTCTGCTTATTTTTTAGAGAATTTGCCTATAATAATAAACAATAATAACAATAACAATTTAGGAAATCAATAAAATATTACGTATATTATATAATTTAATTTCATATTTCGAAGCAGAATATTTTTCGGAATAAAAATCAAGTTTCAGACGAATAGTTTATGAGTTTGGCCGTTTCACATGTATCATACGCTTCGCATCGACCGCGCTCGTTTTTAGTTTACATTAATTAAGTTCATACATGTGAAACGGCCCTTATACCTAACTATTAAAGTTAGGAAACTAGGAACATACATATAAGTTATTAGAAATGATATGTGATAACTGTTGAGATATGGCGGCTGTATTTTAATTCCTGACAGTTTTCCACCCACCGCCCATGTACCCCCGAGATGGGCTAGTAGTAGATTATAGTATTATTTTCGTCTAAGTTTCATCGTTTATTGAGCAATAATATAAGAAGACAGTTATTCAAAATACAAATATAATATAGGTAGATACATACGCCGTGGTGGGTTGAGCTTAATCTATTTACATTACAAAATGAATTCGCAACAATATATTGTGAACTCCATATAATCTGCTTCTCCGCGAGTTGCTTCACATACGCTCTTCATCCTCCTTGATGTACAAGATGTCCTCCACCAATTTATAGAACATTCTATATGATTCTTCAGCCGCTTGCAGTAGCCCCTTCGATGTTGTCAGTGGGAAGGTTAAGTCTATTGTGACATGGGTCCACACTCCACAGAGTAGGTAAATCTGACCCATCGACTCCAGTCAATTGACGACAAAAGCATGCATTTACGTCAGCCCTCATTGTGTCCCTTCTTGGGCTTTGGAACAAAGTGTATTCACCAAGCTATATAAGCTATTTAGGGACTTTATATGTTTTATTATTTGGCTACTCGATGAATAAAAATTTCTGAATACATACATACATATTGGACGGGCGGCGCGGGCGATGGGACGGGAGAAAGAGAGGAAATGGAATAACAATACGCCGAAAAAAAAGGAGAAATTATAAATATATTACATAGAAGACTTCCGTCGCGGCCGAGTTGCGGGTAAATAACCACCGCAGTCTGTGCCGAAGAACGCCGGAGTCAACACGCGTGCGACTTTCAAAATGATACACACGACGAATCGGCCGTTGCGCAGCGTAGGCGGCAAAAGATCTTGGGCTGTTGGACACTTGGTCCCTCGGATTTACTTGAAAAATTAGTAAAATTTCACATTTTATCAACTCATAATAAAAACATGATTGTGAAAAATAATTTTTGACCACATGTGACACGGCTTACAGACTATTTGTTTACTTATCAGTTTATGACTTTAT
>NC_042493.1:82173599-82173817 GCF_005508785.2 Acyrthosiphon pisum
GTCCACTATAAAAATCTATACGTAAACATGTAGTACATATAGTTTTTGCAAAAGAATTTCAAACTTTGTTGTCTGCTTATTACGTGCTGGACATGCCGGGTGGCTTATTTAAAAACAAAATTAACCCGCGTCCCGCAATGTTCTCAAAATATAGCTTGTTCTTTTATTTAAATAAGTAAATAGTAATTAGTAAATACCTACGATGAACTATAACTTTA
>NC_042493.1:82173917-82181095 GCF_005508785.2 Acyrthosiphon pisum
AAAAAAAAAAATGTCTATAAGAAACTCAAATTAAATTTTTATGAGCGTTTGAAATTCATATTTTTACAACATTTGGTATTTACTCGATTTCTTACGAAATGATTTTCTTATTTTGTTGTAATTAAAAAACGAATGACTGTAGAAACTTGAAAATTTCACTGAATGTTTATATTAGCATTTTCTATATACGATAAAATTTTGAAAATAATTTGTCTCTTTTTGAGCTGTTTACGGAGATTGTAAGTTTTCAATTTTTTTAGTTTTTTTTTCTATAAATATCAATAAAGTTTTATCTATATTGGGCCAAAAAGTGTAAAAAATTAATACAGGGCTCCTGATACATTGTTACAATAGCAGTTGAGATATATTACAAATACATAGGCAGAATTTTTTTTTATAAGCATTTGAAGTTAAAATCTTGACAAAATTTACCAAATTTAAAATTGAATAATTATTTTGTAGTTAAAAATTTATAAAATGTTCAACTTTTGTATCTAAGAATTGAAAATTTAAAACAAGATTCCACGTAAGTAATTAATTCTGTTACCAAAAATTCTAAGAAACACATAAGCACAGTTTATTTTTATATTAATTTTAAGTTCAAATTTAGACGAAATTACATATTAAAAAACCTGGAATAACTATTTTAGATATTTTGTTGTGATTGTATAATGTTATTTGTGGGTACTTGAAACTTCTAAAGTATACTATTATATATCTATGATAGTACCACGGTTATTGTTATTGATGTATAACGCGTTACCTAATGGATATTGTGATATGATTAATTTGGAATTTATTATTGATATTATAGATAAGTATAGATACTATAGATATGTATATCTATAATAGGTATGTCTAATACCTAGACTGACAAACCGTCTCCGCTCAGAATCGTTTTTCTTATACAGTGATATTATATCATTGAATTCAATGATATACGTTTTACGTACATTGTCAGTTTACAATTTTATTGTTTTTTTTCTATTAATATAAAAAATTATATTTTGTTGGGTCAAACAGCGTGATAAATGAATACAAGGCTCCCGAAATATTGTTACAATAGCAATTAAAAAATATTAAAAATTCATAAGCACAATTTTCTTTTATAAGAATTTAAAGTTCAAATTTTGTCAACATTTATCAAATTAAAAATTTAATAATAATTTTATAATTAAAAATGTATAAAATATGTTATATTGTCACGTTAAGTTAATTTTATTTCAAACCACATCATATTATGTATTAAAAATATATTCGCTTTGTAAAAATTAATTTTTATAAAAAAAAATAAATAATAGGTAATTTGAAATATTAAATATATCAATTAATGAATAATCAATGTTTAATATACACGTTTGTAAACTTATTACTCGTTACCTAATCATTATTAATATTATTAAATAACACGTAGGTATTACGTCTTATTATAATATTTTTATCCATTCATGGAATTACAGCGATAACTTGGCCTGTCGGTGCAAATAATGCAAACCCACAATAGCGCAAGGTTATAGTTCATCGTATTTACTATTTTACTATTTACTTATTGAAATAAAAGAACAAGCTATTAAGAACACTGCGGGACGCAGGTTAATTTTTATTTTTAAATAAACCACCCGACATGTCCGGCCCGTAATAAGCAGACAACAAAGTTTGAAATATTCTCTTGCAAAGACATGCTTACGTATAGATTTTAATAGTGGACATAAAGTCATAAACTGATAGGTAAACAAATAGTCGGTAGACTGTGTCACATGTGGTCGAAAATTATTCTTCACAATCTTGTTTTTATATTACTTTCTGTTTAGCAGTAAGATGTGTAATTAATTATATTATATTAGTTATATGCTAATAAAGAATTTGATTATTATAATATTTAGCATAACATTATCAATAATAGTGACCTATACTAACTATACGCTTATATTCAATGAAAAGATACACTAGACCTCTACTATGCAGAGCTTCCATGGTTATTTTCATATTCAAGTTTACAATGGTCTCTAAACAAAATGATTAAATATACAAATATACAATAATAATAATAAACTAATAACCATAATTTATTATACTACCTTCTGAGGATCTAAGATAACTGATAACTGATAAGTATTAAATATAATATTTACCTATTATATTTTATATATGATCTATATGACTTACGAAGAGCCAATAATCTATCATATTTTATATTATATATAGAATATTACATAATATACCATAATATACGATATACCTATAAAGTATTTAAAACTATGCTAAAAATCATCGGAGTGCACATCACACGATTATTTCACCAAGGTTATACTTAGATTTTTACAGACCTATAATCACTCAGCCATATCATATATATGTAATATAATGTAAATAACAATAAATTCGAAATAAGAGCCTTTAAGGCCATGAAAAGTAGATAATATAATCTATTCATAGTTAAAAATAACAAGTAGATAAGTATATACCTATGAGTATGCATGTATGCAAATTACAATAAATGCATTTTAAAGAGATGATGTAACCATTTAACTTAATATGTACATACGATTATACAAACTTATACCTACCGGTGAATATTAAGATGTAATATATTGAGGATTTTTTTGCAATTCTAAAACATACTATTTTTTACTTCGTTAAGTTTAGTTAAATTTTTACAACTGTCACCAAATGTTAAAAATGTTATTCTTATATTATAAAAATTGTAATCGTATATTATACGATAACATAATAAATAATATATTAATTAAATACCTACAGTGACGTACTCACGGGGGAGAGGGTCATGGGGTTTGACTCCCCCCCCCATCGTCATTATTTTTTCACTATTCCATATGCATATTACAATATAATATTTTTTTACCAACAATATCACGATTATTGATTAAGTGATTAAGTTAATATAATAAATAAAAATAAATGAATGTATTGATTTTACAATGATGTGTTTTTTTTTTTATTTATTTATTTTATTTGTCTGTCTATACACGATAATTAGTCGAAATAATGCTTCGATTTTCAACTTCAGTATCTTGTTCAATGGCAAAGTGAATCTAGCTGGTGCATTGGGGAGGTCAAATTCCCATACTCCCATTCTATGAAATTTATTATTATCATTATTATTTGGATTTATTTTAAACTGTTTACGGAATTTTCGGTTTCCAATTTTGTTTGTTTTTTTTTCTATGAATGTCGATAAAATTGTGTTTTTTCGGTAAAAAAGTTTGAAAATGTAATACATGACTCTTAATATATTGTTACAATGACATTTGAAAAATATTTAAAATCCATAGGCACAATTTATCATATGTTTATTTTATCAGTTCTTGTGCGGCTATACTTGACAACATTTTCAAAATATTTTGACTTGTTTTGAGCTGTTTACGGACTATTTCAAATTTAATTTGGCAATGCACAATATCCTATAAATTGACCATACTACAGAAGTAGTTAGAAGTGTAAAACGGTAAAGAGAATTGATAAAGATCGTGGACTGAAACTTGAAAATATTGTGTTTTGAAATGTTTGGTAAATTATTATGGTTTTATAATGATTATTAAAGTATGAATATTGAAAAGCTTAGCTTTTGGTTGCATTATTTTACTTTTGATATTCATATGATATACCAAATACAGCTCACTAAGTACTGTCTACTAAGATGGTAAAATACATAATATCACAAATTTTGTAAATATTATGACTACGGGGGGTATGGAGGGTAGAGCCCCCACTTTTGAATTCTAGTAAATTTTCAGAAGCCACCCCATAGAAAATTCCTGAGAACACCACTGGGAACCTATGTATTATTCGAATATTATAAATTAATGTTAGATGGTATGCATGAATGAATTGTAGTTTGAAAAATTATGGCTTTCAAATAGTAAGCTATATCAAATTAAAATATTTTTTAAATATTGATAATAGAAAATAGCATGATTGCACGAATAAGACTTGTCGTATACGCATACGCACCTTTCGGTGATATACCTTTATCGACATTTGAGTTACCAAAAGACCAAAAATTAACCGGTTACAATTTGGTTTTCAAGAAATCGATATTGCTACCTTACTGTTTAGACTTTCGATTCTCAACGACCATAAATTAACCGGTTACATATCAGATTCAAGGAATACGGTAGAATATGTGACTACTCAACAAAACATATAATTGTATCAGTCGATATGGCTTTCCCTGTTATTCATTCTAAACTGTATTATTTAAATGTCTAGTAAAAATTCTATTATTTTTATTGAGCTTCTATCATTGAATTAAAAAATGTTTATGTTATTAGAATTATTATTGGTTTCAAAACAATTTCTTGTTAATATATTTCATTGACGCGTTATTATATTAATCTTAATTGAAAGTTCAGAATCGACATTTTTTTTTTTTTTTTTTAATCACTCATTAATACATAGAAATGTAACTGAGTAATAACTGATAATTTACTTATTTGCTAAATTATATTTCTACATTAAATATTAATACCATATATATATTATAATTTACAATTTGATGACTGTGTAATGTAGAATACGACAGTACCAGTTGTTTCAAAAAAAAAATGACCTCATTTTTTAAGACTATTTTTTACATTTAAATTTCTCATTTGCTATATTTATTAGTTATTACTAACTTTTTTATCTCTAGGTTATTGTCTCTACTTATTTGCGTCGTTGACTGTAAAATTATGCTTACGTACTAGTTTAATCCTACTGCATACCTTATTAATTAAATATTTTTGTTTAACATGCATATTGCAGCGTAGGTACCTATATAATTTAAATCTGTATACTGTAAAAATCATTTGTAAAAATCAATTTATATTAGCTTAAGTCTTACAGGAGAAAAACACTCTTTTACAGATTGTTCTCGTATTGAAGTTTAATAGTTTATTTCGAAAAATAGTAGAACACGTCGTTCGTTATTCTTCCACTATTGACTGTGTAGATTTTGTTTGTAGACTATAGTCATTTATTTTTTATTTATTTTAATTTAGGCAAGTATTGGAATTTTGCTTGTTTTAGTTCCATTGAATTCGATTTTGTAATTTTTATTCTAATATTTTGTATTAGCTTTTCATACTAATGCATTGTTGCTTCGTCGTGTCTTGATATGCATTTTGAATTTATTGTTTGTATCTGTTATAGTGATTTGTGTAACGCTTATTGTTTACTTTAAAAATATTAAATTTGTCCCTTATCGCTGAAGATTGTCGTAACTTTTGTTGAGTATCATAGGCACAAATAAAGGGAGTATTAGTTCCCTCTAATAATGTAGTGTTTATGTATCAAAACTTCTCCTTACAACAACAAAAAACCCAAAAACAGTTTATCATCAGACATGAGGGTATTAGAGTATAATGAATGAAACAATAAACTCGACAATTGTCATTTTATCCAATTCAAATCTATTTAGAACATTAATCATTATTTCCTAATGTTTCTACTAACCCCGGTCGTTGTGGTCGGTCAGTTAGTGTTCACTTATAAATTCCAAATTTCCGTGATTGTGTATGCCGTATGGTATTATATATTAAAATATCCTATACAGGATGTAACAGATAGAACTGACTTTTAGAATAACTTTTGTTCCAATCAATATTTATAATGTTTTTTTTATATACAATAGTCACTTGCGCTACACATATATTATGCAAAAATTATTTTTATTTTTTAACATTGAAAATAAAAATTTAAAATTTGATTTAAATTTGTTTGAATATATTCAAAATAGCCAATTAGTGAATTTGATTAAAAAAACAATTTTGATAATAAAAACATTTATCAAAATAAGTAATTTATTTTTTAGAATTTTTGAAATATCAATATTTTTTGATTAAATGTATTTGGAACGTATACGTAAGTTTTTTTTCAAAATATTTTTTTTGGGTAATTTGCTGACATGAGTATATTAATTCATAAATTATTTACTAATCATATAAATTTTGTCATACGTTTAAGAAGCGTCATTTTTTTTTTTCGTTAGGTGTCTTTTACACCTTGTTTACTATAATATTTATTTGTTATATTTTTTGAATAAAATATAAAAAAGTTGTTTTCAATGTTTAATAAATTAAAATTGACTATAATTGTATTAATTTTTATAAAATGTACCTAATACACTATAAGTATTCAATGTTAAATTGTCATAAAACATTTTTGCTCAAAAAAGTCATAAATGCCTCATATAGTTTGAATTTAATTTAAATTCCCAGTAAATGCAGAGCTTAAGCACCCTCAGTTTTTTTTATTGAACTTGCGCCTATGTTGAGTTTACTGAAAATACATTCTGTTTTTTTTTATTATTTTGATAAAATTGTTTTGAATATCTAATTTTATGGGATTCTGGTACCTGGAGTTAATTAAACATGCTTAATGCTTATGTACCTATTATAATACTTAATACTATGCAGACATAATAATTTTATAATATAATAATAATTCAATAATATTATTCTATTATTAATAGTACTTAAATTAATTTCTTATATTATTAGGCTATTAGTTATTACAATAGTTTTAGTTGAACATTTTGACTATACTTCTAATTATTTTTGCTAGTGTCCGGTTAGTGGTTGGTCTGATCTGGCGCTATATTACATATTATATATATATATATATTTTTATTATTTAAAAACTTGAATAATTATAATTATGATTGTCAAATATTTACATTGATTTTACTGTGTGAAGAAAAAGGTATAAGTTTCTGTTATCCCGTATGTGATCATTGTGTTTAAGGCAGTGCTCGAATTAGGAATTATTAAGTAGAGTTACTGTCGTCCTATTTATTGGAGGTTTTTCTAGTATACTAGATATATAGATATATCTATTGCAGTGGTTTTCAAACTGGGTGCCGTGGCACACTGCAGGTGCGCCGCAAGCATTCACTAAGTGTGCCGCGGTCTTTCGGAAAGTTCAACAATTCGTCCAAGAATAAAATTATAAAAATATAACCAACAAAAAAATGTTGGCCCATCAAGCACACATTTCTAATTTAACGTACTCATCAGTGCTCGAATTGGGAATTATTAAGTAGAGGAGCTCTATCCAACAATTTATAAACTGCGTTCCAAGTGCAAAATTATTCAACGCAGACTCGTGCTTGATGGATTATATGTGGAACAGGTGACTTGTGGATCTGCGCACACGTTTTTACTTGCTCGAGATTTGTC
>NC_042493.1:82181784-82186512 GCF_005508785.2 Acyrthosiphon pisum
TTGGTTCTGTTGTAAGCGTCGATTAATTTTTGTATATTTGATTTGTAATTAAGCACCCAAACAATCTAAGCATATTTTATTTTTTTTTATATATATCAGCGAGGAGTCTAGTGTATGATGATGTTTTTGTCGCTTTTAGTTTCCCTCTTTTTCTTGTATAGGTATGTTACCGGAAAAGTTGATAATTAAGGAATTGTTATGATTGCCTAGTCATTGTTGATAATGACTGGAAAGGATAAGCAATGAAGGATATTTCTTAGTTTTATCAACATTTTCGTATTACATTAGGCAATTTTATAAATCCATATTAAAAGTAAAACAAATATAAATCGGTGATCGGTGATCGGTCTGAAAGTTGAAACATAGTATGGTCGACCCGGTTTTATGTTATCGTTATTCGTTTTTATTGCTTATAACTTATATAATAACATTGTCAATAAATGACAAATGTAAAACTATTTTACTATAGGTGTAATATGTAATATTTAGACTTAAATAAAAACACAGGATAACTAATAAATGGTGGACCGTACTGAGTGTGGAATGATCCAATATACATATACATATATACGCATTAGGCATATGCTTACGCTCTCTCATACACCACACACGACACATACAAAACATAAATAATATTCAACAACTCTCCGACCAGCCGTTTAGTAAAAACCAACTATCAATTATCAACGGCGCCAGACGACACCACATTATAACTCATAATAAACTTCAAGACGCCGACGACAAATTTCCGATATAGACGTAGGGACATCATAACACAATAAATTACCTACCAGCGGCACCTTTGTCATACCACTGAAGACAGAAAGTCATAAACACATCAATACGTAAACGCAGGCATCGATGCACCAGAAGAAGGGATCACACCAAAGTCACATTATATAAGGACCCTACGGGATCGACTCGCCGAATAGTCTTTCCACAAGATCACCAGATGCACAACATCCACGCCAGTCAGCGTCACGATACATTTTCTTTGCTGTTCAAGTGGAGTATCCACCAACATCGACTCAGACGTATATGTATATTGAATCATTTCAACATTCAGTATGACCACATAATTAATTATCCCTTATTGCTCACCAAATTCACTTAGTCATTTCTTTAATTTATCTATATAAATATTTCCCTACTATACAACCCTTGTGACTATTATCGTGTAATAGCGTGCTACTATAATTTAATGATTATTGGATCGTAATTACGTTTATTTATTTAGGATACATAAGCATAATTTTAAGTGCTCAATAACTTAAATTACATTCGGTTGTCCGTCGACTGTGTACGACTGCTGCGAGTGTAGGGATTTCTAAGAGCATAAGATAATAGTCACAATCATAATAATTAAAACACGGGTTCCTGTTACCACATACAACTAGGCTCTAGAAAGGAGCGTCACACACATAATATTTTATAAGCCTTACGAATCAAAATACATATATTGTCGCCGTGATATCGACCATCGAACACTACCCCGGAGGAACATCAACCAGATGCAGAGAATCACTCCAAAAACCGTCGCATAAGGTCAGTGATCAAATATATATATATACATATATAATAAAGACTATCCGAATAACATTAGGTAGGTATAATACAGTAGTAGGACAATTTCATGCACACTTCCTTCAAGAAAATACAAATTTATAACTGCTCAACACACACATACACACATGCGTACACTTACTTACAGTCCCTCTTAAATCAACACCTGTACACAAACCCATATCGATGAATCGAGGGATATTAGGTCGTGTAACGGGCCATTGAACAGTCGTCCCTACAAAGGACACCAGCAACCGGTATTACCAGCTGCGTCCCCTCGTTGATTGAAATAGGTCGTCAACCCCGCGTGTTTATTTTATGCCACGTATTTTCTTGCCACATCGTTGTTAACAATCAATTAATTCACCAACCACCATTTCTCTCCTTAACTCAGAAATGTCTCCTACTACATAGGTATCGTTATGAACAGTATGTACTGTTTGTGCAATGAAATGGTAAATAGTGAAGTGTTAATAATTGTGTTTAATAATCCATGTTTCAAAATCGATTTAAATGAAATGCGCTTACAATTTGACAATAACCCAATGTTATTATTAATTGAAAATAAACGTAATGCCACTAACTTTTTTTTGATAATGAAATATTATGGCATAGTATGTATGGGGGTGTAATGATAGCCACTCTTCGTAAATATATTATTAGGTATAAGAAGAGTGTCATCATCATAACCCTAACATATACCTATATTATAATATTGTATAATATATATAAAGCCACACAGTTGTTCATATTATAATACATTGTCACATACTATCGTACCTCTTTTCTTTGTAAAATAAACTATTTCATCGGCTCGGACGATACCCATTGATAATTTGGCGTACACTTCTCCCCTCTACTCACCTCCACTAGGTAGAATATTTGTTCTAAATAACTGTTTTCTGGACAATATTGTGCTCACCAGCTCACCTCGCCTCATTCAGTAACTTATGAGTTAATTTGTTTTATTATCACGTTAAGTTAATTTTATTCTAAACAACATATGTATTAAAAATATATTAAATTTTGTAAAAATTAATTTTATAAAAATAATAATAATAATAATCGGAAATAATTAATATACTAATTATTTAATCAATAATCAATGTTTAAAATACACGTTTGTATACTTATTACTATCGTTACCTAATCATTATTAATATTATTAAATAGCACATAGGTATTAGGTAGGTACTTATTATTATATTCATTCGTGGAATTACAGCGATAACTTGGCCCGGGTGTCACCGGTTTCCGCCAAAAATAACCTTTCCATTTTCCGCCAATACCTTTTTCCGCCAAATTAGAAAAAACTTCATTCCTTTTTCCGCCAATTATAAATTATAAAATTTTAAAGTTTAGGAACCCTTACGTAAAGATTTAAAAATTGCACACTATAGAGTTAAAAAATAGTAATATTTTTTCCAGTTATTACTTATTATATTATATTAGTAATGATATCTATTAGTGTACCGACAAAATAAGTCAAAAAATATAATTTTATCATAACACTTATTAGGAAGGTATAATAGATAAAAGTATTAAAAAAATGATATTTATATTTGCATTGTCTTGATGACAATATGTCAATATGTCAGCGCTTGATTAATTGGTCGAAACTTGAAATTGAATTCACATTGTAAAAAACTGAAACATAGTTGAAATAAAATTAAATATATATAATATAAGTATATAATATTTTAAATATTTTATTCGAACCTTATTTAGCATAATGATTTGATATCAGTTTTACGAATTCATATCTACTGATTTCATCTCGTTGGTTTTTTGAAATTAATTCTTCATTTCGTTTACGTTTATCATTCATATTAGATTCTGAGTGGAACGATGAATGTATTGATTTTACAATGATGTGTGTTTTTTTATTTTTTTTTTATTTTTTTATTTTTTTATTTTTTTATTTTTTCATTTTTTTATTTTTTTTGTGTCTGTGTACACGATAAGTAGTCGAAATAATGCTACGATTTTCAACTTCAGTATCTTGTTCGATCAGAAAGTGAATATCGTTGGTGCATTGGGGAGGTCAAAATTTAAATTTTTCCAATAGCTTTCAAAAGCGCCGGGAAAAACAAAAGAAAAATGAAGGAAAAACGGGAATTTTTACGCAAAATCTGTTTTCGAGAAAATCGATTTTGGTTTTTGGTGTAACTTTAAAACAAATGACCGTAGATACATGAAATTTTCAATGGTTGTTTATATTTCCATTTTCTATACACGATAACATTTTCAAAATATTTGATTTATTTTGAACTGTTTAGAGACATTTTCATTTTCCATTTTTTTTTAGTTTTTTTTTCTAAAAATATCAATAAAATTTTATTTGTTGGATAAAAAAGCTTGAAAATTTAATAGAAGGCTCCTAGTATATTGTTTCAAAGGCAGATGAAAAATATTAAAAATCGTTAGTACCAGTTTTTTTTTATAAGCATTTAAAGTTAAAAAAATGACAAAATATGGAAAAATCACGAAAATTTGCAAATTATTTCGAGTTAGAAATTCATAAAATTTTTTCTTTTTAAATCTAAGATATGAAAATGTAATACCTACAAGATTCCTTATAAGATTTTCTACATTTATCATATAAAGGCTCTTGATGCGGTCGCATTAATTATGTTGTTGTAGTTAGATCATAGTAATAAGTAATAACATATGGTATATTGGCATAACATTTTTATTAACAAACAACAGCTGTGACCATATATTATAACTCGTATTCTAATATAATATTTGGATAATTAAATAAACATAAATTAAAACTATTACTCATTGATTTATTTGGATTGCACTGTTATTTATGTGACATATTTGCTATGTTGATATTTTAGAGAACCTACCTATATGTATATTTTTACCGTCAAAAACTACTGATGAAAAATATTGGTGGTTCGCATTTATTAAATAGTAGCCTACGTTAGCACTACGTAAAATGTCAAAGTAATTCTGACTTAATCTATTATATAATTTATTGATATTATGCATGTTTGTATTTTAAGAGGACGCCACACGCGCATGTGTCGTCTCCGTCTGACAAAAGCGTAACATACAAAATGTACGTTAAAAAATTCACGTTTTATGCCGTTAGCTTAAAAATTTGAGTGAATCGACCTATTATGAACTCAATGGTAAGAACATTATCTGTGTTTT
>NC_042493.1:82186713-82237805 GCF_005508785.2 Acyrthosiphon pisum
AAAATGCAACAAAACACTCTTAATATTGACATTTTTCGTATTTTTCCCGTAAAATATAATATTTAATTGGTAGGTGGTAGGTACCTACACAAGTTCGTAACCGCAAGTCCGCAACCACATAGGTATAAGGTTTGTTTTCATTAGAATAGTAACGGATAATATTAAACACTAAACAGTTGTCGTTTGTTGGAAAAAAAAATTATCTAATTTAAATGTATACTCGTATGTTATGAGTTTCTGTTTTTGGGCGATGGCGATGTGCTGGATAAAAGCCTCCCATATCACTCTTAACATATCAAGGCCCTGATATTTTCTACCCGTGTAATAAACTAGAATTTGAGTGTCGGCGGGAAGGCCACATATCTCCCTGATACCTTGTCTTACCACATATCCACACGTTCGAGGAAATTCTTATCGAGAAGGTCGACGTGGGGTGGTTTGCATAGGATATATCAGCTTTGGGTAAACATATTGGTCTAATATGTTAAGTTTATGGTCTCCACGCAATAGTGGAGAAGTTACTAAATTTCTAAAATAATTTTGTAATTGAGAAAGAAAACTCTTGCCAGCGAAAACTATTTCGTCATTGAAATTAACCCCAAAGTATTTTATGCAGTTGTTGTCTTCCACTGGAGGGATTACTGAATTGTCTAAGAGTGTTAGATTCTTCGGCACTAGCTGTCCGTCTTCTACGTTGGTGATAAGCCTGTCTAATCGTCCTAACTAAGACCCCGTCAGGGCCGGGAGAAGAATCGATTGCCATATTTTTAATTGCGTTCTCTATCGAATGGAATGAGATAAGGAATGCGTCAGCTTCACGTACACTGGAATTATAATCGCAGGACTCACGAACTTGGTCGTTGGGCACATCGAAAATGTTCTTGAATTGCTGTTCTAGGGCGCTCATTTCGACTTTCAGCTCGACTATTTTTGACGTATTCAGTAGATGATTCGCCACCTTACGCCGTTGATTGGCGTATTGCCTTTGGGCGAGATCGTAATAGTAGCGGTCTCGCGTCCTTAGTCGCTGCTGTTTCGACGCACGTTACGGGTTCGACGAGTCTTTGTGCCGGTGGTCCATGTTGTTTTCTCGCTCTTGTTTGCGTTTTTGGTAGTAGGTGACGTGATTGCGAGATGCTGCGGTCCAGGCAGCAGGTTATTTGCTTTGAATAAAAATACTAAGAATTCCGAAACTAGCTTATCGAAACTTTTAGTAAGTTCGGGTGACTGGGCCATGTCTGCAAAAGTCGCGAACCTCTCGGCGTACGCATTGGATTCTAAAGCTAGAATTTGTAGATTGGTATTAGCTTGATTGTTTGCAGCACGGTAATTTGTCCTATTGGGTTTTGTTGTGACGGAAGGCCGGGAGTTGCATCGATTAGTCTTTGCACTCTAATAGCTGCACAGGGCCCTAGCGCTCTTGCTATACGACCGTTCTCAGAGATGAACTCTTTTCCGGGGCAACGTGACTAATGTGAGCTTTGCGCTCAATGACCTTGGTAGCGGTTCGATAGAACGGTTAGTTAGGATGTTAAAAATCACTGCGCATGCAGTGTATACTCAGTGGTGTTTATGGATTTCTGCGCACGCAGTGTATATGTTATGGGGAAAGTAGAAAATCTGGCATTGTACGAGATTACCCGGGCAAAGTGTACCTCTCTGGATTCAAGTGGGCAAAGTGAATTTACTACTGCGCTGCACATCTTTGTCGAATGGTATTTATACGTAACATTAACACTAAAACAATTCTTACATATTTTATTCGTTTGATACCACGACTTACAAATTACAAGATACCTCTCTAATTGTACGCAATATACGCGATGAAAGCTGTCGATAATACGAAGCGATCCGTAATTTCAACGAAAAAGTGATCACATAGTATATTAGTATATTGCACATTTGCTCGAACACTATAATTGCAAATAGTAAAATCTAGATAACATTGCATTATCTAATCATAAAACCCCTACCTACTAGAAATCGAATGATTATAATATTGTCATGACGTAGCGTAGTCTATCGTTACTACTGTATTATTATATAAAAGCAAAACGGTGTAAATGCAAAAAGTTTGGTCGACTTTGTAATTAAAAGTGCCATAATAGTTTTGTACGTGTTGATAAATAAAGTAATATAATGCTATCTTACGAGCCTAAGATTACTTTTTAGTAATAATCAATTAAATTAAAACTATTAAAATAACAATAATTTAATAATAAATAATATTCATATTTTTCATGTCAAACCACTTTTAGATAAAAATACGAATTCTTCAGTAGGAAGTACCATATTGGATGCTTATTAGGATTGCTAGATTTAAAAATTATTATAAGGCAACTAATATTTGATTATTAATATGTTCAATATTTAACCTATAGTGCCCAAATCTAAATGGGCACTGTATACAATACCCGGACAATTTTAACTTATTCCAACTTTGCCCTCGAAAAACGAGAATTGTGTACATTGACCGGGCACTGTGCAGTGTGCACAATGCACAATTTCCTACTTTGGGCTATATGACATAAGCGCCAAAGGTACAAAAATGACCTATCATTTGCGCCAAAATTTGTAGGACATAAGCGCCAATATAATATTTTATACCTGTTATACCCAACATATGAAATAAGCGCCAAAGTTGCAAAAATGACATATCACTTGCGCCAAAATAAATATTTTATATATTAAGTAGTTTTTTTCAAAATTGATATATCTTATAAAAATGAATGTATGTGTGTCAGTGTGTGTGTCCATGTTACCATGGCAACCATTTATATATTATTTTGAGATATCCGTCCGTGTGTGTCACCATATTACCATGGCAACCAATTATATATTATTTTGAAATTTCTGATGGAATGTTTTGTATATAAATGGTTGCCATGGTGATCTGTATAACATATTATTCATATAGAGTTGGCAATTTTAATGGGCAACGAAGTGAACGGGATCAGATATGTTTATATACATAGATAGATTATACCTCTGAGCAGAGGATAAACTAATTTAAAAAGGGAGAGGACCAACCCCGGGAGGTGCTCAAACAGGGATTTTGATATTTCATATGGAAATTTTTGTTTATAAATGGTTGCCATAGGTTTTGAAGCTATTATGATAATAATTATTGGTTGCCGGGAAACGAAGTGCACGGGATCAGCTAGTATATTATATTATATTATAAAATTAATAAATCATAAATTATGATATACATGCAAACCAATATAAATTTAATACATCGGTTGAGATTTTATAAAAAAAAAATGTCAATAATAAATTATAAATTTAATAAATTGGTTGATTTTTTAATCCCACTTTTTTCACATATTCTACACGATTTATTTCACCATCCTGGTATTTTTTTCATTGTACAATTCTTTGTCAGATTATACATTTGTCGATTAAGATTAAACGTTTGGAGTTTTTGAACAATATAGTTCTAAATTTAATATTTGTTATTTAATATCTATTAACCGTGGCACACAGGTACCTAGGATTTTGGCGCTTATGTACGATATAATTTTGGCGATTTTGTACGATCCGACTTTTTTTTTCTTCTCATTTTGGCGCTTATGTCTCCCACCGCTACTTTGCCCGTAATATATATACCTACGGCGTTAGAGGTACGGGCCGCATAGATATAATATGCCTAAAGCGTATGTATAATTTATGTAATATGTATATTGGGTCACCCCACATTTCATATTATATTGAATGTCGCTATTAGTTATTCTGCACTTTTATTTAAGTATAGAATTATAATAAATTACAATTAAAATTAAAACTTAATAATAATAATTATATATACAGCAAATAAATTGTTTTAATTCATGTATTTCACTAGGTAAACGGTCACTTTGTATAGTCCATTGTTTAAAATGCATAACGCTAGCACTTTGTACTATCGGGTAAAAATGCACATGGCAGAACGCGGACACTTTGTACGGTCCGGTAAAACTTTAAATTAAGGTACATTTCCCCAGCCCCCCCAATTTTGAATTAATCAGCTATTTTAAAAGGTTGAGTATCACTTGTGTAGTTGTGTATAATATAGTATTATTTATTTCTATATATAAAGTTTTACTTTCATTATTTTGAAGCTCCTGTGTGGCTTCTTTAATAGTTTTTCATATCAATTTAGGGTCGTTATTACATTTCTTAATTTTTTCACCGTAGAAATTAAATTTTTCTTTTTTGATAGTATTATTTCGAATTTTTCGTATTTAATTTATGCAAAAGTTTGTTTAATATAGGTACGTTATTCAAAAAATATATTTTGTCAATTTGTCATAAAAGTAATAGCAAAATTATCGATTGCTGTGATATATTTTAAATTTTATATATTATACTTATTTTCGATATTTAAAATATAGATTGTAATACATACCACCTATTCACGTTATTTTTATTGATTGTTAAATGAATCTGCATGACAGTATACTTTTCCGACATTTTTATTATATTCCCCATTTATTGTTCACTTAATCTTTTCCATAGTATTATAATATTGGTATTTAATCGTTTCTCAATCCCATCATATGTTTTCCTTTTTAGGTATATACTGTAACAGTATATTTTTTAAGTAGTATATTCGGTAAATAATATGCATTATATATTAATATAGGTACCTACTACTGAAGTAATTTTTTATTTAATTATTTTTGTTTAGTTTTGATTGCATGGGGAATGAGAGAATCGTCTATACTCAACAAGACATTTACTGTTGTCAACCTGCTTACAGTTTCCATAGTTGTCATCACTGGCCTATTTAAAAGTACGTAGAAATAGTTATTTTCAGGAAATTATAAGACCTAAGAAAAATATTATACTTATATATAATATTTATAACAAATATATTTGTTCAATATCTAGATTAAATATTTTTTAAATAATTTAACAAATATAACAATGGTAAAGTTTAAATGCGATGCGTATAAACTAACTGCAATACAATTTACTACACTTTGGTTTGGATTCATACCGAATCTATTGTTATAATATTATATAGCTTGTGTAAATAATTGTAGTCGATACTCACAATTGGAACATACCAAAAGAGGATATACCACTAGATGCTAAAGGCGGAGAAGGCGGATTTTTGCCATTTGGATGGTCCGGAGTGTTTGTAGGAGCCGCAACGTGCTTTTACGGATTTGTCGGATTCGACGCCGTAGCCACTACCGGTAAACATTTGAAACTTAAGCGTTATGGATTTAAGGATTTATAAATTAATTACTCCTATATTAGTATAAAATTACTTTACGTCGAGTACGTTTAATGATGACTTGTAAATTTTACGAGTTTTCACATTTGTCAGGCGACTAATACAATTTTGTTTTTTTGGAATTAATCTAGGAGAAGAAGCCAAACGACCTATAAAAGACCTTTGGCAATAGCGTTATATCGTTATTCATCATCACGTTTTCGTATTGCAGCGTCGCTATCGTATTGACACTCATGTGGCCATACTATTTACAGGTACAACTGTCTTATAGCTTATACCTACCTACGTTAAAATATTATGTCAACATTTTCTAATCATAATTTATATACAGAGTTATTCATAAAGCATGCTCACCCCCTTTTTCATTAATAATGTAGTTATTCAAAATATTATTTTTTAAACTCTTAATTAATATACTTTAAGACCACATTTTCAAATTATTGAAATTTTTTTGTACTTTTTAAGGAGTGTCCCGTAGATATACAAACTTCCAATTTTAAAACGAGAACGACTTTTCTACTGTAATTATTTAGTGGATAATTTTTCTGAAAAATTTGAACGAGTAGTTACTAGGAATAATTCATAGATCTACGGGCTTAGGAATAGATATAGGGACAACGGTGATTTTAATATTTTAGTAATAATTAACATGAATCTATCAACATTTATAGATTATGTGTAAAAATGGTCTAAGTATAATACTAGATCAACATTACAATATATATTTTATAATTTTGTAAAACATTTTTTTGGACTATTGCTCTTAGTATAAACATTTCAATAACTGAGAAAGTACTCTTTAACATTTTGAATTTTTTGAAAATTTTCAAAAAAAAATATCCACTAGATAATTTAATATGGTAAAGTGAAATTTTCATTTGAAAAGCACAATGTTGTTACGTCACAGAATACTCTTTAAGTAGTAAATATATTTTTTTTTAAGTTTAAAATATGGTACTCAATAATGGGTACCTATATTTAAAATTCCAAAAATCAGAATTTGAATAAAATTTGAAAATGGAGGTTAGCACTCTTGGTGAATCCATACACTGTACAATAAAAACATATTTAGGAAGAAATGGCAATGTGAAGGTTTTCACGGATACATGTTTGCTTTAGGATTTATTTATTCACAGCCGCATAGTTCGCCTACCTACACACTTTGTTACGTTAATTTACCTGTTCAGTGTACACTTGCGAAAATATACGCATGCTAATTGAACTAAATGTTGAATGTCTGTGTATATATGTACTATATGTAAATATAAGTGTTATGTGCACGTCTATTTATTTTTGTTTTATAGGATTCTGCATTACAGTATAAACTGAATCAGTATAGGTACGATTAGAGATGTAAGCTTGAAAATGTTTTTTTTCATTGAAAATTTCTGAAAATTTTTTTTTTTGTACTTTTCTTAAATTAATTCATTTTTAAGTTTAAATATATTTGAATACTTTATAAAATTACTGTTTCATTTTTGTTTACATTGTAACAAATATAACGTCAGAGTCAAACAAAACACTTATAATAAAAATAAATATAATTTGGGTAAAATTGAAAAATCAATAATTGTAACAAAACGATTATACACTCATAATTTATACTGAAGTAAAAATACAACATTTTTAATAAAAGATAAAAATGCACATATATTAAAGAGTTAAATATTATATATTGATATAGGTATATATTATTATATATATTTAATGATTTGCATTTTGAATTTGCTATATTATGTTCATTAGAATAATACCAACATTATATTAAAATGAGTAAATGGTACTAAAAGTACATATTTTAAAATATAATTATGAAGGTTAAATATACTACAACTATATAATATCAAAAGATTTATTTGTTAAGAAATTAATATGATGAATTATAAAATTTTCACCAAAAAAAATGTTCATGAAAATTTACATCACTAGGTACGATTTAGTTTTTATTTGTATGAACTTTCGTATAGCGTAGGTACTGGATGTTTTTTGAACTGTGAGCGAGACTCATATAATTTATTAGTTATAGTTGGCAGAGTCAATCACTCATGTTTTATTGTCTTGTAAAAAATAAATTCCTCAATAGCTACTTACTGAAAAATTACTCCTCTAATCTCGAAGTTTAGTTTAATAATGGTTCTATGCAACAAGTAATGTCAGTAAATTAAAAACCATATTTTGTACCATTACATTAATAAAACAAGAATTTACCTGTAGATATAATAATTTATATTAATATTATCAGAAGATCTTTTTTAATTTGTTTTTGGAATATACAATTTAAAATACCTATAGGTAGGTTAGGTTAGTTAATCATCAGTATTTACGGTGACTATAGAGCAGTTCCATTATGTAAAGGTAGGGTTGTATATAATTGGCAACAAGAATTATTATGATCATGTAGCACTCTTATACATAAATCACAGTGTTTGCATAATGCAAAACCTACGTTTTCATTTTCTCACGGGTTCAATGTTTTTTAACTACAAGAATTCAAAACGTTCAATAAACATGATAAAAATGCTTTGTTTGTCAATAACCGAAACAAAAAAAGACTTATGTACCAACAGTTGAATTCTACGATAGCCATAATCAATTGATTAATTTAATCAATGCAATTTTACTATAGTTATTTTATAGTTTTATTTTTTGGATATACAAATAGAGTTAATTTGTCAAGGTATATAAAAACAATTTTAAAATTTAACAGACTGGAAGTTAGAGTGTAAATAAACAAATTACTATTTCAATAATTGATTTTGATGGTTTTTTTTCAAATTAGTAGTCATATTGTTTACAAAAAATATATCCAATTAAGATAATCACGATTGTAGTTTTATTTTTAGAACATTGTTAATGTCCACTGTAGGAAAATAATAAATAAAAAGAAACTGTGTCTGGACGTACATAATTAAACGGTACAGAAATTGAACTTTTACTTTTTTTCTATGAAATTTATTAAACTTACTCAAGTTGTATGATCATAACGAGAATTAGGACAAAATATCATTTTCTAAAATATCCGAGTTAAAATATATATATTTTTTTTAAATTTGGATTCTTCGTCTAATTTGTTGGAGTTTAACAATGTATTTTTTTAACCGTTGGCCATTTCTTCCTTGATTAATTATAACTTTTCAATATTCGTTTTACTTTTCTTTTATACAAGGATTCGGAAGCTCCTTTCCCATACATATACCAACAATTGGAATGGCCTATAGTCGAATGGATTGTAACAATCGGAGCAGTGTTCGCTCTATGCACAAAGTATGTACACAAGCTATTTACGTTAGTCAAAACAAATACCTATTTTTTTTCTAACCTGTAATTATTAATTTTAAATGCAATGTGCCATTTCGAAATGTAGCCTAAATGATTTGTAAGTTATATACAAGTACAATATAAGTACAATATAATATACGATATACCTAGGTACATATATTAACTAACTATAAACATCCATCAAAACAACCCGGTAGTATAAATGTATAACATTATAATAAATTAATGTATTAATATTATATTATAATATTATGTTGTATTATACGACTGCACGTATGCACAATAAGTGGGTACAATGGTATATTAGATATAATATGGTCTTAAAACTGTTCAAACTGAACATAGCATGTGCGTAGGAGAAGAGATTGTGGCGCCGAATGCTGATTGCAAAAAAACCTCAGGTGTTTGTTGATTCATATAATCGTATTTTATGCACATGTCAAAATTTAGCGTGGTTGAAATTTGTATGGAATACTTACTAATTCCATTAAAAAAAGATAACACACTCATCAGTGTGGACTGGCGCTTTTTTTTTCTTAATACCTGAATAGTGAATACGTATATTATCAATCATTACACGTGGCAATGTGCCATATATTAATATAATATTATTATATTATTATACCAGTAAATGGCAAACAATAAAATTATCATTTCGTAAATGTAAATAAATCTTGTTTTTAGCATGATCGGTACGCTGTTTCCGTTACCGAGAATATTGTACTCCATGGCATCCGACGGGTTATTGTTTCACATTTTTTCCAAAATTGATCCCAAGACAAAAACTCCATTTTGGGGTACATTTATATGTGGAGCTTTTGCTGGTAAGTACGAGTACAAATAAAATGTATAGACAATAATACAATATAGACGTATGCGAGTTGTTACAATATATAATATTATAAGTATTTCATAATAATTAAAACGAGATACCTAAACATTCAAATAATTTGTTACCCATCTTCCAAACAAGTTGATTTTATAGTTTTCATGTTAAGCTCACTAACTATATTGGTCAATTCGATTTATTATATAATGTTAATGTTATAAGTTTGATTGCACGGTATTTACCGAATTACAATCTAAACAACTAATGAGTAATGAGGCTACCTATATATTTTTAACCTCAATTTTTTTTATAAACCTTTAACTTTAATATCTTATTGAAATATAATTCAATAGCTCCATAAATACAATAGTATCATTATCATTTGAATAAATAAATCTGATACTGTTCGTGTAGCATCAATCTTTTCTGTACACTTTCGCTACCTATACACCTTCCTAGGTACCTTTAATATCATAATGTAATAATATTATAGGTATAATACGTAATATGAAATAAATTAGTGATAAACAATTTATATGTGTTTAGCGACTTTGTCCAGCATCTTCAATCTCCAACAGTTAATGGATATGATGTCGATCGGTACATTGATGGTGTACACGCTCGTGTGTACTTGTGTTCTGATTTTGCGGTTTAGGGACGATGATTCCGAACAGTGTAATGTCAGAGACAATGCCGACCGTTGTTGCGCACCCCTCATGGGACAATTATCATCAATTTTCAATGGTTCAAATTTGCAGACTACAACAAAAAACACTGGTCGTATCTCGGTCATAATTATTCTGATTTACCGTAAGTATCATTCGGTCGAATTCAGTTCAAATTCATTTTAGGATCACTATAAATCTTTGCTCACCAAAATTACCATACTATATAGCTGGTATTTGATTATCAATTGTTTTCAAGCACGCCTTATAATGAGGTACACATATTTTAAAAACTACTTTTAACTGTACATAATATTATACATTTATTTTTAAATATATTTTTATATTTAGGAATCATTTAGCATTAGTAATTTAAAAATAATCGGCGAATTATTTGTGTGTAGGATGGTTTTATTTTTGCGTTTATTAGTTATTAAATTACAATCTTTTACAATATAATTTTGATTATTAAAATTTTTTTAAAGAAGATATATGATGTTCTTCAAAAAAAATCTATTGGATAAAAGCCAACAACCGTGTTTCACGTCAATATCACGCCTTTGACCTACTGACGAAGTAATTGTGAATTCATGGAATTAACATCACAAATAAACCTATAAACGATTTGGCTGAAAAGTAATCGCGTATATGTCATATTTATCTACCCGAAGATAAAAACTGCAGTGGCATAACCCACATGCAGTGGATGGTCGAGGGGTAATGCACGAACGACCGTCTCCTCTGCGAAAATGTTTTTTTTTTTGCACGATATGATATTATTATGTTCACATAACATAATTACACGTATTTACTTGTCTTAGATAACAATTTTATTTTTCAATGTGTTTTTTCAGCAAACATAAAATCACAGAATATTTTACGTAGAAAATCCACAGATTAGAACAATAATTGCACATTGAATCTAACACTTAAAGACGTATCCAATAATTTTTCGAATTTTCAAGGTCTAAATTTATGAGGTTATCACAAAAAAACCACCGAGCAGTTGATAGCTAAGATACAGTTTTTTTTCTTTTCTATAAATGAACGTTTAATTTGGTATGATCTAGTGCGTCCTATAAGAATATTATTAAGTCGAGATCTATCTACTCGGAAACGTGATTTTTAAACGCAATAATTATTATTCATTATATTAATTATTAAGTACCTACATTTAAAATAATAATACTATAATTTGCACCAAAATCATTTTTAAATATTGTCATTGGTCAATTTAATAATCTTAGGTACGTACTTAGCCACTTAGGTATTACGTAAAAGCGCAGACTACGTCTTCATTTTTATAGTTAAAAACGGATATACGTATAATTATAGGGGAAAAATGTTATTTTCTCCCGTTTGTAAAATATGTCTATAATATGGTAATATTGTTATATCTATAAAAAAACTTCTTTTTTTTATTTCACTCATCGCTGCCATATGCTTCTGCTTGTCCGTCTCTTTTGCACAAGCCCAAAAAACGTTCAACATGGTCACGTTTCCGGTATGCGTCATTTCCGGCGTGCTTTTGTTGGTGCTTTGGTATTCGTTATCGCGACAACCACAGTCTACAAATCGGCCTACATTCAACGTAATTATATATTATAATTATTATTTATTTTAAATTCATGATGGTTGTCATGTTCCATAATGACGTACGGGGATTTTACGGACGATTCAGTACGTTTAGCCATATTTTATTTTATGATATTATATTGTCCGGTATGATTAATGCATGTTTCACTGCGGATAATAACGGAAAGCGTACACTGAAATAACTTAGGTTTAATTAATTATCAATGTATAATTATATTTGATATGTATATTATATTATACATGAGGATAATATATCCCTTTCGATGAATTGGAGCATCATATAAAATAATGACAATTTATTTCAAATTCACAAGTACACATAATTGAGATTTTAACGGCATAACGAAATATTCCGAAATGGCATATGCCGCACAATCCTGCACTGCGATTTTCCAGTTCAATTCCAATAAATACTATAAAATGTATTTTGTATTTACTATATGAAAGTTGTTACTTTTTTAACGAATAAGAAAAGTAGATGCGGTTACTTTAACAGTGACTAAATATGAAATATTAATATTTTACTTCGGTACTTAATAACAATACACAAAATTTATTGTCTGTGTCTTAATTTATAAAATACTGTCTCGTGTCTACCATTTTAAATTATATTTTATTTCTTCACGGTAAGTATTATTTTTTTATTTGGGTGGGGCGTAAGAGGGGTGGATAATATGTAGGTATATGAGAAAGTTTGGTTGTGGGTTGTTAGTGGCCCAATAGATAAGCGTAGGTACATGGATAGCTTTAACAGGAGTGCATAAAATATTGTGTCTAGTCTGAATTTAAGCCAAAAAATAATTAATTGGACAATGTATATTAAATATAGAACCATATCTTGGTCGAACATTTTTTGGCTTATATTATTTTAGCTGATAATTATATATAATATTTTTAATAAATTAATAAAAATAACAGTATGTTCCCTACTTTTTTAGTTTATATTTATTTATTTATTATTTTTTTATTGAGCTTAAGCTCGGTAACTTGGGCCATTAGCTATTTTTGTTTTGTTTGTAGGTTTTTTGTTGGTATGTGAGGAACACGTGTGTGTTTATTTTTGGTATAATTTTTGATTTGGGCACCCGTAGGTATCTGTCATGCCCGGGCAGGGGATGGCAGCACTTGTTCTCCGGACACCGTGACTTTCCCGAAGAAAAATGCCGCCCATGGCCGAGGTATCGAACCGGCGTCGGTGTGCGTCGCCACAGACGCCTTAGTCCGCTCGGCCACTCCGTCCCCCTTATTTATTTTATATGTAACCGTTCTCATACATTACGATTAATTCCATAGAAAAAATACGGACTGTAGTATGTAAAAAAAAACTTATGAATATTACGATTGCAAACCAATCATATAATAATTCATTAACGAACAATATTGTGTTTATATCAATATTACATAGGTACTATTTTTTTTTTTTTTTTATTTATTCTTCTAGCAGATAATGGGGCCTACTAAACATATTCGTGTGGGGGCCCATGAGTTAACAATATGAAATATAAATTCATTAAACAGTTCATATAAATTAAATAAATACAATTTGTTATATAGGTACATTTCTCACATAACTAGAATATGAATTTAAGTAAATACATATTTTCTTTTCTTTGCTTATATAATATGATATTATAATGTAGTATTATTTAAAAAAAATGTGTAGTTAATTATACAATATAATATGGCAATATAAAACTAAAATTAATAATAATTACTAAAGTTGTATAACTATTATGATAAGTAATGCAGTAATCCTATACATTTGTTATGAGTTTGTCTATATTTTGTTATTGTAATAGCCATAAGTGTATTTTTTTTAAGAATCTTAAAAGAGTTGCTGTCTTTAGTTTTTTAATGGTAGTATATTGTAAATTGTAAATTATTTTCTTAATTTTTTAAAATTTTGATAATTTTTTCGCCGCAGAATTTACATTAGAGTTGTTCACTACTGTTAACTAATCGTAGTTTTTTGGTTTATCTTGATAGCTTTGAGTAATCAACTTGTTTTATGATTTTTAAATTTGGTGGGTATTGTTCCTGTTGCAAACTAGGTGGCTTATAATGGTAACTATTGAGTAATGATCAGCTAAAGAAGTATAGGCAACAAATGCTTTAACATTTGTTAATTTATTAGATTTTAATAAAGCTATATTAATTTATCTGTACCATTATTGATTATATCTATATTTAAATCACCTTTTATTACCGTGTAGTTACTTTTATTGGCTCTGAATCTATATAGAATAGTTTTTGTTCAAATCCATTTAAAAAGGAATTAATATCAGTTTGGGGAGGTCTACAAATTCCATATACTGTGATGTTTGAATTTTTATTTTTACAATTTATTTCTAGACTAGACATAAAATGAGTGTTTAAATCAGTTACTTGTTTATTTATGATTGAATTATTTATAGAAGCAATTATTTCCTCATTTCGATTTATGTAGTTTGTAGTTTTGAACATAGTATAGTTTGGAATTTGAAATTGATTAAATAAGCCTAGCCAAGCTTCTGTTAAAATAATTAAATATTAAAAATATTGTTTGATTATCTAACATTAAGCAAATTCGTCAACATTTTTATTAGCACTTCTTGTTAAGATGTATACTATTTAATGACTGATCCCTATTTAATATTGCATTCATGTCTTCCCATCGGGGCTTGCAAACGTTAAATTTGACAAAAAAACGATTGAAATTTGTAAGCGCTATTATAGCGGAAACGGGAAAGCGAATCAAAAATAATTAAATACCGCAGAACAAAACAAAACATAACGATTAACAAAATATATTATATATCATTAAACAAAACATAACGCAAAACGTAATTTATAGAATATCATTGAACAAAAAATAACTCAAAACGAAATATTTTAAAATCTATTTATTTAAAAGGTCTATTGGTTTTGTAGAAACATTTATTTCATGCAAACAATCTAAGAATTAATCACCTATATTATACTCCGTACCCGGGCCATTACCTACCTGTATTAGTTATTATTTTTAAATTTAATAGGTATTAAAACTATTTTAAATAACGATAAACGCAAAATGTTTTAACGTTTTAATTGTAAATAACATAACGGATTTTTTTTCCAACTGCAAGCCCTGCTTCCCATGTATCATTATAAGTAATTATTTGATTATAGTCGTTGGCAAAGTTATTACTAAGTATATTGTCAGCCATTAGTAGTTCGAAAAATACGTATTATCCATCTAAAATTGGCTTAACTTTGTAGGTAGGTACTATGATTTTCATTTTCATCAAAATAATGGTAATGGTATAATTGTGTACTGAAAATAAATTAAAAAGTAATGGATTTTGTTGAATTTGAGGTTAAATAGTGCATAAAAGTAAAAATTCGATGATTATTCAATATTATAAATTGCGTCTAATTTTTTTTTGATATAGTGTAGGTAGTTTAGTAGTTTGAAAGAAGTGCTGAATTAACATGGTCTATTGATTGTGATTATATATACTTAACCTACTTAATGTTATATATATATATATATATTATTATATATTATAATGTCTATTTATGAGATGTAAGTAAAATATAAATATTGTGTAATATTGTATAATTAATAAAATGTACGTAACTAGCTAACATTGTACAGATTAAAACGATGGTTGGATGTAACGATGAAGCGTTATACACACAAATATAGATAACTTATAAAAAACACAGATCATCATCGATACTTTGTATTTGTGTTTTTTTGGTCATTTCGTCTTTTTTGCAGGAGAATATGCCATTTTTTGTTCAGATATATCGGTATCCAAGTTCTTTTGCTTTTGATCTAGTCTCTCAAAGTAGTTTCCTGTTGTAAGTTATTAAGCTTTCATAAATATATATTATTGATCCTTTGAACTCCCCGATTTTCCCCTGTTTTCTAATGAATTATTCTATTTTTTAAGAAAATTCTTTGACTTTATTTGAGGTACTTACAATTTACGATTTGATCATTTTCGGTATGCATTTTCAGTATCAAAAAGATTAATATCGACGTCTATAATTCTTGCGATGTCAATAATTATTGTTTCAACATTTTCATTATGTTCCTTTTTTACACCACGTATTTCTACTAGACACGCAACTTACATATTTATTGTTATTTTATTATTTGTTGGAGAATACATATATCAAATAGAGACAAATACAAATAAGGATTAGAAATAAAATAAAACATCAGCGACAACTATACGCTCTAAGTAGCTGGTAGCTTAAATTTAAGCCTTAAGGATACCAATACAGCAAACAATTGAGAATATAGATGGTACTAGATTATTCGCAATATATCCTTGTAGATATAGATGAGGACTAGGTATATGTATATATATTTTGTAATATATCGACTATGTTTTTTCGATTTAATAATCCTGCATAAGTTTAAATACTAAACAAAACTCTTACAAAATTAACGAATGTTTACAAATTAATTATCAATTTAAAAGTTATCTACGCTGTGGTAAAAATAAAAATGCCACATCAAAGATAAAGTCATCTTATGAATTATGAATAAGAATAAAATTTTACAATTTTATTAAAAAAATATCATATATTGAGTGGTGTTGGATAGTATACATCATAATCGGGGCACACACGACACACACTTAATGATTAAATATGTATTGGTACAAATACACAATATAAACTCAAATCTATACATTTAAAAATGAATGTTTGTGTGTGTGTCTGTCTGGCTGTGTGTCCTTTATACATCAATAAACGACTGGACTGATCGAAATGACATTTGGTACAGAGATAGATTAGTAGATATATTATATTATTCATTCTGGCACACTTGGATTTTTTAAACAGTAAAAAAACGCCTTAAAATTGCTTATTTTAACAATTTTTATGCCTGATTTAGAGAATTTTTTTGATACTATTTGTTTACAAAATTTACATTTAGTTTCATATTTCACATATTTTATATGAAATTACATACAATTTTCAATTAAATAGGTACAATATTCAATTTTAATTACAAAAATATTCAATTATATAAAATTTTAAATGCGTATACCACACAGAGAAATTGCAAACAAATGACACCCAAAGAGAATTAAATTTATGTAATATAGGTAAATAGGGGTTTTTCAAGATTTCATAAAATAACGTAAAATACATATCAAAACATATAAGATAAATATACATCGCCATAATATCTAATTATATCAATCAGAATTTTTTTTCCGGGCAACGCCGAGTAATTCAGATAGTAATTTATATAAGTAGGTAAACAAATAGTTAGGTACTAATATTTTGCGTGTTAATAACTGTATTGCATTTACTGTTTGTTAAATTTTTATTGCTAAGTAGGTAAGTCATAAATATTTAATACAATAGGTACTAAGTAGAAACAATCTAATAATTCACGCATGGTACATCAAACATACGTATCGGTATTGCAATACGAATCATAATTATAATATAGTTAAAACATAAAACAGAATGAGTATATAAAATGCTTTCCATTAATAAAAAAAAACCATAAGATCTTTAAATATAGATATCCATACAAAACGTATGTAGGTACTAAGTAAAACAGTTTTATTATGTCTAAAACTTGTGATATAATATACCATATATTTTATATTAAGCCATTGCGATAATTAACAATAAATGTAGGCACTACAAACAAAACTAATATTATAAGTACTTATATTATATTTTATGTTGTATATCAATTAATATTATATTTCAAAACAATAATAATTACAGACGTCAAAAAAGTAAGAAATTCAGTTATTAGATTCTGAGCCAGCGAAATTAGATCTGCGATCTTTGTGCTAAAGGTGGTCGAACGTTATGGAATCAATGGTTCTACGTGTTAAACTATTTTCCCATGCTTTATAAAATGCATATTTTGGTATTCGAGATGGTTGCTTATTCAACGTACATTACGAGTGCGCCTTTTACTTTTATTTTGTAGGTGTGTAAACGGGGGCTTAAAATTACTTTAGGGGGGGAATCAGTTTACGAAGAGATGATAATATATTTGATCACCAGTTGCACGACGATCGCGGCTCTAATTTCGGTAACCGTACTGTAGATAAACGTGTTATAGTGTTACTAGTTTTTCCAAATCTGTTTGTTTGTATTTTTCATACTTAGGTCATTACATAATTGTTACACATTTATTATCAGAGTCTATATAATCTCATTATAAATAATTATAAAATTATAATAAAATAAATAAGTGTTGGTAAGAAACGTGTCTATTATATTATTATCATAATATCATCCACGGCAAAGATATTGCATTGTACAAACTTGGGTGGTTTGGCCACGTTATGATCGTTCGTAACGTAACACTATTATGTAACGATATTTCAATATATTTTTCGTAGAACGTGGTAAAGGTAAAAAGGTGACCATAGAACCCAAAAAACGAAAATCGAACAACGGCTGAACGCTTCGCAAGTGTATGTGCCAGAATCTTTAGGAAAAATTTCAGCAATTTACAGGGTGTAAACGTTGGCCACGTTAGCGTTGTCAAAATCTTTACTGGGTTTTATGAAGCCATACTACATTGAATATTTATTGGCTCCTGTCCCAACAATTAAGTTACCTAGGTACAATAAACGACAGGACGTATAAACGACAATAATATTCGATATTATAATAATCATTTATGTCTTACCTGTGTATGTATACAAAGGAAGTACATTGTTAGCAAAGTCGAAGTTACTAAAACTATTTAATAATAGGTAGGTATGTAAATATTAAACCGAAATTAATTTAAATTGGTATTATTTTACTGCTAGGTCAAGTGGGTGTTCATATATTTACCCATGATTTGGCATTGGAGTGTCACTGCATGGCCGTCGCCCGTCGGTCATCGTAGCCGATGTCAGATGGTTGGCAATTACTGGAGGCGAGTCGTTTCAGCTTTTGCTTTTAGATACGCCCACAGCTGCAATTATCCCTGAAAAGACGAAGAGAAAAATCGTTGTAAATAATATTATTACGTTTTAGGTGTGCTCAGTTAATTATTACTGTCAATCACGGTACAGAATACATAATGTGTTGGTATGCATAATGTCGGTAGATAGATACTAACCTAAGCAATATTATTTTGTTTTGATCGTTTTATATTTGTTGAATGCATCAAATTAAAATAAATTATTTAATTGTCATATAATATATTTAACGATTGGATAGAACACAAAAATTGTGTATCTGAATAATAATACCAATATAAGCAGCAAGATTTATTGATTTATTTTGAAGTTCAGGTATTTAAGGTACTTACTTTACTACATTGCGCATGCTAAAATAATCTAATGAATTGTTTACAGCCGATTCTCGACGATTCAATTTTGGAAATAATACAAAATAAATTGGAACTAACGAATAATTCTAGTATTTTTTCTATTCTTATTAATTAAATGTTATACATGTAATATTTCGATTATATGTTTGGGGTAAACAAATGATTTTTGTGAACACCGCCATAGTTTATATATTTTTTATTTTGTTTTTTTTTTATTTTGTGTCAACATACCAAAAAGAGTTTGGTTTTATTATACTACTGTCGTGTTGCTGTGGTGTGTACTGGATATGGTCGCCATTAAGACAGCTCCCAAGTTTCGTTCGTATTCGTTTTTATATACACGTTACATGTTTTTTATCATTGTCGTCATCAGTAAGATGACACAATAATCATTGTAATTTTCTTTGGTTTTGCGGATACTGAATCTGCAGATCATTTATACAACGACTACCAATAAATCATAATATATCGTTTACAATTCGGCGAGTACTTATTTATTTAGCTCCGTTTATAATACCTATCACCTCTGTTAGACAGTCCGGACTGACTATAGTCAATAAGAATAATTTATTGTACGGTGATCATTGGAATATCATTTGCGCCATTATTTGCATCATTCTTCAATAGCGTAAGTCCGCCAGAAACCATTGTGCATTGTGTGAGACGTGAGTCAGGTCATCCAGGTGCAATACGCTGTGGATTGGCCAATCATATTATATACCTTCACCTCAGTCACTGATGCGTGGACATTTTGGATCGTTTAATGGATATCGTGACGACTGGGCATACTTCCAGTGTCGGCCTGGCCATGGCCCCTCCGATTTTTTTAGGGTCTCGTACAAGTTTAATACAATTCATTATTCATTGATCTACTGTACAGCGGAGCGCCATCCACTCAGCGGCTTTTTTTTTTGTATTTGTTTGGCGTGTGTCTGGTATATGTATGGAGTAAGAACCCCGTAAAGTATTTATCGATATATTTAATCGTACCTATACGCAATTTTTCATACTTGCCTATTATTATAGTGTGAGCAGGGCGCTATATAAATTATAACAGTACAAGTTTCAAGTAATAAATAGGAGGAAGTTTTTTTGAATTAATAGTGCTAGGTACTGCAAGTTGAGTTAGGTTTTTATCTCTCCTTAAAAACAAAGGGCTCAGACGAGGCCACGAGGGCTCCGCTCACCCACCCTGCTGCAGTGGATCCGCTGTTGGATTCAGTAATCATGAACATTTTGCATACAAAAATATGTATGATTTATAATACTATACTTCTACTTGTACCTATATGTATATATACCTAATAAAATATTAAATAACGATAAAGATTTTACATTTACTTTTGAAAGTTTACGTGAATAATACTACGAATAATATAGGTAGCTTATGGATTTGTTTTCAAAGTTAAAATTCTATAGGCAAAATAAATATAATTTTGGTTTTCGTAATTTTGTTTCAATGTAATTAATAAAAATTATTATTTATAATTTTGCAGTTTAAAATATTTCAATAATTGCATAGTTTATTGATTAACGAATGATATTCCCCTCGTTAGGCTTTGCGTTAATATTATACATAGTGATTTTTTAAGTATCTATGCTCGCTATATTTTTTTACTTAAATTGTACATATTATATTCAAATTCTGATTTTTAGAATTTCTAAATACCTACTCTTGAAGATTTTTGAATACTTTGAGATTTTTTATACCATTTAAGAATGATGATTTACAATACAAACTTCTGTTTTTAAAATCGGAATCCTCTTTTTTTACTTTTAATAAAGTAAAAGGGGAGATTCTCATTTGAAAAATAGAAGTTCATATAGCCACAGGACACTCTAATATTTGTACCAAAATCCCTGGAATTCAAATGTATTATCTTTAGGTAATACCTACTTAAAAATTCTATAAATCAGAATTGAATTAATGTATTTTTAAAGGAACAAAGGAAGTGACAATTTTTTCCCCAAAATGTCAAGTAAATTTTGTATTTCGTGATGGGGCCCCCTTACAAAAACTGATCCGTGGGCCTTTTGTTGTGCCAGGCCGACACTGCATACTTGCGTAGCATAAGTTAGTTGTAAGATTATATCAAATTGTTGTGAGCTCTGTGGTCATTGTACCATACCGATCCGATCACAGAGAGACCCCCTTCCATATACTTAAACTTCATAATCCTCTTTCCCATTATTGTATAACTTGTATGATACAAGTTGTATCCTTCACACCTTCGCGCTTCGGTTCCTCGTTATTCATAGTCGCGTCTTTGCTACCCACAGTCACATCGTTGGGCTGTGTGTTGGATTGCCTATATCTTGGAAGTAGCTTCTGCAACGTTAATCGTGCATGCGATTTTGGTTGCCTATCCGTGACCCCTTCAATCTTTTCGGTAGATACAATAACAAGTTCAATCTATCGAATTATCCTTCGCAATTATCGATTACCCTACAATATTACCCCACATACTGCTGTGGGTTTAGATAGAATCTCGGTAAAGATTTTAAAACTTGGAATAGACAGTATAATAATCCCTCTGACATACATATGCAATTTAAGTATTAAAAATGGTATTTTTCCCGAAAAACTTAAATTAGCTATAGTTAAACCTATATATTAAAATGGGAATAAAACTTGTATAATTATATACCAATTTCCATGATTAACAAATTCTCTAAAATACTGGAAAAAATTGTCAAAAACGGGCTCATAAAATTTTTAGAAAAATATGAACTCCTTTCGAAATAGCAGTTTGGTTTTAGACCAGGCTTGGGAATGGAGAATGCTTTATATAGCGTAACACATTTTAAACAAAAAACGCTCTAGACAACAGTAAGAAAGTAATTGCGATTTTTCTTGATTTGTCCAAAGCATTTGATACTGTTAATTATAAAAAATTAATTAATATTTTACCAAATTTTGGTGTTACTGTATCAAATATAAGTTGGTTAAGCTATTTGGAAAATAGAAAGCAAACTGTTCGGATTAATGCTATTACTGGCGATGAATTATATATAAACTGCGGTGTTCCTCAAGGGAGTGTTTTAGGTCAACTTTTATTCATTATGTACATAAATCAGTTTACAAATCATATTACAGTTTCTATAAGTTACATAAAGTTGTATATATTCATGTTATGCAAACTGTATATTTAGCTTTATATCAAGCAATATTTCAATAAGGTCTGTTAATCTGGGAAGGGCTTTCTGATAACGCATTAAAACCTTTATATTGCTTCAACAACGACAGATCTTGTGCATATGTCTTCGAAAAACAAATTATGTTGGATCAACTAGTCATAACATTAAAGAGTTCAACGTATTACTAGTTGACCTTGTATTTAAAAAAATTGGTATATTGTGGGTGGTTAAAAATTTAGATTAGTGGGTTGATAAAAATGAAATTAATAATAAAAGAACTTTTCGATCTTATGATGCTAAAATATCATAATTAGAACCAGGATTTATATGCATTTAAAAAGTGTCAAATATGATGCAAATATGCAAGGAAAAAGTGGCTCAATATGCAATTATATGCCATATGTTAAACACTATAAAATGTTATTTTTTTTTTAAAAAAAAACACATTTTTACACCAAGGAAAGTAGTACCTACTAGATATTCTATCATAAACAAAAGAATATTTAAATTGTTAAACATTTAATACTTTAAAAACCGAAATGCAATATTTTATTATCTTCATTTTTTCATATTTTAAATTGTTTAAAATACAATGTCTACAACACTCAGAAATCTAAAATAATAAAAATAAAAAGAATAAAATCATCATGAATATTATTCGTTACAAAATAAATTGTAAAATTGAGTTACTGCCTTATTCGTTGCGCACATCAAAGTAACAACATAGTATGTCGAAATGCGGGCGTATGTGAATTATTGTTGTTAATATAATATTATCTATACGTGCTCCGATCTCATGAAATGTTGCAAAAATTACAATATTTAAAGAATATTCTTGTAAGAGACCCTGTCAACGATTTTTTTTCTCTTTTAAAATAACTAAAGTATATTTATCTTAAATAAAATAGGCAATTTGTTAAAAAAAACCCATTAAATATGCATGTTATATGAATTTATGAAACAATATGTAATAATCTTCTAAATATGCAAAATATGCAATATAAAATTTGGTGTTTAAATTCAGTGTGAGATGAACCGTGGACATTTTAGAACCCCCTAGACGTGCATACACTTAGTAAAAACATGCAAATGCATATAAATCCAAGCTCTAATCATAATTATTCATTATAATTAAAAATAATCATAAATAAATTGGAAATAACTGTAAATTTTATTTCGGAATTTGTAAATTATTAGAAAACATAGAAATTAAGTTATTTTCTAATGTTAGTGTGTAATGGCTAGTGTCATTCCGTACTGAAAATGGTATTTCAAACATAAATTTGCTAATCCAATCTAGAGCTACTGTCAATTGGTGATTCATTAACACTCCATTTCACTGTTGGTCTAGGAGCTGCCCCAATTGGAAAAGTGTAATTTATTTTATTACCAGCACATACTACCAGATCAGGCAAGAATCTATTACTGGTTCAACTGAAATCAAGAAAATATTAAGGTTATAATTAAGAAAATAATAACACAATGGTCTGCAGTGACAAAAAAAGTACAAATTACACGTATAATAGGCGTATAATAAATGTATTAAAGTGAATGATAATTGAATAATGTCCATACCTATTAAGAATAATAAGCAAATTACTTACGGAATTTCGGTTTACATGTTACTACTTAAGATGCATCACTGGGGTCTCCAGGGCCACCTTTATTTACAGCTATACCTCGGAATTCATATTCGTGTCTTTCAGTAAAATCCGGGACTGAGGAAATGGTTTTATTTCCGTTTACTGTCGCAGCTTTCTCCTAAAGACTAAATTCAAATAAAATTAATTTCAAATATTTATGAAGAAAACAAATGAATACTCATTCATTTTCAGTGTATTTGTATACATGTAAAACTCTATTTACCAATATTTTTCTCGTTTTTCGATAATGTAAGACAAAATTTCAGATCCACTATCCTTCTTTGGTTAGGTCTATTGGAGATCAACAAAGTTTCTTCCCCAATCTAAATGTTATTACACGTATATTATAGACAAAATGCATTTACGCAGAATCATTTTTCTATGTTTTTAAGTATTCTTAGAATAAAATCACTAATTACAAAAAAAATAGAGAATAATATTTTTGAGGGAATGACATCTAGATTTGTCTAAATATTGTCTCAAAACAATTAAAACATAATTTAAATTTACAACATTTTTTTGTTTATTTTGTAAGTTGAATACAAAGTTAAATAACAATAAAATATAAAATCGATGTCATTCCCTCAAAAATATTATTCTCAATCCGATGATGGGTGATTTTACTCTAACATTACTTAAAAACATAGAAAAATGATTTGTCAATGTTGCACGTAGGCTATTGAGAGAAAACAAATAGTGCGCTGACATCCTCTTAAAATTATAAACAAAATATTTCTAGTTTTACCAGTTGCTTGAGGTGCACCTGGTTCATCTGGCTTTCCGAATGGGTCTTTAACTGTTATACTATTAAACGTAATTGACGACAAAGACTCATCTATTTTTTTAACTCTGAAGTTATAGTTGTGACCTTCGATCAAATTATCAATCCTAAAAAAAATAAGCAATTAAGACAAACATGATTTTATGTCGATATAACACAATATTGAATATTATCAATGATACTATACCTCATTGTTGTATCAGCAGTATTACCAACTGGAACCCATATTGATGCATCAGTATCCTTATTTTCAACTATGTAGTGTGACTTCAGATCCATCATCATCTTTTGGTGGATTCCATTTTAACACACATGAATTTCTTGTTACATCGGTCGAATGTAAAGGGCCTTCAGATGATTATGGTACATCTATAACATTTAAGCATGTACATTTAATCATTGTTATAAAATTAAAATCATATAACAATTATAAAGTACCTATAACTGTAACTTTGACTGCAGCTTTGTCCATTCCATTATTGCTACCAAGTAATAAATTAATGTTTTCAGTTTTTACTAGCACGTTTCCTCTAAGCCATTATTTAGTTGGAGGAGGTTCTCCGGACACAAGATCAAATTCAAACATGTTTCCGGCTCAAACTTTAATCTTCGAGAGAGTGTTCCTATCGATATGTGGAGCCACTGAAATATATTTGTTTAATAAATACGTAATACTTTATATGTACATTATGATAATTTTATTAAAGTATGCATATTTTTAACAGTATATGTCCACTTACAATTTTTGAGCATAGCAAGATGAAGTAATGTTGTTTCACTCGCTTCACCAGGTCCAGCTTTATTTACTGCGCGCACCCTAAACTCATACTGATGACCTTCAGTTATCAGGAACAATTCCTTAACACACGTTGGACTAAAAACATATTAAAAAAATATAATTGTTTTTAACATTTGATACATTGTAAGATATCAAAAATATACATGAATACCTAAATAATATTATTTATTAAAAAAATCCAAATAATGACAATAAGTTTTAAAATAATGAAATTCCTAGTGTTTATCATGTATATTAGTTATTATATATTATTATAACTATTGACATTAAAGTAAATAAAAAAGTTTATAAGCAATTTAATTATTATAAACTTTAAAAAAAAATTACAATACTATTATAACTAAAATTGATCAATTAAAAAATGTAATATGATAACACTGAAGAATCATTAAGCTAGGTAATTTATATTTTTATTCCATTGAAAAGTTATTTTTTGTTTAGTATTGTTATTATGATAGCTTTACATTTTATTAAATTTATTGTTGATCGGGAATTCATTATTATTTTCAAAAAACTTTCAAGAATTGTTCTTATTAATAGATAAAATATTTCATTAATAATTATTTTTTAATCTTATTTATGTTTTATCAAAATTATTTTAATATTATGATTTCAAAGAAATGCTTAGATTTTTTTTTACCTGAATTTATATTATTTCAATTATATAACCAGTTATTGGTATGAATTACTGAACCAGAGCGTTTTGCTTTTTACAGTTAAAATGTAGTTTTATAATCTCCACTTTATATAATTAATCTAAATTGAAATAAAAATATAACATTTATATAATGAATGTATAACTAAATTATATTGGTGTTTTCAATACAATTGGATTAAAAAAATTAATTTAATATTTTATTTTAAACATTTTTATAAAAATAAGTATTAAAATTAAACTATATTTGCATCTAAACAGATGCACATTTAAAACAAATTCTTCTTATTAAATTATTTTTAATATTGTTATAAGTAATATTATTTATTATCCTATATCACTATAAGTACAATACTTACTTGTATATTTAATATTATTAATATGTATCAACTTTAAACAGTATTTTTTAACTATTTCCAAATTGATATAAACTAGTCAAGATAAATATTTCAAGTATTCGAATATGTATAAATATTCTGAATATCTTTTTTGAAAAGTATTTAAATTTATATTCTAAATACCTTTTAACATATTTTTCAAATATGTACGAATATATAAAAATAAAAGTATTCTTTATAACTTTACAATTTACAATTTTATTTTACTAACCTATTATTGGAGATTCGCCATGATGCATCCCATTTTAATTCTACCATATTTTCGTCATAGTCAATAACTTCAAGTAATCCCAGAGGACCACGCGTATCCGATAGAAAAACCAAGATAATGATGAATAGCAACATTTTTTATATTAACTTGTATCATCCACTTTGCAGGTAATAAAGTGTCTAGGACATTATTTTGTGTTTAAATCAAATATAATATTATGGGAATATCAATTGGGATAGTTATAAGATAATTCAAAATAAATGAGTTATACAAATTTTTTGAATTTCTTTTGATAAAAAATCAAAAACTAATACTTAGAAGTTATTAAGATTAGTTATATAAACATAAGAAAAATAATTACCATAAGGATTTTTAGCAATTATCGTAGCATCAGAATCTAACGGTGTGAATTCTCCTTCATGTTTAATGCTTTCATTGTGAAATGATACTTTCTATTCGGTTCCAGACCGTTTATTTTGTGTTCTAATTTTGTTGGATCAACGAAACCTGCAGGTACTCATTTTCTAGTTGTGGTATCCATTTTCTCAACTAAATACCCAGTATTGGGCAATCCACCATCATCTTTAGGTTTGTTCCAGTGTAGTGTACATTCTTCTTTATGTACGTCTGTGACTTCAAGTGGCCCAACTGGGGGTCTAGGTTTATCTAAGAAAATCGGAAAGATAGGTTTTATTTAAGTTAATTGTAAAAAGTTAGATAAAATAATTATTTCTGGTGTAATAGTAAGATCATCTACTTTTAGTTTAAACTAGAGTATTTTTTCTTTTTTGAAAGCTTCAACATCATACTTTTATTAAGTAATGAGTATTATTAACATTATTTATTCAAAACTTAAGTAAATAGGTAATCTTAAGAAATATTGTAAAACTAATTTACCTAAAATAATGACTTCTACAGTAGTTTTATCAAAACCTGAAGCATTTTTTGCTCGTCAACTATAGACTTCTGTATTATTTCTAGTATTTTCAGATAAATTTAGTTTTGTATTATAATCTTCATTTTCCATTTTCATTGAACATCCATTTATCAATGGTTTATTGGCAAAGGAACATATCAGTGGTTTTACTGAAATAATATAAAATAAAAACTATTAGTTAGGTATTATAAACTGTAAAATAGTATAAAGTACAACAAAAATTGTTAAATGGGCAAACAGTTATGGTGTACCATATAATATGATGTCGATGTTTAGTTCAAAATATTTTTCATCCGTTGGTTTGTCCCATTTGACTTAAGCCCCACGGCTTTTAACATCTTTCACTTTAAGAGGAACTTGAGGTCTTATTGGAGGACCTATTGTGAATGATAAAATGGTTAACAAATCATGCACGAATAATTATTATTAATAATTTTGTACATACCAACACAAAACGGTCACTTGAACAGTAGCTTCGTCCTTGCCAAATTCATTTTCAGCAGTAATTTTACGTCCCGTATCTGACAAAGAAATTTTTGTGTTGTATGGTGTACTTACGATTTGAACATTGCATTCCGATATAACCTAGTTATTTAAAATAATATGTCTCAGCACGTTTTATAAAAACTATTTTATTTGGAATATTATTATGAGTCTATTAGTCCTGCATAGACAGTAGACACGTCTTCTTCAACGATTACCTGTACCTATTATTATTCTGAAGTAAGCATCATAAGTCAAATTCTATTCGTCAACACCCTATCTAATAATTCATGCAATTATTTATGAGCTACAATAATTTAAAGTGTATTAAAATTTAAAACAAACATAATGTGATTTTAATGTATGGTACTCTATGGGTGAGACATGTTTATCAATGAAACAAGTGAAATAATTTAGTTATGGTTAATAGATAACGGTTGAAATTTGGAGGTAACGTTTTAAATTGTAACCTCTGATGATAACAGTTCGAACAAATCGGTTTTTAATAACGTGAAGTAAATTCTTCATAGTTCATTCTTCATTTTTGTTTAATTATTTTATATTATTAATTAATTTGTTTGAACAAAACAATTTATTATATATTCTAACTCGGTAAATTGTCTATTTTTTTTACATGTATTAAATTAATAAATATAATATTAACGTTGGTGTGTGTAATTGTCGTTAGAATGTAAAAAAGTCAAATAGGCTTCAATTATAAGACTTTTCCACTAATCTACTACCCTGTACCCAATACCTATTTAGGGGGGGGGGGGTTGATAGGGTGCATTATATCGACCAAAACATACTTTACAGGAAAAACTCTCACACCTCGTAGATTGGTCCGATTTCCGTAATTTTTTTTTTTATTAGATAGAAGAATATTTTTTACAGGGCGCATTGGACTTCGATTTTTGATTACGTTGCTAAAATCATTAATAATGCAAAAACTAAAAAGTTGTAAAAATGGACTAAATTAAAACTTGTAATATAAGATTTCGAAAAATAATTTTGAAAATCCAAGTCCAATGCGCCCTGCAATAAGTCTTCCTATATTTAACAAAAAAAAATTACCGACATCGGACCAATCTACGAGGCGTGAGAGTTTTTCCTGTAAGGCATGTTTTTGAGCAAAAAGACAGGTCGAGCGCAGGCAGCTTAAGGTAAAATGGGACAATCCTTCAAACGAAAAACTATTATAGGAAGTTTTAAAAAGGAGGCCATGCAGGATGCTGTAAGTTTAGTCATTAACGACAAGGAATCATAAAGAGATGCTGCAGATGCATGTGGGGTAAAGTTTCAGACATTACATAGGTAAACTATTTTCCAAATTTCCTTTCAAGGTTATGATGTTCAATAAACTACAAACGATTGTTAATTTTTTTTAAGTCGCATATAAGTATTTATAATTTAAATTTATGATTATAGTCAAAGTAAGACTGAATAATATTACCTATGTACCTTATTGTTATATTTTTTCAAGTCCATATATTTATAATTTGAATTTAGTCATAGTAATATATAATTTTTTTTACATATTTTAAGTTGTTTAGGTACAGTGTTTACATCTATATAAATATATATAAAAACTTACATTATTTGAGTTCCATATACCTATTTATAATTTAAATTTATAATCATGGTCAAAGTAAGACTGAATAATAAATATATAATAATAGGCCTATATGCTACTAATTGTTAATTTTTTTCAAGTGCATATAATATTTATCATTTTAATTTATTCAAGGTCAAAGTAAGACTCTATGTTAATTTAAATTAAAAGAAGAATATTACCAATACCTATTTTTTGTTTTTTTTTTTTTATTTTAATAAGTTGTTTCTATGGTATATGTATATTGTATATAATATTATATAGGTACCTGGTATACAGTATACCTTTATCAATGTATATTATATTTCAATATTTGATGATTGGAGATAAAAAACCAAGTTTAAGAAAGTTAAACAAGTTTTTTCATGTTTATTATTTTATTTTATATCAAGAACAACATATGTCTCATGGGTGGTCTACAATCACTGAACTCTATACAGTATACAGTTCAGTGTCTACAATGAGACACTTTCTACTTTTTTAAATACAAATTTTTTTTGTGTGGTTTCAATAGTTTTCAATAATGATCTAATACCCTATAATGAGCACTACTACTTCCTGATTCCTTTAGTACAATTACAAATGATCTACCACTCACCTATATTTAACGAGATAAAATAATACAATTTTTGTCTCAACGTGGACTATTCTCCCCTAATATGTATACCATTCAAAACCACTGTACAAAACACAATAATACTTAAATATGTTTATAAATTAGATTCAAATTTACAATTCTAAATCACCAAATAATATCATTAAATTTATTTATAATTTATAATACCTAGTCTACTCAGTAGGTAGTGATATTAAAATAACTTCTTTGGTGAAATAAGAAAACCAACTATCACTCCAATAATAATTAATAACTACAATGAATCTCAATTCTACTAAACGATTTCTACATATACGTAGAAATTGCTTTTCATTTTACTCACATCTTTTATAACTTCGTCAATATGAAATGTAAGCTTATTTTCAAGACAAAATATAAAGAGATAAAAAAACCATAATATTTGAATAACTGTAATTATAATTACAAAATAGTTTTAAAATAAAACTATCTAATGAAAGCTGTAGAGGTAGGTAGGCATATAATTTATACTATGCGTACTTTTATAACAACTAATATGGGTAATATTAAAATGATCCTCTAAATAGGTATAGAAATAAATTTAAATAAGGAATTTATGCCAATGAATAACTTTCAACAGCTACAATAATAATAATTATTATATTGGTGAATCTTTAAAGTAAGATGAACCAATTATGAGTGATTACTGATTATCCTCTCAAAATTCTTTAATGAATTGCCTAGAATATAGATTTGTATATATAATTGTGGGTTCTGCTCTTGAATGCGGACTACCGTCATATTTCTGGTTTAGTATGCGGTCTACAGTGTATGTAGACCACATTATAATCATGTCAAAAATAAATGAAACAAATTGGTAGTATAGATTTAACGATCAACTGCTTTAATAGTTTAATGTCCCTCAAAAATGCAATGAATAAGTCAGGCTCTTCTTTTCTAGCAACCTCCAACAATAATAGTGAAGGTGGGACTGAAGTAGTTGCGGGTACTAGCCTCTCATTGTTTTCAGAAATTTTGTCCAGCCATGATCTCTCTATGCTTTGTGTGTGAGCTCCTGTTGAGAGATTAACGTAGTTTTGCTGATGGTTTACAGTGTTATAAATATATGTATATCCACTACTATTTAAACATGTATAAGCTGCCCACGTGTGTAAGGTATAATTATATTATTATAAACAACGATAATATCAGCAATACCTACCTAGTATAATTATATTATAGTTTTTGTATAATTATATACCTATTTTATAGGTACTTGCATCTGTAGTTGAATGTTGTAAAATAGCAACATTTTTGGTATTAGAGTATTTGAATTGATATACAATATACATTATACATAATATGTTTATATTTATACACTTTATAGAATCTAATAATACAATAAAAAAGATACCTAGTGTGTGTTATCTTATTTTTAATTCAATATACCTACCTAAACAGCAAGTAAGTACCTATCTAACTAATTATTGATTTTCAGTGAACAAAAATAATCATATGTTTGCAAATAGGTACTTTAAATTTAAGTTGTACAATATATACATACGAGTATACGACATACCTATACTACATGATACAATTTGTAAAACGATTACCTATAGGTTAGGTTAGGTAACCTAACCTATGTTAATAATTCAATAGGTACAATACCGTCAAATACTCAAATTTTTAAACTTTTAATTAGTATATACCTATAATAAGTAATAACTAATAAGTATTCGTCATCACGTCAAGTTATGAATTATATAATATTATTTGCATTTTCTATTCATGTTTGAATGTTTAAGAGGTGATAGTTTATGAGGGTATAATAGGTAGGTACCTACTAAACTACTATAGGTAGTATCTACCTAATTTTTTAAATAAATATAAATAATTTTAATAGTCAATTATAATTTATAGCAATATCATAATACAAAGAATAGGTAAGTCGTTAGTACCGCACTATCATGATAAAGGTAAACAAACTTATGAGGAATCTTGTATTACATTTTCAAATGTTAGATTTTTCAAATGCCATTGTAACAATATACTAGGAGCCTTGTATTAAATTTTCAAGTTTTTTAACCCAACAAATAACACTTTATTGACATTTATAGTAAAAAAACTACATTCATTGCTCCGCTCGGAAACTAAAAATCAAAAAATGTCTCTTGCTTCTTTTAAAATGAGCATTTATAAACATCTGGGGAAAATTTAAATTATCTAGGGTTATTATATTGTTTTTAAGCTAAACCAAAAAACAAAATTGATTTAGTCAAAAAATGGTTTTGTAAATTACTGGGAATTATTTGTTTTTGAAATAAAGTACTAATTAGATTCACTTTTCTTTTAAATGATGCTCAGGTAGAAAATTGAAGTATTTTTAGTACCCTAAAAGAAGTTATATCTATTAATAATAATAATAGGTACATTAAAAAAAAAAATTTATTTAGGATTTTAAATTTTGATCTCCCAAAACTAAAAAGTAGGTACTTTGTAAACCACGGCTATAGCCTAAGAATACCATGATTACGTGACGAGACACTATATGTATAGTGTCTATACCCACGCTTTGGACATATCGAACAATTTGTTATATTAATAACAAGTGGAGCCGTGGAAATATTTAAATAACACTTCGATTTTAGATACGTTGAATCATGAATGATACAATAAATTTGGTCTCACGCGTGATAATGGTTAATCAATATCAATCAGATTATAATTATCATTTCGATTTATAAATTATAATGTGTTGCATTGTGGCCAACATACCTATACATTTTATAACTTTTGTTTATAATTAATTGTCAAAAATCACATTGCGTGTAGAGACGCCCAATTTATTTTATTTCAACATCTTGTTTAAATAGTAAATTAATATATTATATATTTTATAAATATCATTTTCAAGAAAACATTTTTTTTATGTTTACCTACGAATAATGCCAATTTCCCTTCGAGCTATAGCTTTGGATTTTAATTATAGAAATAAACAAATAATAATGGGTTAAAATTGCTATCTACACTAACAGTTTTAGAATGTTTGATGTGTTTTTAAAAACCTAAAAATGTCTTAATGTTTTAAAAAGAATTGTAAGTTTTATGTATATGTATAGTGATTAGTGTCTCATACGAGGACTAGAATCGTTTTTGAGTTATTGCCAAAAAACATGCCAACATCGACATACATAACTTATTTATATTGAAGTTTATTTAGGAAAATTATATATTTTATACGTAATATTTGAATATGAACTCTGCGACAAAAATCGATTTGTTAAGTATATTGGTTGAACGCAATGTATAAGGTACTCATATATGTTATGTAGCTACTATACAATCAATTTATTAGTAGTATCTACGAAAAAATACACAATACTATCTAATTATATTATGAGCTTAAAACCTTGTATACGGAAAATTTCTATTCAAATCGAGAAATTTGTGTTATTGGAATATATATTGTTAAGTTATGCACAGTACAGAATTTTGTATGATAGATTAATGTTAGAAAAGCGCACAAAAAAGTTTTACAATTCAAGTACCCAACTTTTTAAAAAAATGTTATAAGCCTCTAATAATTACAAATACAAACAGTATTTAAAACTATATTATTTATTAGTTTTTAGTAAATTATAATGTGTACCTATAGGTACCCACTTACTATACAATTTATTATAGGTACTCAACCTTATTTCCAAATTCCTAATCTAACATTGAAAGGTGCTTACAGACGAAAATTAAAAATACAAAATGTTAACATGTTAAAAAGTGTTAAAATTTAAAACTTTAAATATAATATTTAGGTTCACATACGATATTATGAATTTTGATCCCTGTTAATTGTTCTGTAAGGTACTCACTTTGAAATGTTGAATAAGTGTGTGTGTATCTTTAATATTATATACATTTAATTAAATGTAATTTTTAGTTCAAATCTGTCTAATGAGAACAAATTTTACTAACGTTGAAGGAAACGTAAAAAACAAAAAACTCACTGCAGTTATATTTTAGACGCTTAATCATTAGAATATATAAGTGGTCCTGTTAAATATTTTATTATGTTGCACCTAAATTATAATAACGCTGTAGCATGCATGCCATTTTCTATAACGACTCAAGTGGTCCTTGTCTGGCGAAAAAAATGTTTTCGTTTTGTCGTACCTGCAGTTGCAACCGGTGACCTGTTAGAAAAATGGTAGATCTATAATTTATTCTATCTAACGACGAATTATAATATTTTTTACACGAGGTATTTTGAAGATTTTAAGTATACTGCGCGGTCATGTATACATATTTTATTATATATAAGTCAATATATTATACTCTAGATATATAGCATAGAGTATATACTGTATAGTGTATATCATCATAAAACCTAACAGGAATAACAGGAATCACCTGCAGAGACAACATGATGGTCATCGTGAAATTTAGACAACTGTTGCATATGTCTATACCCGAACTAGCTTAAAAATATTAATCTATGTTTAAAAATCAAAAAACACTTAAGTCTTGAACTATAATATATTATAATATTGCCAACTATACCTATAGCATTTAAGGTATAAATAAAAACAAATTAAATCTAAAAATGCAGGTTTTTACGATCCAATATTAATGTTTTTCTTTTTAACTTGATACGAATTATCTCGAAAGATCTTTCAGGCCGGTTAAAGTTTTGTGACCAACCTGCAGGCTGCAGTCGATTTAAAACCATAAATTAGGTAGTCAATTAACAAGTGGCTAGGTATTATTATTTATTCTATATGCCTACCTCATTATATTGTTATCGCAGTAGCGAAATGCTTTAATTTTTATAACATTTTATTCATGTTGTTTTCTATATTATCAACATTAAATTTTTTTTTTAATTTGTAGTAAACTTGAAAGCTATTATTTTTTAAACTGCAATGCATTACATGTATACCACCTAACATTAATTTATAATATTAGAATACTTAATATATTATAATTTGTATAGTATAATAGTAACATTTTATACATTTCCTGACAGTTATACAAATTTAACTAAGCTCAACGAAATTAAAAATACCATCATTAATTATAAATACTAAAATTTAAAAGTTTTAAAATACGAAAAAAACCCTCAATTACTAATGCATATTCAACAGTAGGTAGGTATATGTTTGTATAATCGTATATATTAAATTAAGTGGTTGCATTATCTCTTTAAAATGTATATATCTACTACGTATTTATCTACTTGTTAGTTTTAACTATGAATAGATATATTATCTAGTTTTCATGGCCTTATAAAGGCTCTTAACTCATTTCCGTACTAAACCGTCACTATCAAATTGTAATTTTATTCTTATTTTATTGAATTTCCCAGTTTTATGCGAATTGTACCTAGTTATTGAAGAGGGAATAGACTGTAGTTATTTATACGCCTTTATGGCTGTTATTTCGAATTTATTGTTATTTACATTAAATTACATATATATGATTTGACTGTGTGAAAATAGGTCTGTAAAATCCAAGTATAACATTGGTGAAATAATCATGTTGCACACCATCCGATGATTTTTAGTATAGCATTAAATATTTTATAGGTATATGATATATTATTAGGCAACGTATTATAAATATTATTGTAGATTATTGGAGCTTCGTAAAAGTCATATAGATCCTAAATAAATAATAAATATTAAATTTAATACATATCAGTTATCTTAGATCCGCAGAACGTTGTATTTACATTTTGTTTATTAGTTTATTATTATTGTTATTATTATTATTATTATTATTATTATTATTATTATTATTATTGTATATCTTATAACTCTGTTTAAGACTATTGTAAACTTGAATATAAAAATAACAATGAAAGTTGTTTTGATATCTATAGTAGTCAGTAGACGTCGAGTGTACCTTTTCATTGAGTATATCCAGTTTAGGTCATTATAATGGATAATATTATGTTAAATTTTAAATTTGAATAGCGGAGACGATCTGTCAGCATATTCTTCTGAAGATATTTTATAGAATATATTGATATTGGTAATTTTTTTGTTCTATTATAGTATTACGATAGGTTGAACTAATTTTTTTCCGAAAAAACAAATCCCATATAATATTGTAATATTATTACTAGCTGACCCTGAATGGCGTTGCCCGTGAAAAGTTAAATACCTGCAAATTTACCCTTTCTTAAACTCTGTCAAATGTGAGCGGCACAGATTTTTACCATTGTTATTTGGGTTATTTTGATCAAATATAAAATACAATTGTAAAATGATATCCAATCATAATAAATAGTTTATTTACCAGGTAATACCCTGTTAAAATCGGTTCATCCGTTTCGAAGCATTTGTAATACCAGAAAGACAAAGAGACAAAAGTCAGATATGTATGCAGACAGACAGACAAATGTATCTGTTCGTGTTTCATGCAATATTATATTCAATCGTATACGTTTAAAAATCACAACGTACTTATATAATATTGGAATAGGTACTTTTAATTTTTTATACGTAAGAATGTAAGATAAATAAAAGGAAAAATAAAAATAAAACTAAGATTTTTTTTTTAATAATTGCTAAGTGTAAATTTCTCAAAGCTGTGCAGTAACCATAGAACAGCTAGGCAGTTAGAAAATCAAGTTTCCAAATAACTTCCCACCAACTATATTTATATCAATTTATGAGTTTCGTTTATAGTTATAAAATATGTAATATAATTTTGAAAAGTGTATCCAATTATGATAATTACTACCATTTTATAATCTGTAATCAATGGCAACCATAGGTATATTAAGCAAATTTAATTAACTATTCAAAAATGTTTGCCAAAGTAAAATTTCTGTCAGTGGTCAGCCATTCTTTAAAATTAAAATTGTTTACAATCTCTTCTTATTGCATGACATCTAGGGCAGGGATGGCGAACCTTTTGATAACTGCGTGTCAAATCAAAATGTTTGGTTTTATTTTATTTGCCTCGCGTGTCAGAAATTTTTCAGACCTTTTTTTCTTTTTTTAGTCGTTGAAACTATATTCTGTTATCTGTTGACTGTTCTGTAGTTGTAACTACGTTTGTACGTAAACGAGAAAAACGAATTTATTGATAATCTAATCTAATCTAATCTAATCGTTTACGAGCTTAGGAAATGGAATGTACAGATTACAATATCTTACGATATATTCCAATAATAAGTTAAAGATAGTTTCAAATTATCAATTATTTTTTTGGAAAGGGAAGTAAAAATAATGAATTATATTTGAAACCGGCGTGTCACGGAGTGACACGCGTGACATAGGTTCACCATCCCTGGTCTAGGGCATTGCAGGTTAGGAACTACTATTTACGTTTATCGTTTTTGTAAAGTATCGATGAGTATTTATTTTGGATTTATATTACATACTTTTAGATTTTATTTAATTTTACCAACTGTTATTAACTTAGATGTCAATAACGACATATCGTAGAACGTTATGTCGAATATAATAGGTATGTGTTAAAATTTCTAGCTTAAAAGTTAAAATTATTCTGAATATTTTAAAAATGGAATTGTTTATAGTTAATAATAATATACAAATTGTTTTAAAATTCCAGAAATACAAACTTATGAAGAATGCTATATTCAATTTTCAAGCCTTATGTGTTAACATTTAAAATGTTTAATAAAAAATAATTTACAAATGTTTGTGGTTTTGGTAAATTTTATATAGTTTAAACTTAGTAAATTCATGGAAAACTGTGATTATGTTTTAATTGATGTAAGAACAACACTTATTTATGAGTAGCCAGCTTGTATTAAATGTTCATGATTTTTATTCACAAAAAAACATTTAATGATACTTAAATAAAAAAAAATAGAGGGGAACCTAATATAATAATATTATACTTATTATAATACATATTATATTAAGAAAAAATAAAATTAATGAATGGGATAAAAAATAAAATATGAGGAAAATGGTTACTACTACGTCTACTATCACGTGTACAGTTGGTTATTGACCCCCCCCCCCCTTCCACAGATGAGAAGAGAGAGAGATGTTTGCTTAAAATTGAAACATATCACCCCTAATAATGCATTGTTATAGGTACTAAAGTTTGAGTGTTTCTATAATTGATCGATGTATTCGATTTTTCCACTGATTAAAAATAAAAAAAAAAGAGTTCACAGACCCCTTATAATTACTCTGATAAAGGCTGTCGATGCGATCGCTATAAATATATTGTTGTAGTTGTACCATAGTAATAACATATGGTACAACATTTTAATTAACAAACAACATCTGTGACCTTAACAGTGATTAGTATCGTGTCTGTTCTTAAAATGAGTATATGCGGTATATTATAACTCGCATTCTAATATACTATTTGGTTGATAAAATTAACATAAATTAAAACTATTACTCGTTGATTTATTTGTGTGACATATTTGCTATGTTGATATTTTAGATAATATAGGTACCTACCTATAGGTTTATTTTTACTGTCAAAAAATTACTGATGAAAAATATTGGTGGTTCGCATTTAATAAGTAGTAGCCTACGTTAGAACAGCATAAAATGACAAAGCAATTCTGAGTTAATCTATTATTTAATTTATTGATTTCATGCATGTTTGTCATTTAATATAGACATTTTTCGTATTTTCACATAAAATATATTTAATTGGTAGGTGGTAGGTTCACGACCACATAAGGTTCATTTTCATTAGAATAGTAACGGAGAATATAAGACACTAGGCAGTTGTTGTTTGCTGGAAAAAAAAATTATCTCATTTAAAATATGTATATTTTAAGAGTTTTGTCGTCGGATAAATTTTGTCACTAGTCAACAGTATAGGCATATTACTTTTTATATGTTTTATACGTTTTTTTTTATGCGTTCCTTTTCCGTCTTTTACTCCGTGAAACATTAGTAAAAACTGGCATAACCATATTATGTTTATTGGGGAATGGGGTGCTTTTTATTAGGTTTTTTCTAAATGTTCGCCTTACGCCCTTCCTTGACTGTAGAATGTTGATACTTCAAAATAATCCATTATTATCCTGGGCTTGCAAACGTTATTATAACGTTATATTTGACAGAAAAAACTATTGAAATTTGTAAACGTTTATGATGGAAAGCGATAATCAAAAATAATTAAATGCCACAAAACAAAACATAACATAAAACGTAATTTATAGAATATCATTAAACGAAAAATAACGCTTAACGAAATATTGTAATATCTATTTATTTAAAAAGTCTATTGATTTAGTAGAATCATTTAATTTCATGCAAACAATCTAAGAATTGATTATATTAGATTCCGTATCCGGGCCATTACCTACCCGCATTAGTAGTTTTTAAATTTATAGGTATTAAGTATTATTAACACTATTTTAAATAACGATAAACGCAAAACTTGTGTAACGTTTTAATTCTAAATAACGATAAACGCAAAAATTGTGTAACGTATTTTAATTGTAAATAATATAAAACGGAATTTTTTTCAAATGCAAGTCACGCTGTTATGAGTTATCTCGCAAGTTGTAACATGTTACACTGGTGTTCGTGGTTCAACTGGTACCTACCACTAATTTACTTAATATCATTATTAATTATCTTATAATAAAGGCCTGGTAAATAAATAGGTATATTATATTAGGTATTATAGGTATAGGTATTATACTATATTTTTAGTGGAGAAAACTTTTTATAAAAATATACACAATACACAGTTAAATAGTCAAAGTGCATTATAATATTATACACACATAAAATAAAAACGTAAATTGAAGAATTTAAATCGAAAAATAATACATTTTGGTTCAACTTATCTACATTTAAATTATAGACGATAATTGTTTTTTTGCGAAACGGAATTCTGGTATCAATATCATATAGAAGTTATTATTATTTTTTTTCTGGTAAATATATCTTTAACTAACTACAAAAATGTTTAGCTTACATTAATTATTAACAATTAGAAAATAATATTTCTAATCATTTTGTCCTTATTACAATGTTTACAATTTACAATTTTATTTATGTTATAGATTGATGGTGAAAAAATGCTGAAGTGTTCTCTTCGTCGGGGGCTTGGCGTAGAGAAAGAGGGTTGTTTAGGATTATGCGGGTTTCTGTACATTTGGGGTTGTTGATCAGTGATCACTATGATAATATGCACGACTATTGTGAGTAATTCGTTGGAAATATCACATGCTGCTGCTGGACGCTGGTTCTTTTCTGATGAGGTAGAAGTGGGATACTAGGGAGAGACCTACCCTCGGATGATGATTATTTCCTCAATTCTTTTGATGTCAGGGGTATTTCAATTTTTTTTATGTTTTTATTTTACAGTTGTAATGACTGCCACTCTTCATAAACAGACTATTCTAAAAAGAGTGTCATCATCATAACCCTAACATATATGTTATAAAATTGTGTATACAGCCACACAGATGTTTATATTGTAATATTTGGTCATTTATTATTGTACCCTTTTCTTTGTCAAATAAACTGTTTCATCGGCTCGGACGACACCCGTCGACCATCGGACCGATCCACACAACAGCACTCTCCTTGCGTGTGCCCTCGGCGTTAGTCATGCGTGATGAGGGATATAATATATGTTCAGTATAATATTTGTGTGTCTTAAATAATAAATGTAATTTTTTAAATATCTGTAATATATTAATTGTATTCTTGATTAATACCAATAATTATAAGTAAATCAATATTAAACCTATTTCTTCTTCCTTCGCTCGTCGAGTACCTAACAAGTCGCAGTCTAATTACTAATTAGGGTAAGTTAATTTATTGTATAATAATAAATATATATTTATGAGGAGGTAGTAACTTAGAGTGCGTGCGCAACACATAAATATTAAATAATAAAAAAATAATAACTATTTATTTTATAATAATAAAATAAATAGTAAATAATATACAAGTAAAAAAAGAGATAAATACGTATATATTGTATGCACATCCTATTTTCCCATAACTACACAGTGCACAGTTCTGAGTTTATTTAAGAGGGATATTTACTGAGTATTTCTGCCATTCTCTCCGTAATTTTTATTATTAATTATTATTTCGATAAGTCAATAACTGTATAATAAAACTGTTGTTTTAATACTACAAACATATTTTAAGCTATAATTTCGTCGTCGGAACACAAAAAATATTATTTAAAACTTTGAACCGGCGCGCGGCCACGCTTGGCTGTTTCTTGAATGGTATGAGACGTGTCGAGAATATTAATGTGGAGGTTATAGGCACACGCATATATAGTAGTACTCGCCTCAGGTGTAGAACAGTGGCGTATCATTGACGTGAAATGATTCCTCACACACATTGTGTACGAAAAATGTATTTTGTTTTCACGATACATTGTGCCCGTGTGTGTCCGCGGTTCAGTGGCTTTAATATCTGCACCACTATTATAAGCTTTTTTGACGACTTCATAGCGAATAATATAATACGAGAATAAAAGTAAGAATTCCTTTTGTTTTTTTTTTGTCTTTCAAAACATCAATTGACTCGCATCTGTATACATTCAGCAAGAAGTATGAAAAATCCGCAGTATTTTTCTTCATAATATTTTTGAATCTTACATTTTTTATTGTTGCTTATAATAATATAATATAATGTATTCATATAGGCTGTAAATGTAAAATGTTAATAATAATTTGTTATGTAGGTTTTTATATTATATAACAAATTCAGCTAGTAGGAAAACGTTAATGCTAGACGTAATTTATAGATATTTTTCAGAGTTAGTTTTGTTGATATATTTTTGGTGCTCATATAATACTTACGTCTAAATAGTTTTTCTAAAAATATTATTTTAGATTAAAATACGACGTACCTGCCAACGATATAATAATAATTTATAGATAATACTGTAGATTTTGATATTATGGTACCTATTACCTATTTAATACTTTATAATTCATTATAATATAATAGACATAATATATAGGCACGTATTCCTAAGTGAATTTTGTCGAGTTGTAAGTATGGACTGGGTATGTAATACACTAATGCCTTTAAAAACCATCGAAAGCGCGTAGATACTAAAAAATGCTTCTGTGTACTAAAAATTTAAAATAATGTAGGTACCTATAAAATTCACTTTTTTTTATTTTAAACAAGTTTTGAACGAACAAATTTAGGTATTTACACGTGTTTGGTAGATGAGTATAAAGTGAGTAACTATTATATACATGACAACTGAGTGACGGGTACCGTCACGCATCAATATCGATTTTACATTTTCTAGACGGAATATTGAACGGGGAATTATTATAGCGATTTAATATTATTGTAACCGCTCGTTATCTCGATAATGACGTCGTATGAAATACTGAATACGTTCAAAAAATAATAAATAGTAATATGTACATTTGAGTTATAAACTTATAAAAACTTTGTTAACGAGTACAAATCATAAAAAGTGATTAAAAAAAAAAAAATGGATTTTAATGTTAAATGGCATAAAACATTTAAATGCTCTAAACATTTAAAAATTGTCAACAATTGCAAAATAGAAAATTCTTATTCAAAAATACCTATATGAAAGGGTTATCGAACAAAACGACTATTGCATTGCTATCGCTCTGAAAAACATTGCAAAATGCATCGAAATTCAAACTCTATACTCTATAGTCTCTATAATATTATAATATGAATGTTTTAGATTCTTAGCGGATCGATGAATGCACTGATTTTACAATGATGCATGTTTTTAAAATATTTATTTGTGTATTTTTACAAGATAAGTACCTAGTCGAAATAATGCTTCGATTTTCAACTTTAGTAACTTTTCTGACGGGAAAGTGAATAGGTATAGTTGGTGCATTTAAATAAAAAGCTTCGGGAAAAACCAAACATTTTTTGAAAAATCGATTAAGTTTGTTTGGCGTTACTCAAAAATTACTTACCTCAGATACTTTAAATTTTCACCAAATATTGACGTGGCAATTTTCCATACACGATGAAATTTCAAAAAAATTTTTACTCTTTTTAAACTATTTATAGGGTTCAGAAAATTTTGAGTTTTATACTGTCGATAAAAATTGTTTGCTCGGTCAAAATAATTGTAAATTTAACACAAGGTTCCTCGTAAATTGTTGCTTGTAAAAATTTAAAAAAAAATTGTTTAACTATAGCTAAGGATTCAAAATGTAAAACTAGATATTTAATCGAAAAATAATGATTATTTAGTTGCTCCTTATTTTGTTGTAATTTAAACATATTATTCGTGGGTACCTACTTAAAAGTTAAAATCTTTTAAGTCCGTACCTATATTATTAATTATTATTATATTGTGTACAGTGTACACACAATTATATTTTTTTTGGAAAAGTGTCTAATAATAAGATAAATTGCTTTAATAGCAATAATATTATAAATATACTTGGTAATATTAAATATAGGCTGACAGACCGCCTTCTCTCAGAACGTTTTGCGCAAACAATAATTTTATATCATTGAATTCAAATTTAATACATTCGTTATCTAACCTCTCGAGACACCTACTATGCAGCAGATACAATTGCCAGCAAAATGTTGTAGGTATCTATTTATTTATTGTTGTTCTTTGATCTTAAAATTCTGTTTCTATGGCCATAGGTTATATGTAGTTACCTCTCTGTAAATGTAAAATCCATTAAAATACCAATATAAACAATATCTCTTTTTCTTATAATTATTATAAAGTAAAAAAAGGTGGGCACCGCTCTACTGTTTAATAGGTGTCTAGTGCGTCACTGTCTTGGATGTGTTTAATTTGAATTCTATTATATAAAAAAATTGTATACGCAAAACGATTCTGATCGAAATCAGCCTATATATTATATTGCCAAGTATATCTTATGCCTTATGGTATTGCAATTGAAGAAATTTATTTTACCACTACGGTACCTAGAGTTTGAATTATTTGAATATTGTGTTTAATATTCTTTAATAGTTTCAAGTACCAACGAATGATATTATTAAATTACTATAAAATAACTAAAACCGTTATTCTTCATTAAAATATCTAATTTCATCCAAATTAAAAATTAAAATGTTCTATAGTAAAATTATATAAATAAATATAATAAAAAAACATGTTTCTATATTTTTTAGAGTTTTTGGTTACAGTATTTCAAAAATGTTTAACTACAAAATAATTTGCGAATTTTAATGATTTTGATGAATTTTGTAAAACTATTAATCTTGAATACTTATTTAAGAAAATAGTTCATGTATATCCTTAATTTATTATAAACTGCTATTATAACAACTTAATTTGATGATAAGTAGGTATTTACAATATACTGGCATATAGGCATAATAATCTACCTTATAGATAGATCATAATAATTAATTTGTGCCAACTCGTGGACACTCTGTGTGTTCATGTGATCTTCAATATGTTACCCATCAAGAATAGGGTATAGTGTACTGTATAATATTATTACTATTTTAAACATTTAATAAACCTTTGTTTATGTTGCTATATGATGTTCGATTGTGTTGGCTTATGGAAGCAGGTCATAAGTTTCTAGGACCTGCAAAATACAACTTAGAAAAATGTATATATATCAGTCCAGAAAGTACCTAACAACCCGGTTTAGACCGGTTTGTGCAGGTATAGTGAGAATAGGTAATCAACTTATCCTTAACTGGATAGGATTGGGTATAAATATCGATAACCACTTGGTTTGGAAGAACGAAGGAAGTGTGATGCAGTACTCTGGGAAGTAAAAATAGGATATTTTAATTATCTTATAATTAGGAAAAAAAACTAACGAAAACAGCTGGAAGAATTTAGTTTTGTTGTTGTAATTCAGAATAGAATATAAGCATGCAGCCATACAATTTTCATCAAAATACTGAAAATAATACTTTCAAAATAATTTGACTTTTTTTGAGCTATTCGTCACATTTGAAATTATTTTTCAATTTATATGAATACGGTAAAAAATTTGAAGGTACAAGTTACAAAGTAAGATCAAAATATCAAAAATACATGATCTCATTTTTTTTTATGTGGGAAGTTCAAATTTTTGTTAAAGACATGATAATTTGCAATTATTTGACAATTGAACATTTATAGAGTTTTCTCTTTGAATTTCCAAGACTTGAAAATGTAATAGATACAAGGTTTTTTATAAGTCGTAGTCACTGGAAATAAAAATGGTATTAGTATAATGTCACAATAGTATTTATATATGGTCGTTCAAAAGTCAAATTTTTGCAAAATCACATAGGTGATAAACAAAAAGTAATGACTTTGGTAAGTTACGTGTTAGAATATAAAAAGTATTAATCGTAGTTATTTGTAGCCTCCCAACATTATTTCTATATACATATTGATATGTTCGATATGTTTAGACTATTATAAACCATTTATACTATGGACCTATATTAATACTATTCTAAGATACTGACTTGTACGCAATTTTTTTCTGAATATTAAGTCTAACATACTAAATCAAGAAATTAACAATAATATAGAATAATATCCTTATAAGTTATAAACATAAAAGCTGATCCATTCGTCTCTAAATTCGTCTCAAAACCGTTCTTTCATCTACAATTAAAATGTAATATATCGATTTAACTCAGGGACTGGAACTGAACCTGAAAGAACCTATTCATAAACCGGAACCTTCAATATATTACGATCAGAAATCTTTATTTTAATATCTAAAATTATTATAATACGTTTACAATTATTTCATACTACCCTTGTAACTTGTAAGGTGTAGTATATAATTGACATAACTAACTAACCAAAATGTAACTATACATTTATAATTTATTGTTTTAGATAGTTATAAATTATCATTATAATTTTAGTATAATATAATAAATATTCAAACCATATTATGATGTCTACAATTCTGAATATTATGTTATATTTAAGTCTTAATATTCTCAAATTTTTTTTAGAAATAACAATTAGAATAAAATAAATCATATTATTTTAACCTAACAACGTCAATATATCATAAACTTAAAGAATTGTAATAACATATATTACATTGACTCAATAATTAATAATCACTATAATAAACTGTGTTTTTATTAGTTTTCCGATCGCACTTATTTATACTACATAATTGTGTCCTAAATAATAAATACCTAATGTTTAATAATCAGTGGCGTACCCAGCTGTACTGAGGGGATCGATACCCCCCCCCCCAAAAAAAAAAAAAAAAAATTCAGAAAAATTTAAAAATTCTTTCAATGTCCCGTGGACGTATTACGTGAGACGTAATGTTTGAAAATTTCATGAAATTTAAAAAAATGAAATATTTCAAAATGTGTGAAATATTTCAATTATCATTATTTTTGTAGTTTTGTCTTGTAAAATATTAAATAATTAATCTAAATAAATTAAATACCTCATTAGTCATTAACACACATTTTTTTCTTAGTTTTAATGTTTAATAATATAATATTGTATTTTTTTGCTGTACCTATTATTTGATGTAAAAATGTAAAATAAATAAGGAATAGATAGGTATATTGTATATGTACCATGTACGTGGTAACTTATATAGTTATATGTTAAAAATCAGATCAGAGTTTTCTTGATCGAGAATCCTTATGACATGTATTTGTATAATTGTATATAAAAAAAACATAATAAAAATATAAAAATGGAATATAAATTTAAAAAAAAACGCTTGGGTATAACGTTTATCATATATGTTATGTTATGAAGATTATTGTTTCTTATTAATGTTAACATGTATTATAATTATATAAAACAAAAAACATAATAAATATTAAAAAGAAACAGTAAAAGGAAACCAGTACTTAGGTATATATTATAAAGATCATAGTTTTCTTGCTAACGATTCACATGAAATAATATAAATTATAATTATAATTTATATATAATAAAAATATAAAACAAAATAATATTTAAAAAATAAAAATGAAATAATTAATAAAAATCCAATATTTCACAAAACATTGAAATATTTCTCATACTTCAAACACTAGTGAGACGTAACCCCAATGTATTAAAATTGTAATTTGTTTGAAGGTTGCTACAAATTACAAAAGCCTAAAATGTGATATACCCACGAAATCAATACACCACACTTATGATGAACTATATTTAAACCAATCTTTTTTATATAAAAAATTGTCTGCACCTAACCCCACAAAAAAAAAAAAAAAATCGAAATTGAAACTCATCCACATTCAATGGCCTATAAGATTTGGTTTTATTATATTTTGAAAATAGGTTATTAAACAATAATGATTAGAACATTAATACTATTTGTATTTTATGTAGGTAAGAAAATAAGAAAAATATCAAAATTAATGCGATAATCGCTGGAATATACACTTGAAATATACAAATGTATTATTAAATTATATTTAGGAATATTATTTTAGTTTGATTTGTTACATCTACGCGACACGTGACTTCTTTTTCGACATCCGTGATTGCTTTACGTTCAGATTTGATTTACGTGGAAGTTGAAGGAAACTAAAGACCTGTTTATTTAATTCATCCACCAAATTCTGTAAATAAATGTACGACGTTAGGACACAAATACACAAATAAAATTTGCTCTGTTAATACATGACGGCTCTCATTTTTATTATCCATGGCTTTATTTAAAATGTGTGTGGTAGTATCTTGCAGAGTAGTTATTTCTTTTATTTTATTTATTAGTCCAATTGTTTTTTCAATTAATAACTCATTCGAATGATTATCCACGAATCGTTCTCTGATTACATCCTACGCAAAATGAGTAAGTAGTTAATATTTTAGTCTGTATATTATAGTAATTCCTATTGTATTTGATTAGATATTAATACTTGACTGGCTGTCATGAGTTCAAACAATGCATGGTAATTCAAATTTGGTGTTGAACTATCCATTTGGTTGGTAACATTTGAATCTAACAAGTAAATACAACAGATGATTAGTATATATATATATACATATAAAAATTATATTTACTTGATACGACTGTTGATTTCTGTAAAATAGTAGGTGGTTGAATTTGGTGTGGTATTGAACTGATAAAAAGGAAATCATTATAGTCTACAACACTTGTTTCCAGTGTAATACCTGTGAGCTATTCAAAAACCATAATTTAACCAAAGCTTGAAAGCAATCCAAGCCTCAAAATATACAGTGCTCAGTAAGTAGAACATTTTGTGTTAATGTTTTATATTATGTATTATGTCAGTAATTTCAGTAACGCAAAATGTCATACTTTCACTTTTTTGGGAACTCGATTCCGTTTGATTTTGATCAAACAACGGATTGTCAAAATAACTCAAAAAACTCTTTTACGTACCTACGACTTTCTGTGCAATGTTGCCATATTTTATTATTTTCAATAATATATTTATAAATTGTATATTCAATATGGGTTGGTCATTTATATAATATAATAGTGCCATTGATAATAAATCGACCAGACACAACACGATAATGTACTACCGAGACATTTCACCCTAATAGGTAGGTAATATAAATTTGTTCATTTTTTTACCAAATGCAATAACGAATCTAATACAGTCAACTCGCGATATAACGAATTTCAAGGGACCGAGAAAAAAATTCGTTAAATCGAAAGTTCGTTACATCGAAATTATATTATACCGCGATATTTTCAAGGGACCGGTAGTTTTATTCGTTATATCAAGATTTTCGTTATATCGATATTCGTTATATCGCGAGTTGACTGTATGTAAAGCAAGAATGTAAGATAAACCATTAGTACATAATAGCACAGACACCTAAGTGCTATAAGCTGATATTTATGGAGATTAAGTTAAACCAGTCGTTTTTCTTTTAAGTAAAAACTTAAATTTTCCATATTGACTATTTCAAAATTTGATTTCTATAACACACCGCAATTTATACTAACACAAAATTACGAGGTCACCGACTGGTGATTAGGTAAACTGTATAACGTACAACAGCGATAATTAAGATAATATGATACAATACAACAACTTATCTGATATAGAATGATTGTATCGTTGTTGTATGTTATATAAATATTACTATAATAGTTAGGTACGTAAAATGTTTGCCAAGTAATAAATATAGTGTATATCAAATACACTAAAAACAAAATTCAATAAATTTTAATATTTTTGATAACATAGTCGCAATATGTTTGGCAAAGCCGCTGCGTATCCAATAGGTAGTTTTGTCAACTTAAAGATATTTAATGATGTATGCAATATAAAACGCTATAATTAAGTCAAATAGCAAAATACCTATGTAACCTTATGGAAATCTGGCAACATTGCACTAAAGTCTTAGGTACAAAACGTGTGCCTTAAAATGTGAACAATTTCGTTCGCCGATGGGTTGTACGGGATCGTGTTTTACCGGATAATTTAAGATTTTCAGTGTTTAAAATTAGATACCTTTTTATCGTAAGTGCACGAAATTGTCCAATCATATTGGTTTGTGTCATTTCTCATATTAATGTAATCAATGTCAATATTCTTGATTAAAATAACCTCGATTACAAATACTAATTTTGTCGAGTTTTCAGTTGTAGATTCTGAAGTTCCTTTTGATTCAGAAAACAGACACAATTTTATTGTTAACAACAAATTACTTTAAACTATAAAGTGAATTGATAAAAATAACCCAGGTATATAACACTAAAATACTTATTTAATATAGGTATAGTTATTAAATCAAACACTTGTGTTATGAAATATAAATAAAATCAAGATACTAGACAAAATTATGCTCTAAATAAAAATGTATTAGGTACATATTAACATATCATTTTAGATTCTGAGTGGAACAATGAATGTATTGATTTTACAATGATGTGTGAGATTTTTTTTTGATTTTTTTAAAACTATTTTAGATTATGAGTGGAACGATGAATGTATTGATATTACAATGATGTGTATTTTTTATTTTTTTTTTATTTTTGTGTCTGTCATCACCTTTTAGGACAGTAAAAGTGCTTGGATTTTCTTCAACAGTACCTTTTCTGATAGGAAAGGGAATCTAGTTGGTACTTTGAAGGGTCAAAAGTAAAATTTTTCCAATAGTTTTCAAAAGCGCCGTGAAAAATAAAAGAAAAATTAAGGAAAAACGGGAATTTTTACGCAAAATCTGTTTTCGAAAAAATTGATTTTGGTTTTTGGTGTAACTTAAAAACGAATGACTGTAGATACATGAAATTTTCACTGGTTGTTTATATTTCCATTTTCTATACACCATAACATTTCCCAAATATTTTGACTTATTTTGAGTGGTTTACGGACATTTGTAGTTTCCATTTTTTTTTATTTTTTTTATATAAATATCAATAAAAATGTATTTGTTGGTTAAAAAAGCTTGAAAATTTAATAGAAGGTTCCTATTATATTTTTTCAAAGGAAGATGAAAAAAATTAAAAATCCATAGTCACAATTTTTTTTTTATAAGCATCTAAAGTTCAATTATTGACAAAATACGTAAAAATGACGAAAATTCGCAAATTATTTTGAGTTAGAAATTCATGAAAATTTTTTTTTTAAATCTAAGATTTGAAAATGTAATACAAGATTCCTCATAACCTTTACCTTTTCTTTTTAAAAAAAAAGAAAAATTAAGGCAAAACGAGAATTTTTACGCAAAATCTGTTTTCGAGAAAATTGATTTTGGTTTTTGGTGTAACATTAAAATGAATAACTGTAGATACATGAAATTTTCACTGGTTGTTTATATTTCCATTTTCTATACATGATAAAATTTTCAAAATATTTTGATTTGTTTTGAGCTGTTTACGGACAATTTCAGTTTCCAATTTAATTAGTTTCTTTTCTATGAATGTCAATAAAACTTTATTTGTTGAGTAAAAATACTTGAAAATTTAATACAAGGCTCCTACTATATTATTACAATGACATTTGAAAAATATTAAAAATCCTTAGTCACAGTTTTTTTTTATTAGCATTTAAAGTTTAAAAATTGACAAATAATAGTGGAAAAATCACGAAAATTACGTAATTATTTTGAGTTT
>NC_042493.1:82238061-82262602 GCF_005508785.2 Acyrthosiphon pisum
TTAAGTTTTTATCTATTGGGTCAAAAAAATGTAAAAAATGTAATACAAGGCTCCTGATATATTGTTAAAATAGTAGTTGAAAAATATTAAAAATACATACACAGTTTTTTTTTTATAAGCATTTAAAGATCGAATTTTGACAAAATTTATCAAATTTAAAATTGAATAATTATTTTGTAGTTAAAAATTCATGAAATGATCAACTTTTATATCTAAGGATTGAAAATTTAAAACAAAATTCCACGTAAGTAGTTAATTCTATTACCAAAAAATGTAAAAATACATAAGCACAGTTTATTTTATAGTCATTTTAAGTTCAAATGTGGACGAAATTATATATTAAAAAACCTAGAATAACTATTTTTGTTATTTTTTTGTGATAGTATAATATTATTCGTGGGTACTTGAAACTTCTAAAGTATTCTAACGCGTTATAAGTACCTAATGGATATTGTGATATGAATTATTTGGAATTTATTATAGATACCTATAATTGGTCAATTTTTTTTTTAATACCATAGATAAGTATATCATATATCTTATACCTAGACTGACATACCGTCTCCACTCAGAATCGTTTTTCTTTTACAGTGATATTATATCATTGAATTCAAATTTAATACTATCCATTATACAGTGACCCACTTGTAACCTACTGTATAGCAGAGCGACATCCACTTACCCACTTTTTTTCAATTCGTTTTTAGAGGTGAAATGTACAATTTAGTATTTACCACCACTAAAGTAAGTTATGTTATGTATTTTAGGTTGGTAGGTGGTAAATGTTTAGGTATTATGACAATACTGATACGGACCTGATGAATTCATCTGGTCACCTATTTGGTTAGAATTTAAAATTTGAGTATTGTTGTTGAAATTTGGATCTAAAAATATAGCTGGAATCATTGCTATTTTTCCGCGTGTACGACACGATGCAAATACTGTAGGACCACCAGCAGTAAGATTCATGTCTACTACTCGCATTTCCATCATTACATCATCAAAGTGTTCTAGATGACAGTATATTGTGTATAAAGCTGCTTTTTCGATGTTCAGTATCGCCCTGGACAGTGGGTAGAAAAGCAAAATAAAATCAATGTAACTTACGTTTTCGCAACGTCTTACGTGGTAAATATTAGTTGTTTACTTACCTAGCCAATAGGTTCTCAGCATTAGGCTTATAAAACCTATTTCTCACATGCTTATTAACAAAATCAGGCGTGTAAATATTATCACATACAGTTGTGTTGTATTTGTGTGAAATATAATGCTTTAGCTTGCCGCACGAGTGTAATATCTCATACGGACGTCCAAATAATTCCAGTTTATAAGAAAAGTTTTTCAAATCTGGAATTTTTTCCGAAGTCCACGCTATTAGCGAGTATCCCTTAGTGGTATTACGAACCATATACATATTCATTTCAATGTTCGATGGTATCACTTCCATTTGAGTATCGTTGTCGATCAACGTTAAACTAGTATTGCAATTGTTGTTATTTTTATGTGAAAATTTCAAAATTGTCGGCACCAATTCCTAAAACAATTGATTTAAGCCTTTATTACTGGTCCAAATGTCCAATAAACATAGCTTTCAAGTTTTATTAGTTCGTTATACGATTCTAAAGATTAGATTTATTAGCATTTAACAAATGTACCTACTTAATATAGGGTTTTTTTAAAATTTTTTATTAATTAACTCGCGACAATTTAGGCCATTAGATGGTTTTTAACTGTACGAGAGGGTAGGTACTGTAGGTTTTTAAGCACGTGTGTTTTTAGTTTAGCAGAATTTTCAAGTGGGCACCTGTAGGTTTCTGCCATGCTAGGGTGGGGGATGGCGGCCTCCCTCTCCAGACACGGTGGCTGCCCGAAGAGAAATGCTGCCCGAGACTGAGGATCGAACCAGCAACGGCGCACGTCGCAACCGACACCTTAGTCCACTCGCCCCCTCCATCCCCCTTTTATGGATTTTGTATAGGTATATTGCTTCAAATTGATTATGCAAATGCAATTAAGCAATTTAGTTATGAATTTGTATACCTAAATAATAGCAAATAATGTATGACATTTTTAGAGCCAGGTGCTGGCGTGATGCAGTTTCAATTTAAATTTACATGCGTATACTATAATATATAATATATAAATTATTATATATGATTGAAAATGTTAAAAATTAATACTAAATAACACCCCCTCTTTTGTGTGATACTACTACTAGAATTTTCGTGGAAGAAGTGATCACCACGCCCACATTGCATTTGAATGTTGTACTCAACCAGCGAGAAAATTAATTTTTTCAGCAGAGGTGTTCCACAATACCTCCTAAATAGTCCCCAAGATTCACCACATTGCTTTTTTTTTTTTTACCATGAAGTAGTATTGGATACTTCTGACCGCAGACAAGTTCAAACAATAAATGTTGGGAGGTTTTTAAAAAAAATGTGTAAAGATAGTTGGTTAAATTAAATAGTAAATAGAAACAACAATTATTATTATATATTTATCACTCGAGTGAGTTATTTTAGTCGCGTATTTTAGTTATTTATATTCCTACAATATTGTTGATTTTTTGATAAATTAATTAAACTTACTGATGTCGAATGTGTGTTGAGTTCTAGACGAAACAATAACAACGCATCAATAGGTTTTGTAGTATTCTCATCAAAATTAATAGTAATCATATAGTTAAATAAATCATTTTTAAAATGATATTCATTCAAGTCAATCTCGTCAGAATGAAATACATTGCTACAAATCGCATACATAATATTGTGAAATATAAATCTAAGAGAAAAAAAAATGAACTTACCATAATACTTCAAACATATTTGCATAAATAATTTTTGATACCGTTGGTTTAGTATGCACTTTGGACACATTTGTCCTAATATAAAATATAATCATTTATAAAATTACGTCTTACGATTATTGAACTGAATTTAATGCTTACGTGGGAGTACTTTTACCATGTGTAATTTTAGATCTGATAAGAGATTTTTTTATCACCATAGACCTTTCGTTTTTCAATTTTTTAGTACTTTGAGTTGGCTTTGGTTTATGTATTATTTTTTGTTTTAAAACAAATGCGGAAATCTGTTTTAGTCCCAATGTTTTGTTTTGTAATAATTCTTGTAATTCCGTGTATATTTCTGTAGTAGCGTTAACATCATTAAGGGATTTACTCTCTAAACAGTTAACCATGGCTGTTTGAACTTGCTACGAATTTATATTAGACAGTATTAGTTTTTTCCTATTAATAATTTATTTAATATCGTTAATGTACTTTCGAAATATTCGATAATCTTTCAATTTTCTTCAATTCGGTTTCGTTGTTGGCGGACTGTGGCATAAACGAAGAGTAAAACTTTTGTAAGTTTTGTCCACGGTCACCTGTATTTGGCTCCGTAGAACATAGATTTGAAAACGTTTGCTTTGTAGACACTAAAAATATATAATATCATGTATATGAATAATGAATATTCAACATTTTTATTTGGCTCTATTCAAGTAGGTGTACTATGCGCGGTGAGAAAATTACTCTAAGAACGTACAACACCGTCTGCAGGCGTTGAACGTTTACATGTAGAATATTAAGTAATTCGTTGTTGTTAAAATAGCAATCTTCTCAACACAAGACCAGACATCGGGAATTGTGAAATACCACGTGTCGATAATTTATTTTATATTTTATTAGTAGGTACGAGTACCGGAATACCTCAAGTGTTTAACTAAGATTAATTCTATATCTTATATAGACATATTATAGTCAAATATTAAACAGAACAAACTCACCGAGTAAGGCCGTCAACGATTTGGGTTGATCGTTGAGTTTTTCGTAAACGGCTTGCACTGTATGTAAGAGGGAGAAGTCTACAGTCGATTCGATTGTCAGCGAATACTTGGCCGGCAGTCCACCCCATATTTTCAACACGTTTACTCTGTTTGTTTTTATATATAAACGCGATGTCAATAATAATAATAATAATGACAATAACAATATACCATACTAGTATTATCACGCCCTACACGTATATGCAAATGTCACGCATGTACGCTGCAGACGGTATGCATATGCTCACCCAGGTTTAAAATTTATCACGACGTTTGACACTCCTCTTGTGCGAAGAGCAGCCAGCGGTGTCGGAAGTTTCGTCTCGTACCAGAGAAATTGTTCCACGTTAATATATGGATAGTCAATTACAAAGCGATTTGAAGGCGCGTCTAGTTCAATATTACCGTTATGGATTGTATAGTTTTTGCAAACTGATAATGTGATCAGCATAGCCTGACAATAAGGTGACTCGAAATCTATTTATTTTTTTTTGTTTAAGGAATATCACACTGATAATTAATACACACAACTATGGTTATGTGCAGTGCTCAAATATGTACAGTTGTGTACTTGTGCTTAAACTCTCTTTATATTGCTCAGAAAAAGGATACGTAAATAGGCGCAGCAGATATTGTGCGTGGACGGATCAATATCTTCGGTTCGGATATCTTCGTTTTGAAAGATGACCGACTTAAAAAATCGAAACGATTGGTATTTCTTGATGTAAAATTGCACATATCTGAAATAATAAATGATACGATATTATATATTATAGTAATGTATTTTTATTGCCATTTAAATTGTATACGTAGTAAAAGGTTTTAGATATGAAAAATCAAGCTCGTAATGATTGTCGTGTTCAGTGGATTTATATTTATTTAGGACTTTCATTAGTGGAGACGATTGATTCAGTGTTGAGGCGATTGGTGCAAATACATTTACCAATTTCATAAAATCATTCAGTTCTAAATAAGAAAACAATTAAATTTCTGAAATTGTTATTACAAAAATACAATTTTTCCGTGATTTATTACACCGAAAACAGAGCTAAACAAATGCCTACAATAATATATTTTTTACTATGCATAGGAAGGTGTTGGGTGTTAGGTGTTAAATGTTGAAGATGTTGTAAAAAAGAAGAGGTCTTCTTAGTAAAAATCTACAATACCGGTACTCAAATTAATTGATAATTGTCATAATTTGAGGACCGATAACATTAATGTAGTTTTTCAATCCTATTAAATTTGCTTAATTTTATTGTATTGTAACAGGTAAAATGACTAATTAAACCTATGTAAGCAAGTATAATGTAAATTTTACCATACAACACAAACAAATAATAATGAATTATTTTTGTTATTTATAAAACTATTAAAAATAATTAAATTAAATTAACTTACACATTTAATTTGTGATTATATAATTAATGGCTACCAATTAAAAGTTAATAATTTACTTATTATTGTCATTTGCCATGTATAGTTGTAGAAGTTAGTGTAAATATCGAAGTCGCGATTATTCGATAATATTGTGATTGCTACTGGCATACCCTCGACGAATGTCATTATTATTTTGTTGATAACGTTCACTGTTTGGTAAGCATGTTTAGTATTTCGATGAAATTTTATTTTTTAAATGATATACCTTCCAACTTTCAATTATATTTAAGCAGCATATTAGATCTTATCTTTCCTTTATTTGTTTAAAATAGCAGGATATTTTTAGGTAATTATTTAATATTTAGTAAGAAATGTAAAATTTCTTGAACATTTGTTCTACTGTTGAATATTTAAATAACTAATTTTTGTTTTATTACACTAGACACTAATTTTTTTATTCGACTTTGAAAAAACCATAAACTTGGGTTTATAGTGATTAGCTGAATTTATCATATGTTTAATGATGTGCTGGTTGGAACATTTTATTTTCCTCTTATATTATGAAATGTAAGAGGCAGTAAAAACAAAATTGAAGTATTTTTAAAAATGGATTAAAAAATAACTAACTTGTATTCTTAAATTTAGGTAAGTTTTTTTTTGTAAAGGTTTAAAAATTTAATTTTTACTAACAAGTACGCAGTAAATATGATTAAACGTTCACGTCTACATTTAAATTTACATACATTATATAATTACCTAAACTAATAACGCTATAAATAATATAATAACAATGAGATGTATACCTACCTATTGTAATACTAATTACATTTAACATCAATAATAATCAATTGTATTCAATATTAAAGAGAACAATGGGTCAACAACCTTAAAATCTTTGAAATATTTTTATTTAAATTCCAATCATGTTATCATCAGGACATTAACATTATCTTTATATCATAACATAAATAAATCTTCTATAACTTTAACAAATAGTAAACACACATGTCGGACAGAATCAGAGTTATGCCGACCCTATTCATTATATGCTATTCAAATATGTTACCTAGATACTTAAAATATTTATTATGCATATGAAAATTGAAATAATGGCATTAATGCATTATCTATGATAGAACATTATCATCAGACAACTACAAAATAAACAAACAAAAAAGGTGAGCAGTGGATACCACTTTGCTGTACAGTAGGACTCGAGTGGATTACTTTAATGTGTTAAATTGGAATTCAATGATAATATAAAATCATTGTATAGGTACCTACAAAAACGATTTTGAGAGTCAGCCCATTTACCTATATTTTATGATAGTATTGCTATTAAAGTAATTTAATTTTACCATTAGTAATGCAGTAGGTATCAAGGTTGACTTAATTGTTATCTGATAACATTCATTTGAACATGTTATAGTGTGCGTTTAATATTATATTAATGTACCTTAAGAGTTTCAAGTACCCACGAATAATATTTTTAAATTACAACAAATTAATTAAAAATTATTATTCTTCTTTTAAATATATTATAATTTCGTCCAAATTTTAAATTTAAATATCTATAAAAAAAACTGTGTTTATAAATATTTTCTCCTAGATTTTTTGGTTTTAGTATAAACTACTAACCCATTACTATTTTTTTTTCATAATCAAGGGTAAAAAACTTATGAGGAATCTTGTATCATATTTTCAAATCTCAGATATAAAAAGACAATTTTTTATTAATTTCTTACTCAAAAAAGTTTGCACATTTTCGTGATAATGATAAATATTGTAATTTTAAACGCGTATAAAAAAAATGTGACAATGTCTTTTAGATATTTTATAATTAGTTCATCATCAAGTTATGAGGTACCATGTATAAAATTGTAAAATTTTATGACCAAGCAAATATTTGTAATTTACATTAAAAAAAAAAAAATTGAAAATTGTCAAGTTTTTATAAATAGGACAAAAAGTGTCAATATGAATTGAACATTTTATATTGTATGGAAAATGGTCTTATAAATATTTTGTGAAAATCAAAAGCATTTTAGATAAAATGTTTTTGGATCCTATAAAAAAAAAAAAAAAATAATCTATATAGGTAATTGTCTCTGCACCCGTTTATCTAATATATACAGAATTCAATGTTCATTAATTAATTTAGGATTAAACATTTTTATGACAAATATTATATTTTATTTTGCATCTTAAATTTGCATAATTCTAAGAAGTTATTTTTATATGTACTTTTAAAATAATATTTTCTTCATTTATAAACATTTATTAAAACATAAATTTGGCTTTTATATTATCCCTGGTAATTAATTTATATAGTAAGTACAAAAAAAAAATTGTCACATATTTGTAGATTGCTTTCAAATTAATAATTATACAATTTAAATAAATAAATGATTGAACTAAACATTTTTTCTTTATTCTATACGTCTTTGTTCCATGTACTCTGGATAGAATTATGTAATATATGTATAGACTATCTAGATTCTAGAGTACTTTTATTTTAATCCACGGTGTTATTTAATATTTATATAAGTACGTAGGTACGTAGAAATTAATTTCAAAGTCATTGCAATCGGTTTTTATTAAAGTCTTAAGTATTTAAACAACTTAAGTTTATGTAAAATGTCATTAATTTATGATTTAACTAATACTATATCATACAACATTAAGTAAGAAGCAGTATTGTCATAGTAAACAATACCTAATACTAATTTAAGTTACTATAAAATATAAGCTACTAACAATTATACAATATTAATTACATAGGTATACCATGTTTTCTGATTAAATTATTGTCAGTTGCCCATTTCGCCCATCGATATTTTTTCCAAGTTGGTAATGATTTATTCTTTATCATCTTGGCTTGATTCAAAAACAGTGGTTGTGAGTATCGACTTAATGGATTAGATTTATTATCCTAAATAAATAGTTTAATATTAATAACAGGTATATAAACAAGGGATTCTAAAACCCAAGTCGGGTAAATTAATGAAAATGTTTTATTGAATTAAGTTTAGTTGATATAAAACGTTTTAAAAAGTTTAAAGTTAGTAGTTATCCTAATTTTTTTTAAATTAAGTTAAGTTCAAAATTATATAGAAACCGGCAAACAAGAAAAAAATAATTTATCATTTTGTTTATCTGTTTTTACCGACATCAGTAATTTTTATGGACCGTAAACAATTTCCAAATTGCTAATGTGGCCTTTCAAAAATATTAATTGGTGACCCCTGGCCCATAGACATAATATTGTAATAAGAGTTTCACCCCCCCCCCCCCCCCCTCCCCACAATCTAATTTATATAAAAGGAATAAAACTGTCGTCTCCAATTTTTAAGGACTACCTAATAGTATAAAATATATATATAAAATTAAATATATAATATATAAATTGATATTTTTAAACATTATAATATATCATTCTATAAGGAGAAAAAAATACATTTTATTACCATGATAAAAAAAAAAAAACTCTAAGTAGGCACCTAATTATTATTATATTCTAACCATGATAGCAGTATAATATATAATATAATATAATTATATTTTTTAATACGTATTTTAATTTCCGAATACATAATAAAAGTATTATTTACAAGATAGCAAATCAAAGCACTGAAAGAATCATTTATTTAAAATAAGTAGCTAAGCCCTGACATTTTGAGTTTTTAAATATTTGAATAGGTACCATAAAAATAAAAATATACTTATTATTAATGAATACCCGGGTGCTATAATATGAAATCATAATTTGGAATTCCAAGGTTTTCTTATAACTTATAGACCTAAATATTACATCATAATATTATGAATACAGAATACAATACAGTAAAATTACAGATATACAATAACTAATAAGGAACATATTATTATTATTATATGATTTAATGTTTTGGTCAACAGTTATTTTAGTTGTTAAGTATGAGATCTAAGATTCTCCAATCAGACAGTAAAGTAGGTATGCTTAAAATTGGGTTGCTGAAATTATTATAATTTTTGACGCTTCTCATTATCGCACAAACATGACCCAATACCGCACAAAATGCATAACTCAATACCACACATAAAAATAGTATGATACCGCACAGATTTATAAAGCTACTAGCTGATCCCGTGCACTTCGTTACCCGTTAAATGTACAAACTGTATATGACTCAAACATTGTTTAATGCGTTGTTTAATATTTGGTGTGTGATATTCTAGATTTATCTTAATTTTTCTGTTGCCCAGGATAAAAATTCTGATTCACAGCAGTACATTATCAGGTAGGCAATCTACCTGCTGTTTTTACGTAAGTGTATGATTTAAATCTAAAATATCAAAGTTATACCAAGTTTGTCGTTTTTACTTAATTCCACCTACGATGGATAAATATAATCAATTAATACAAAAACCTAACCTAACCGTACTAAAATCCAATGAGTAAAAAAAACCAAATTTAACCCTTTTTAAATTAGCCTATCTTCTTCCAGTGGTCTAATCTACCCACAAACATTCATATATATATTGACAAAAAATAATAATACAAATCAACAAACATGCCCGATTAATCAATAGAAACCAATATACAATACACTATTATTTTTTTAATAATAATATTATTATTTTTTATATATACAACCAATAGCAACCATTTATAAACAAATATTTCTATCGTAAATAATAATATTTTTATTTTATTTTTTTCTGGACAACCCTTATCACTTAGGGGTATGAAAAATATATGTTGGCTGATTATCATACCTACTGAATATGCATAAAAAATTTCATAAAAATCGGTCAAGTCGTTTCGGAGTAGTATCGAGACTAACATTGTGACACGAGAATTGTATATATTAGATGATATATAGCTCAATTCCGCGCACAAAAATAGTACAATATCTCACAAATGTATTAAAACCAATACAAATTAAAATATAAAAAAAGCACGTAAGTGGATGTCGCTCTACTGTACATTAGGATAAAAATGGGTCACTGTACATTAGGATAAAAATGGGTCACTGTAATGGATGGTGTTAAATTAATTCAATTCAATGATATATCATTATATACGAAAAACGATTCTGAGCGGAGACGGTTTGTCAGCCTAGATTATTATTTTATATTATACTTATATTGTTATTATTAATACGGTAGCCGTTAAGTTGAATTAATATTATTTGCATATTATCATACTTCAATATTTGTATATAATAATATACTTGAGAACTGAGAAGTCTCAAGTACCCATGAATAATATTCTTAAACTTCCAGGCGCTTTTGAAAACTACTCATAATCACCTCCCCAAGTACCAACTAGATTCACTTGCCCATCGGAAAAGATACTGAAATTGAAAATTGAAGCATTATTTCGACTACTTATCGTGTAAACAGTCAAACACGGAAAAAAAACAATAAATAAAAAAACACACATATCATTGTAAAATCAATACATTCATGGCTGTGCTTAGAATCTAAAATATTAGATACAATTAAATGTAAATTCCACAAAATCAAAACACGGAATCTAAATTAAAAAATCAAAAATATGTATAATAATAATAATTAGAAATAGCATCTATATAGGTAGTAGATGAATAATATAATAGAGTATTAGGGTGACCTTACGTCCCGTTTTTCGTTCTTCTGTTCTATTTCTGTTTCTCACCAAAATGTCCCGTTTTCAGAAGGTAGACCAAAAAAACAATTTTGAGGCAACTGGAACTGAGCACCAGAAGTGCCTGGGATACAGTAAGACCTACATTAAAAGATGGCTTTCACTAACGCTTGCTTTCGAAAGAATTTTGCAGTTATATACATATGAAAGATTATTTTTTAAGTATAAAAATTGTCCAACAGTTTCAAAGTATTTCTCCGAGTGTCCAAATTCCAAGATGAGGCTTTTTATTGCCATGTGAAAAATATATGACCAAAATTGTATGCGCTGATAGGATATCCAGTACTTTAAAATCAGTGTGTGGTTTTGTCCTATTCGTATCATTCACATTTGTGTGGTATTGGGTGAAACCCTAATTTTAGTGTGGTGATTTTGGCCGAAAGCTTTCCTATTTATATCTATGGTTAGATTATTATACATATATAATTATTATATTTTACTTTATAGATAGTTGGTGACACTATAAATCCAACAACTATTGAGTTGGGGGGATTTGATCCATACATTGACATAAATTCGTCGTGGTGGCATTGAGTACCCGTGGTAGTCGTTACCTCATAACAATCTTTATGTTTAGAGTTTTTTTTATTTTTCGATTTGCTGTCTGAATCTAATTGTCCAATATTATCCAAAACTGCATTTGACGAGTGAGATACAATCGATGACCATATATTTTCTTTTGAAACGAGTCTATAGAGTAGAATAATTTAATAACCGTGAATATAAGTCACACCTGTTTATGTATAGAAATATATAACTAAGTATTAAATTTAATTATTTTCGTAATTACCTACGTTACAAAAAACCAAGGTTATTATTAACGAGTTAATAAGTTGAGTTAATTTTAACTTATTAACTTAACTTACTAGTTCGGTGTTTTAATTAACTTAACTTTAACTTAACTCATTTGCCTCTACATTAACTTAAAACCAACTCATATTTATCTTTATTTTCCCAATTAAGTTAATTTTGAATATTCCTAGGTATTATCCACAAAAATATCTTGTTTATTACGGATTTTCGGTTCATAATAATTATTATAAGTTCGCAGAATATAGAAAATATTATCAGAAAAAAAAGATATAATTACAAAGAAATTTGTATTTATGTTTAAAGATAAAAACTAATATATTGTATTAATAAGTTACTTATAAATATTAATATAGGGATAACATTATTCGTCCGTATGAAGACATCGATTCAACGAACTATATTCATAAATCATAACACCTATTCGTTAGTTACCTACTCATTAGTTATTAATTATTTTTTATTTGTATAATAATGATTATCATAGTTTGTTTGAATAGCAATATACCTAGTATGAATGATGATTACTATTCAAGTGATAATCAACTATTTAATTAAATAATACCTCATAAATTATTTTTTTTGTTATTATTATTATTATTAACTTAATTTATTAATTGAAGTTAAGTTAAGTTTACAGTATTTGTTAACTTAATTTAAACTTAATTGATATATTAAAAATATCTATAACTTAACTATTAATTTAATTGAAAAAAAAAACACTTAACTTAACTGAGTTAAAAGATATCATTAACTTGCCCAGCCTTGCAAAAAAAAACTATTGTTTTAAAGTATAGACACACAATACAAATAATAGGTAGGTAACTTAAAATGTAAACTTACTGGCAATTTTTTTGAATACAAGACCATCCAGTAAGACATGTTATTGTATTGAATTGATCAAAATCGTCGGCCAGAGAGTAAATACGTAACAGTCCTTTGACAAGTAATGGTAACCAAAGAACTTTGCTGTCTTCGCATAGAGGTAATAAAATGCGTCCGTCGGCACTTATTGGTAAATGATCGCTGACGCCTATCATACGAAACTTTCCCTTAAATAATACATCAATGTTGTAAATATTGAAGGAACTAAATTATTTTATTTATAATTTAAAATATCATTTAAATTATTTTATAACCGTTATCCAAATGACAATTTGAACTCCATACTAACCATGTAAAATAATTTAAGCCAATATTTTCCATATGGATTGTACTCTGGTTTTGATTTTTTATTCCACGCTACTTCAGCTTTGCAACGTGAAAAAACCAAGCTAGACGGATGCCATGGCTGTGGCCACTTATTTTTAAATCGAGTTGTATACAATACAATGTGATACAGAATCCATCGATAAACCTGAATCACGTGGAATGTAAAAATTGAAAATTGTACTTAAAGTTGACGTAATTAAATGCATGTTTTATTCCTTAGAACCACACCGATGACATATTAAAAATAACATAATGTATAAATACAAATATAATTAAAAAACATTTATAATATATATTACCTACTCGTGGAGTATTTGTAATATAGACAATTAATAAATATTATATTTTCAAAAATGTATAGAAAATAATAACCTAGTACAAAAAAAATAAACGTGTATAGATTACACTCATTGTATAGTATATTATACCTACGGTGCATATTTTTAATTTCGATGATAATAATGATGATTATTATTTTTCATTACACTATACGCACTACACACTCTACAGAGTGTCGGAGTTCTGAGATGTGTACATTATAATATCAGTACATCATAGAAACTATCGGAATATTATGAGACACTATGTATGTTATGTTATACGATCCTCTCCTTTAAATCCTCTCTGCTTGATAATATTATCAAGCAGATATTAATGCCACTTTATATATTTATACGTATTTTATATAATAAAAAAAATCGTAGTTTATTAAAACGTAATAATTTTTTCATCATTTTTAACCACTTGACTAGTTACATAGTTGAACGATTTAAATAAATTTTAATATAAATTTATATAGGTACCTATATAAATATACCTATATATATTATATACCTACCTATATACGATAAAGTTATTAATCGATTAGATTATTAGAAATATTACGTAAACTATCCTAAACTATTGTACCTAATAATATTATTGGAATAATATAATTTCTCAAGTAAACCGTGAAGAAACTATAAATCATGTTTTATGTTTTTTTTTCACTTATATTTATGTATTGTATTTAGTTTTTTTTATGGTTATTTGAATATTTATTGTGCCACTTATGACATTATTAAAAACTTAAAATTGTCAAGAATTTATTTTTCATCAATTTTATTTGGACATTTGTCATGTGAAATGTTGTAATAAAATTTGTTAAGTAATTTATAAAGATTATTAATTTAATAATGACATTTTCGCATTTAGACATTTAATACATTATACTATTATGAATAGATTTTAATGCTTTGCTGCTCTGCCTTTGGTTAAAAATTAGCTCATAACAACTCAAAAAATACATTTTTAGTTTCATGCTCTTTACACTGCGAACTTGGCGAACTGATAGGATTTTGTAGAATTCACTAGCTGGTTCATGTTGATCGTCTTATTAACCGGTTAGTTATTTGGAAACCTTATAAGTTTTAGTATAAATTATAATATACACAATATTCACGAACATATTATTATGTCTATTTTCATGACAGCTCATATTATATTCTAATGTAAACACACAACATATAAGGAATAACATATATTATAGTCTACATTCCCGTTAATTTTTCTAGTGACCTTAAAAACATTTGGTTACGTTCATTATTTTTTGTCTAGGAAGGTACTGATGTAGTATACTCGTAATTCGTATATTTCAAATATTCGAATAAAAATGATATAAGATGAAGATTGAAGGTACTGAAAGAAAAAGTATGTACAATATCCGAGTCTTGCGTGCTATTTAAAATATATGTTGGAGGTGGGTCAATACGATTATAAGGTTAGGTACCTTGTAATGAATGTCAATAATTATAAGCTAACTACTAAAAATGCAAAACCAATTCTTCGTACATTTTTAATTTTCGATATAAAATATTGTCCTTGGGTTGAAAGAATTAAAATAATGTTTATATTAAATAAAATTGACGAGGCGCGAGTAAATTACATTTCATTGATAAATAATTGTAGTAGTTATGATAATTAATTAATTTACAAATACTTATCCGTTGAATTAATAATGCATAGAAGTGTTCTGATTTTAAATTTATTGATAATTACATTCAATTAAAATAATACATTTTTAAGTATCGTTAAAAAGATTTTATTATATGTTGATTGGATTAATTTACTCCTATACTTAATAAATGTGGTTGTGAGAAAAAACTACGGAACCTTCCATTTATTAGATCTCTCAGATTATTGATAAATGGGGAATGTATTAGGGCCCTTATTACAATAGTTGATCTAAGGTTAAACCGCGGAATTCGGCCGGTAAAATCAGTGTGTTAAACGCACTCGAAGTGTAATCGACTATTGTAATACGGGCCCTTAGTTATATACATGTGATATTTTATCAGATTCTAAGCGGGGAGGGATAAATGTAGGTATGGTTTTACACTGATATTTTTTGTGTATCTGACGTCGCCATAGAGCAGTCAAGGTGCAGTAAGAATGCTACAATTTTCAATTTTAGAGTGGTTTTTGGTCAAACATTGGATCTAGTTGATACTTTGGGGAGGTCAAAGGTAAAAATAAGCAAGATATTTTCAAAATTTTTGGGAAAAACTAAAAAAAAATTATAGAAAAACTGGAAGTCTTATGCAAAACCAGTTAATCACAAAATCAACTTCTTTTTTTTGTTTTAAATCAAAAATGAATAAACATAGAGACTTGACATTTTCACCAAATATTATAATAGTGCATTTTATAGATATACCTAATTAAATTTTCAAAATATTTTGGTCTTTTTTAGCATATTAATTAGACTTGAAATTTTTTAATTTCTTTTAGTTATTTTCGACAGGCATATGTTAAAACTTTTGTTTGTGAGTAAATCAGCTTGGCAATTTAATACAAGGTTAATCATAAGTATTTTTTTATTTAAATTAAAAAAAAAGTTTAGCATTTATCAAGTATATTTTTTCTTAGCGTTTGAAATTTAACTGTTGAAGACATAAGATATTTATTATTTAAAAGTATAATAACGAATTATCCTCGAAAGATTTTTTTATTTTTGTATCATTAAAAATATATTAATCGTATAGTAATTTACGTATAGTAAAAATTCCACTATTAATTATATTTTATCATTTTTTGTAGGTACCTACATTTTGCAATGTTATTGTTGTTCTGAATTCCCAAACAAACATATTACGTACAAAGCTATGGCCAAATTTTAAATATTGTGTTGTTTATGAAAAATCCATAGAGCAATTTATTGAATATCAATTTCAGCAAACACAATATTTACAAACCAATAAGCAAAAATAGAACTAAAATAGAAAACGGAAATTCAAACAAAAATTAATTCTACTTCTTTGTCTTCCTCAATTATTAATACATTCATGATTTAGCAACGAGTTTTACCAACGCTGATAGTATGCCATTTAAAAACTTCAAAGTTCTAGTTTAGGGTCCCGGTTCTGGTTTTTCAAATTTTCCCCAATTCCATAAAATTTGAAAATTATATTTTATATTTTAGTTGCCACATAATACTACATTTTCACTAATCTACTGCTTGTGTATTATATTGAAAAAATAACTTCAAAGGACTATTTCTTAGGTCTTTTAGAATTGTTAGATTTTGATAACTATAAAGAAGAAGACATCCTACAGGCCACATTGAACTCCAATTTTTAATTTAATTTCAAATAATAGTATGATATTATAATTTGTAATAAATTTGCTTAACATTGTATATATTTTGTATTATTTTTTAAGATATATTATAAAGTTGGAGATTAAAATATTGTAAAACGGAGTTCAATACGTTCTGTATAGAATATTACCCGCAATAAGTTAAAAAAAATATAAAAAATTCCGTGGATTCTATAGAACACTCACTATCCGTAGAGTGTATTTTTGTGGAAAAAATTACATTGGCACCGGTCGCCGTAAAATCAGTTTTAGAAAAGTATACGTCTTGTCAATCGATTACGTATGAAAGCACGCTAATGAAATTATATATTCCCGAGGGACAATTGGCGAAATTGTGAATGATAAATTAATTGAAAAAAATTCCGGTTTTTGTCGGATGTAGAACTTTCTCCTTGGGACATAAGTAGTTGATATCAAATAATCTCCAATACCATCGGTCGAACTGGTTGAAGTTGAAACATCGTTCATTCGATATAAATCAGTTATACTCAGAAATACAACATTTATTAACAATTTTTTTTTCTGGTGACACGGTAAGCTACACGCGACTCAACAGTTGAACAGTGCAATGTACAGTTTTGAGTTTTCTAATAGAATTGTTCAATGCTATAACCTATAAGACTATGGTCCATAAGGCCATAACCCATAAGTCATACATTTAACAAATATTATTGTCTTGCATTTCACGAGTTTATCTTCACTTATTTCGTGTAGATAGTTTGGTAGTACAAATAAGGTACTCCCGAATAATATTTAGCCGACGGATAGCGGATTATTATAATAATAATTCTTTGGTCGACGATCAATTATTACATTTGATTTGTTTATTTTATTCGACATAGCTCTACCCTATATGACACTGTAACGGCGGCTACAGTACTTCTGCTGTCGCACCACACGAGATCCAAAGACGGAGCTGTGAGGAGGTGGCGTACGAGGAAGAGAAAGAGGTCGGCGAGGAAGTGGTGTCGGTGGCTCCGGTCGCCAAGTTCAAGGTCTGCGAGTTAGCGAGCGAGCGAGCGAGCGCGCGCGCACGCCTGCACCGTGATCCGGGGGGCAGTTTAGCCGTCCCCGAACCACCCGTGACGTGAGCGAGACGACCGGAGCGAGCCGACGACAACGCCGCCCGATGACCGATATCGGGGTGGGGGGCGTCACAAGAACCGTAGCCAGGGCCAGTGACCTATCGGGTGCGAGACGAACCGAATTTTTATTTTATCGTTTCGTCGTCGAGCGCCGCCGCCGCCGCCGTTTCAGTCGTCGCCGTCGCACCGTCGCCGTCGCCGTCGCTGTCGTCGCCGCTCGTCACCACAATCTGCAGCGGTTGCCGTATACAGACACGCGCCAGTCGCCGCACACACGCAATCGCCCGAGCACGTGTGCGCACGTCCGACGCGGTTACAAGAAGAGGGCCACAGCGGGCGCGGACTCGACCGACTCGACGGAAAATTGGTAAGACCCTCATTTTCAATATTGTACTATGTTTATTATTATTATAGATGATTGGTATTGCTTATTAGTTATTAATAATTTCGTTCGATCACGCAAACCGCGCATTTTTATTCTTCAAATTTGTTATATTTATGAGTAGGTACCTATCCAAAAACTGCGCACTTAAGGTTCATTTATTAGGTTTTTATTTTCAATTGATTGATTTCATTGCTCAAAATTAATATATTTTTAAAATGTTATATTTATTAGATATTTATTTCTTAAATTTATGCTTATTCTAAAAATTGAAATACAAAATACATTTTCAGCTCTATTGGCTATAGTATCCGATGATCGAAGTTTTTTTTAAATCGATACGATCCTAAAAAAAAATTATGAAAACATTTGTGTTTAAAACAATTTGAATCGCTATACCATGCGCACTAATATTGCACCTAGGTAAAAACCATGGATGCGTATAAGACAGGTAGTGGTATACTGTATAGGTTTTCACTAGTACTAATCTACTAGTCAAAACACCCCACACTGATTTTATATTTACATATGATAATTATTTACTGTACAATGTGCTATCCGGCAAAATGGTGTGTCGTCTGTAGATTAAAACAGTTACTATTATATGGTATGCAGAGTATGAACCTATAAAGGGTGAGGTTTTTGTCAAACGACCGTCTTCGAGTAGAAATAAAAAGGGTGAGGTTTTTTTTTTGTAAATCGGTACGCCGACGGCTAGGTAAGCAAAATCGTGCAGTTTTCGTCCATCGTACGGGACGTTAATTTAAAACGGTAGCAACAGGTGGTCAGGTACATAAGTAAGACGACATAGGTAGGTTGGTAGAGCCATAAGTCGTTTGAGCGTAGCTATTGTTCATTTCGCCTTTTTTTTTTATGGGACACTGCAAGTGTGTATATCGCTATATTTTTAGAACGTATACCTATTTGGTTTGACTCGTAGGTAGGCACCCATCACCTGATCACCATGTCCCGAGTTGAACAATACAACGAACATCTTGAACACTTCGAGAATAAGAGATGATTGGAGATTTTTTTTTTTTGTAAGGTAGTTGAGTACCAATTTATTTTTCAAAATTCCTATGAGCTAAATTATTAGATTAAATTTAGTTTCGCTAACAAGCGATAACAATTTGGATAGATAATCCAAGAACGTATTGATAGTATTTCAGAAAATCCTCAAACGTAGGTACCTGTCTACTAAAATATATGAAAATATGCAGTTTAACTACCTACAGTAACATCCTATATATTATAGTATATTATTTTAGTTAAGTAGTGTATTAAAGTGGAAACCTGGAATTTATTTATTTACCTATTTGTTAATAAATAATATAATTGTGTAATATTATTAAAAATGACTATTATTTAAATTTAGGTATATAATTATTAAAAATATTGGTACGACGATATTCAAATTATGTACAATGCATACCTATACTACGTTGATTGTCAGGTTGTTATGTATAGGTACGTTGTGAAATACAACACTTTAATTATTGTTACACCAATCTGTAGTATTCTGTACTATTTATAATAGCCATATGTACTGGTAATATTGTAATTATAATATTGAGCGAACCGGGAATACAATCATGTTTTCATTATAAGTATAGGTAATCTTGCACAAGTCTTATAGTTTGCCATTTTGAGAAATCATATGGAAAAGGAATTTTATTAAAGTAGTCATATATTTGAAGTGGAGTCTTGTTCCGAATTAAATATCGAATAACATCAAAAAAATTTAAACTAATAATTTTTTGAACACATGAATATTTCTTTAAACAATTTAAGTATTCCGTAAAGCCTTGAATTTTACAGAAAGTAATTTTTCATTGTTATTTAAACTACGTAAATACGTAGGTATTATTGTATAATTATTGTATAGGTCACCGCCAAATTATATTATTATACAATCGCAGTTAAACATAAACAGCTATACGTCATGTTATAATAATTAATAATTATTGCTTTTGAGAACAACTGTTGTTTTTTTTTTAAATATACCTATTACCTACCAACTAGGTACCTACTACCTTATGATAACCACGTATATAAAATATAATCACGACGGGTAAAATAAAATAAAATGTTACTGTAATCTTAAAATTAAACTAAGATAAAAATATTGTTATTACTTTAACATTCATTAGTCGTTCATTGGTGGCCAATAAATTATCTATATCGTTTGTATTTCCTTTAGACTGGACGACAAGTCCATCAATGCTAAATATTTCGCCAGGTCTTTTCCATAGTTTGACACTTTGAGCAATTTCTGTTGGTAGGCATTCATGGCCACCGGGGTGTTTAAAGACAAGTTGCTATATAATCGTATTTGATTGTATGAATATTATTTTTTAACACTTAATTTATTGTTAATACATACATCGTTGTATTCGTCCCAATTTTCATTGTTAATGAAATCATTTGACCATACATTCCACGGCGGTAAGAACATAGAATCATTATAAGTCATTATGACTTAATCCCATCGAAAACGGTTTTGCATAATTATTATTTTTAAACATAAAATTAAATACAGAAACATATTAATTATTTCCATGGTATTATTTCCAAGTATTCTGTTTTGTTTATATAAAATGTGAAATTTATTATTTTCTGTTATATTATCTCTCTTATATATTTTCGCATTTTCTTAAATATTTCGGTAAACCAATTTCATTTTTATTTTTTTTGAACTTTGTAGGTAATACTTACAAATGAGTATAAGTTTCATTTTTCCGTTGATACAATCATTTAGGCAGATATTAGGTTGAATTAATTTTTTTTGTCGGGGTAAAGTGGGACGACTAGCATTATCAAAAGTTAAGTGTTTTGTAGTCCGATTACTATTTACATGGTCCATGTACGTATATACAATTCCATCAGGGAGGAAGCTATTGAAATTTCCGGAGGGCTGAGCCCTCAAAAGTTTCTTTATCCATTTGTCTACCTACGAATACAGTTGTAATAGTAAAATAATAATAATAATAATAAAAATTTAATAATAAAATTGAAAATTTTTGTTAAAATGGATTTATAACTTATATGGCAGCCTACAAATTCATAGTCATCATGCATTTGTAGATAACGTTGGTTGAAAAGATAATTAGAAAACACTACACGCATCTTTTCCAGTAGAAAATTAAACGGTACATTTTAGATAAAATTAAATGATTAAGGTAGTTATAGCATAATATAATAATATATTTTAATTCATTCCCATATGCCATAGTTATCAAATATATTTGATATTATATCAAGCATACCTATTATATGTGAATTTATACCTCTAAAAACATAATATTTTATTAACTATTATTAGGTACTAACTTTCAATTAGTAATATATTATTTATATTTATTCTAGGTTGAACAAGGAATCATAATTTGTTCAAATTATATTGTTTGTTTGACAGTGCAATTTTAAGATGGCTGAATTTCGAAATTATAAGGTAAGAGTCTGAATATATAAAATTACAATACTCTTAATTCGTAATTTACCTATAAACAATTATTTTGACAGTTTCATTTCCCGAATTCTGAATTAATCTAGTAAATCTTTAACTGCGCTAATTTTATATAAAACATATTTGAAACAGTTATGTATGTATGATTTGGAAAAGTTAGTATATACATATAATTGGAATCAAGAGTGCTATTCAATATTTTTATTTATTATGATATATTAGTTTATATTTCTTCTTCTTCCTTTTCTTCGCCTGTTGCTCCCAACTATCCGGATCGGCTACCACCTTCACGTCCTATATCTCCATGATAGGGCTCTGTCCACCACCTCACCTTTACCCACACCAGCTGTTTATCAATCTTTCTGTCTTCCTCTCTCATCATTTCATCTTTGCTTCTATACCATAGCCACTCTCAGTGCCTCCGTGTCATCATTCCTCATAACATGACTTATCAACTTAAGTACTTTCTGTTCAAAATAATTGTTGTCATACTCCTACACAACCTCTAATGAATTAATTTATTATTCTACTGTCGATAGGCACCCCTCACATCCATCTTAGAATTCTTATATCTGCTTCACTCACCATTAGTTTATACTTAGATTATAAAAAAATACCTAATATTATATTATTAGTAAGTTTTTTGGTAGTTAGTACAAAGTAAAAGTTAAAATATTACTAAGTAACTTTAAATAATTAAGAGCAAGTAATTATTATAATTGAAATATAACTATAAATCATTGTATTTAAAGATATTTGAAATACATTTTAAACGGAATTTACGGTGGATCAGTTTATCTAATACTCAACAGTCAACAGTGGTAAACATATTGCTGTATTTTTCTTATAGGTTTTTACTTTAACTAACTTATATTTTGTCACTGGTTATTTTATCCATAATTTATTTCTAAAAATATAACTGTTAAAAAAAATGTTACATAAAAGTGCATAAATCTAATAGCATACACATTGTAGTACATAGTTCGCATGTAGGCCAGAGGAATAGGTAGGTATGTTATAATTACGGGTGTAATTAAATAAATAAATAAACGTTCGGTCAACTAAAATTTCTCACTTTCATAAAAATCCGAGAGTGTAGTGAAAAAAACTAGATTAATTTTTTTTATAATGTTCTTCTGGGGATACTTTTTAGGAGATACCTATATATTTTGAAAACACTTCGTTTCATTAGAATATGTTTGTATTTTTTCAGATCTTTCTGTGTACCTAAAGTGTTTTGTAATAAAAATATTTATGTTATATTAATCAAAATATTAGACGTAAAAAAGCTTCAATCATTCATGACAATAATGATGATCGTTCTACTACCTATTTATGTAAAAGAATAATTTTATTATATGACCGCTTAACTACCTAAGACAGCAATATATGCCAACGCCAAAAAAAATTTAATAAAAAGGTTATTTTATCTAAATTATATGGGAAATAATAATATATAATTATATAAAAAATATACTTGAGCTGTTATCGTATGAAGACTTCTTTAGATTAGGTATACGATTTATTGAGTATATAGTTAATGGCGCCAATCCCCTTTACCTATACATATATCAAATTAGATTAATAATGATGTTGTAGGTATGTCTCATAAGATTTAAAATCTGGTTTTTTGCGCTTGGGGGCCGTTTATCAGTCAACGATAATTGAAAATGTTATTGAAATTTAATTTACTGTGAATATATTATATAACTATATTTAATGACTATAGACATTTTTTTTTCTATAGGTTAATCGATACGTGTAGATTTTTTCTGAAACTTGGAGCTCCCGTCTTCATTAAATGATAATCTCTATATGTAAAAATAATGTGACAAATATAACTAGGAAGTACCTATAATATTTTTAAATGATTTTTTAGAAACATTAATTTGTTTTAAGTATTTTATAATGTGTCAGAATTTTGACATTAACGGTGATTACAGTTATTATTGTAATTTAAATTAATATTTTACTTAAAGCATCTATTTAAATAACAATGAGTATAGCAATGTAACATATTATATTACATGTTATTATACCTGTCAGCTGTCATAATCTTCTACAGAATTCTCATACATTTTTACTTACGTTTAAGCCACTTAAAAAACGAGTAATATAATTATATTATACATGTTATAAGTAGGTACCTCTATCTATAATTACATTCGGTACCTATATTATAGTGCTACTACCTATATAATATACTATATAATATCCAGCTACAATTAGAAATGCTGAATAGATTTAATTAGTCGTAAGTTCATACAAGTATTAGTTTATAACTAATAGCCAATATAGATACATTTTAGTCGATAGAATTGAAAAATCGTGTGTATTACTGCATGATGCAATATGCTTACGTATTGTCGTGTACTCGTGTGTGTGAATACCCATACTGTATCGAATGCTGTGAATAAGTGGGGATCGTGCCACTAAGGGAACTCGAACGATTTATAGTTTTATTACATTTTTAAAAACGGTTGTTATTAGCGAATAATAAACATGTTTATAAAACTATTAAAACTCTATGTTATTGGGCCTAGGAACTCAGACTATATTTTTGTAAAATAATATTGTGCTCATTTAATAATGTTATGAGATTTTATTTGATTTTCTAATAAAAATCTGTAATTTTCTGCACGTTAAATAAGTTATTATTTTGGGCGGGTAACTGAAGAATAAAAGCTATCGATTAAGCTTAAAAACAAATATTATCTCAGATTCTATAGTACGTTATATTTGCCCACGTTTCATATAATAAATATTAAAATCTTGAGAGAAATGTGTAAACATATAAGCTAATATATTATACTGTTATAATTTTCTAATATCATGTTCACGTACAATTCATGTAAGTTGGAACTATTATTGAAAATGTGTACTCAAGATGATTTGTATGTATAATAATATTTCAGATGGTGTGCAAAGTTATTAATCGTAAGTGTGCTAGTTCCACGATGAAATTTTTTTTGCGTATATTTTAGGTAACATGCAGGTATTTTTACTAAATAACTGTTTTTTTTTACCCACCTATTTTTTTACTGCCAGTAGTAGGCTTATTAGTGTTT
>NC_042493.1:82262732-82264361 GCF_005508785.2 Acyrthosiphon pisum
AAATATAATTAGTATAAGATTAATTACAACATAATATTATCCTAAACATTTTAATGTTTGATATTTTAATACAGTGATAAAAACTTAAAATATAAAGAGATTTGTTGATATGGTTGTTATGATAAAACATTTAAACGTACAGTTACATACTTACCTTAAATTATTATGCATTACATATTGTTTGCTATAATTCCATCTATGGTAAATTTGGTTTCATTTAGAACTATTTTTAAAATTTTAATATTGCTTTAAAATTAAAATTGATGTAGTTATTAAGGTATATAACTAAATATATTAAAAAGATGAATTTTGACCGTTAAAATGCGTAGGTAGAAAGTTTTTTGCATAATGTTTAATAATAATAATCTGCCATCAGATATCCTCATATTATACCTACTATGTATTTACAAAAATTAAATATTTCTTATGACTTATAGTTTTTACCTCTAAGTGTTGTGTAATTTTTTTTAATATTTCAAAGTAGGTAGATATTAACTAGGAACAATCAATTATGTTTCCATCGCAGGAACGGTCCACACTGGAGGGGCGTATTCAGGAATATTTTATGGTGTGGGAGTGAGATAGGTTTTCATTAACAAAGCAACAGAGGGATTAGCCTCTGTTTCATAAAATATATAGGTAATCATAGACATTTTTTAAATCATATAGATACATATTATTAAGTATACAACAAAACAAAAAAGGTTGGTAAGTGGATGTCGCTCTGCTGTACAGTAGGTTACAAGTGGGTCACTGTATAATGGATAGTATTAAATTTGAATTCAATGATATAATATCACTGTATAAGAAAAACGATTCTGAGCGGAGATGGTTTGTCAGTCTAGATATTAGACATACATATTATAGGTATACTTATCTATAGTATTCATAGGCGCACATTGGGTGTGAATTTAGGGGGTGCTGGAATAGTTTATGTTACACATGTCCATGTGGGGCTTTGTCCCCCACACCCCCCTTAATCCTAATACTATAACTAACTGCATTACATTAGCTTTAAATTTTTAATTAGAATGGGGTACCTAACTTTGATTTCGCGGGGTAACTTTGATACCCATATATTTTTATTCACCAGAGTACCATGATAATTAAATTTTTTTTCATAAAATGGGGTTACTTTGATATCACATTAAGAAATATAGGTATTGAAATTGCCCGTTGTGTTACTTTGATAGCATATTAAAAAATATTGATATCTCAAAATATAATTTCAGAATTTAAAAAATTAAAACGTTAAAATATTGAACTAGTTGTAACTAATATTTCATTTTGAGAGTTTTATCGTTAACACTACAGAAGTTATCCATATAATAAAAAATGAAATTGTCATATAACAGTAAAAAATTATCAAAGTTACCCCATTTTACTGTACTACTTTTATTTTTAAACTATGAGAACTTTTTTCGCATTTGTGATATCGAAAAATTAAAAACACTGTTGCACAGTCTATGTTCTCTTCTTCCTAGTAGAACATTTGATTGCATAACATGAACTATAAGTTTAGCCATAGTGGTTCTTATCCACGCAAAACCATTTTTACTATGTTTTACATTTGTAAAACGGAGACCACACATGCGTGTGTAGCATCCCTCTTAATAATATTTGTCATTT
>NC_042493.1:82266703-82272470 GCF_005508785.2 Acyrthosiphon pisum
GAAGTTTCTTATCAATAACGTCTAAACGAAGTTTCTCCGGGCTTTTTTTTTTTTTTACATTCTTACAAAGAACCCCTAGAATACACGTTGGAAAAAAAATTTGAAAAGTCGATAAGTTGCTAAACCAGATTTATGCCAAAAAATCATACAAACAAAATCAATTATTTATTTACTCAAATATTTAATTATACCTTATTTTTTAATATTTATATTATAATTTGAAAATTTCTTAACTGCTGTAGCACGCACGATACAATATCATTAATATTTAATTTTGTTAAATGATAATAATTTGATATCAATAACTTTTTTTTTTTATGATTATCAATTAATATATTTTTAAAAATTGTTATTTTTTTCCTTGGTCTTTTTTACCGATTACCATAAGCTGGCGAGCACCCTTTCAATTAAAAACTTATAAATAGTTTATTTATTTATTTATTCGATACGTTGTGTCACTCAATATTTTTCAGAACTGACTATCCACTATAGGTACCTACCCAGTACCCACCCACCACCCCTTTTAGCTGTGAGACAATTGTCTCACAAAAATCCTCTCGCGCCGCCACTGCCCCAAAGTACCAACTAGATTCACTTTCCTATCAGAAAAGGTACTGTTGATGGAAATCCAATTACTTTTACTGTCCTAAAAGGTGATGACAGACACAAAAAAAAACAACACACATCATTGTAAAATCAATACATTCATCGTTCCATTCAGAATCTAAAATAGTTTAAAATAGTTATTATAGCACTAAAATAAACATCATATTATTGTTTTAAATTCAAATTTTCTTGCACTTAACTAATTGCATTGCATAATTTTCCCGATGCTCTTACATACTACGCGGTCGTTGAGAGTGATTTAGACACAAATATTGACCGTAATATTATTTGAATAAAATAAAACCCACAATTTACAAAATAATTTGCTGATCTTAACAAATATATTATTTATACAAAATATAGTCAATAGTCATATTCGTAATGATTTATGTTTATTTTTACTATAATGTTATGAACTTATGACAAAAAATTCTATGTAGGTACTATTTTGACATATTATTAATAGTGTTTAAAATTGCCGGGAACTTGATATACCCCCTCCCCGTAAATACAGGTTAGTGACCTACTAAATACGCCTATAGCTCTGGTATACACCATCTCCGAAAAAGTAAGATGTATAAAAGATAAATGTGGTCTGTAAAATTCACATATTTCAAAAAAATGTAAACTTATGGTGGATGATGGAATTTACAAGACCTGTCAATCCAAAAATATTTTCCTATAATAATATTATATAGTATGTGTACAATAATATTATGTGTTTACAAAATAAATAAATAATTGAAATAAAATAATACATTTTAATGATATGAATTTTGGTATTATTTTGCGTTATTGTGAGATATTCTTTAAGTTGATTAAGTCATCGTTACAATAATATGTTTATGAGATCAAAAAGGAATATATGAGCTATATCCGTGCTAAGGGATAATATACCGCAATATTATGCATTTATAATTAATACCTTATACTTATGATATGATGTATAATGTATAATCCTAGATGGGAAAATGTCCAATGCATAAAATTGTCACTTTTTTGTTTGAACACTCAACAAACAAGTGATCATGGGTTAGGTAAACAAGTATCACGGATAGCTTTACTTACAAACTGTGAAATTTATAGTAGTAGAGCAAAATTATCTAATAAATAACATTAAACTTTGAAAGCTATGTACCTAGGTATTGTATTGCGTATGATTTTATAAAAAAGATTTGTTTAGAACAGTTAAATATTTTAGTAGGTAGCTTATTATTACTGTATTGTATTTTACAATATTGTTAAAGAGTGGGCAAAACTTTATAAAGTAATTGAAACGTGTTTTTTTATTGGCGGAGTTGTCATATTAGATTATCAATTGATGTTTGCTGTTAATCTTGTGAATGGCAGTTATTTTGCCCACTGTGTGCAAAGATTGCATTAGCATGCAATTATAATTTGATAAGATAAATTCAATTAATACAAAATACAAAGAAAAAATTTAAAAACAAATAATGCATATTGTCAAAACGTGTGTAATTTAATGAATTAAGGAACAACTAAAACAGTAAAGTGTACACTTAATAAAGTGCAAACAGAGTACACTATCGATAATATTGTATACATATTTTTTAGTAAGTACTTACCTACCTATAGTTAGCTAATTTTTTATTCATACGAAATACCCATTTATTAAATAAATATTAAATTAAATTAAACAGAAGTGTAAACAAAAAAATACTTTGAAAAAAATACTGATTACAAGTTTTTCAAATTAAATAGGTAGGTAGTTGAAAAATGATTATTTTTGGTCACAAGGTTCTATATTAGAGTACATAATATCATACATACTTATATATGATATATTGATATTATATTGAAACATGCTTCATTTTTTAAACACTAACTAAAGAATATTTATCGACCTTGCATCTCCAATTGTAGTTCTGTCAATTGAAGTGCCAATACACTTTTAAAAATCAATATTCAAATTTTGTAAAATATACACAATCTGATATATTTTTACCATCCATAAAATATAGGTAGATAAAAAAATATAAGACGCAATAAACTAAAATAAAAAATTAAACTCGACCAATTTCTTATGACATTGTTTAATTTTACACAAGGTCATAGAATTAAAGTTAAACTCAATGAATTTGAAATTTTCGTAACTTTATTTTCAGACCAATTACTGTGTCCAAAGACTTTATTGGGTTTCGTCAACCATTTTGAAATTAAGTTATTCGATTATTTACAATTATTTTTATCGGATACACATCAAATAAGAATTTTAATTTCAATAATTTATATATTTCAGTAATAATGTAATCACGTAATAATTTATTATCAAATTGATTTTACGTATTGGATTATAGAATATTACCAGTTACATTTTCGGAACTTTCTCGTTGTCTTTTTCTTTAACTGCACATTAGTGATAACATTTGAAACTATAATTTAGATGTCTAATGCTGAGAACATTTATAAAATCTATCAATTTTTCATAAATTATTTTTAGACATTTCGTTTTGAGTAACTATTGAAATTATTGTAAAATATTCAAAATAAATGTGCTTATATTTACATACGACAACGATAATCCCGATTCATGCCAATAAATTGAACATACGCTAACAAATTTTAACTTAAGATAATAACAATGAAAATTATATATGATATCCATTGATAAACGTGAAACGTCAATAAAAATTAATAATAACTAATTACAAGATATCAGTTGGCTGTTTAGTGCGTTTGCTTTGAGGGTTTTTTTTTTTAATATGTAGTTGAAGACTAATAATTGCCGTAATTGAGTATTGTCTTACAGAAATAATATTTTCTAGTGAACTCAGTATTTGTTCACCCTTAAAAGCTGTTAAGCTAAACCATATTCCCAGAAGTGTATCAAGACCGAATTAATTGAACAGTAGCTATATATATTAAGGTAAAAGCAAATTCGCTGTTAAAAAAAAATATTCATCTGCAAAAATAGTTAGGCCCAAGACTGTGTTTTCTGTGTTACCTTATATATCAATTAATACAGGCTAATAAGCAGTAGGATGAACATCTGTGTAAGAACATATTATTATCATCTCCAAGTACACTCCTGATCATTTGAACGATTAATATGCTTAGGAATTAAAAATCATTATCTTAAAACTTAAAATATAATTCATAATGGAAATTATATTTAAAATGGTTAGATAAAAGAATATAAATGTTAAAAAAAAATTATATTTAAAATAATAATTATATGGATGTTACAACATCGGTTGAAAAAATAAAAGTTTTCATTTTTTAGATTCTGAACGAAGTAATGAATGTATTGATTTTACAATGATGTGTGTTTTTTTTTTTTTTTTTGCGGCAGGAAAAACCTTAAAAAAATAACGGAAAAACGCGAATTTTTACGCAAAACCAATTTTTGACAAAAACGAAAACTTAATTTTACTGTAACTCAAAAAATAATTATTGTAAGCACTTGAAATTTGCAACAGATGTTTATATTAGCGTTGTCTATACAGGGTTAAATTTTCAAAGTGTTTCGACTTTTTTTGAGCTATTTATAGACAAATGAAATTTTCAATTTTTCTAAGTATTTTTTTTTAAAATAACGATAAAAAATTTTTGGTTGGATAGAAAACTTTGAAAATTTAATACAAGGTTTCTTATAAGTTGTTCTCACAGTGATAAAAAAAAATCCAAAATCGTTAGTCACAATTTTTTTTTATAAGTGCTTAAAGTTTAAATTTATACGAAATATGTCAAAATTGCGAAAATTTGCAAGTAATTTTGTGGTTGAAAAATCGTAAAATTTTTTTCTTTTATAACTAAGCTTTTAAAATTTGGTACAAGGTTCTCCATAAGTTTTTCTTTAAATATCTGTAAAAAAAACTCAACCGGACTAAGACAAAAAATTTTTAGGAGTGTTTGAAATTTAAATTTTTACAAAACCGCATTAAATAACGGTTTAGCCTCAAACGATTTTTGATATTTGTTATTATTCAAAAAGTATGAGTCGTAGACACTTGAAAATTTTACCAGTTGTTTAAATTGACATTTTCTTTATATAGTTTTATTTTCAAAATATATTTAATAGAAGGTCCACATATGTTGTTCTAACTCCCATTCAAAAATTATAAAAATACATAGGCACAATTTTTTTTTATAAGCATTTAAAGTTCAAATTTTGACTAAATACGTAAAAATTACGGCAATGTTCAAATAATCTTAAACAGAAATTCATAAAAGTTTTTCTTTTTAATTCTAAGATTTGGAAATTTAATACAAGGCTCCTAACATATTTTTACAATAGCAGTTGCAAAATAAAAGGAATACATTGTCACAATTTTTATTTATAAGCATTTAAAGTTCAAATTTATACGAAATATGTCAAAATTGCGAAAATTTGACAGTAATTTAGTGGTTGAAAAATCGTAAAAATTTTTTCTTTTATAACTAAGTTTTTAAAATTTGGTACAAGGTTCTCCATAAGTTTTTCTTTAAAAATAATATATCCTAGACTGACAAATCATCTCCGTTCAGAATCGTTTTTCGTATACAATGATATAATATCATTGGATTCAAATTTAATTCCATCCATTACAGTAACCTACTTGTAACCTACTGTACAGCAGAGCGACATCCACGACTTACCCGCCTTTTTTGAGTTTGATCAATTTAAATGTAATAAAACGTAGCTTTCCTAATAAATTATTAATATGAAAATTCCATTTTAAGTTGTTATCAAATATAACGCCCAAATATCGAATTTTTCCAACCATTTTAATTATTTTGCAGTTTTCCTGACTACATATTTTATTATTGACGCAGCCATGTACTGCTATAGTATTGAAGTTACAATCTGTTTTATTAATTGAGAATGGCATAAACACAGTTTTATTGACATTTAGAGATAGATTTCTATTGTTTAAAATGTTTATTATTTGATTGAAACCTTTGCAGGCTTTCTCATATACCCCATCCCATGACTTGTGTGAGAATAGAAGACAAGTGTCATCAGCGTAAGTAACTATCGATCCATCAAAATTTATATTACAAATTTCGTTAATGTATATTATAAATAGAATGGGTCCAAGAAATACTACCTTGAGGTACACCATTTTTAATTTCCATATGTGTTACCATTTACTTCATTAATTTTCACTGACTGTTTTCTATTATGCAAATAGCTTTTAACCCAGTTTAGCTCGCATTA
>NC_042493.1:82272520-82292671 GCF_005508785.2 Acyrthosiphon pisum
AAAATTTTAGGAGTGTTGAAATTTAAATTTTTACAAACCGCATTAAATAACGGTTTAGCCTCAAACGATTTTTGATATTTGTTATTATTCAAAAAGTATGAGTCGTAGACACTTGAAAATTTTACCAGTTGTTTAAATTGACATTTTCTTTATATAGTTTTATTTTCAAAATATATTTAATAGAAGGGTCCACATATGTTGTTCTAACTCCCATTCAAAAATTATAAAAATACATAGGCACAATTTTTTTTTATAAGCATTTAAAGTTCAAATTTTGACTAAATACGTAAAAATTACGGCAATGTTCAAATAATCTTAAACAGAAATTCATAAAAGTTTTTCTTTTTAATTCTAAGATTTGGAAATTTAATACAAGGCTCCTAACATATTTTTACAATAGCAGTTGCAAAATAAAAGGAATACATTGTCACAATTTTTATTTATAAGCATTTAAAGTTCAAATTTTGACAACATATTATGTAAAAATCACGAAAATTCGTAAATTATTTTATGCTAGAAATTCATAAAAAATTTTCCTTTTATATCTAAGATTTCAAAATTTAATACAAGGCTCATAATATATTTTTACAATAGCAATTGAAAAATAAAAGAAATATATAGTCACGATTTTTTTTTTATAAGCATTTAAAGTTCAAATTTTGACTAAATACGTAAAAATTACGGCAATGTTCAAATTATCTTAGACAGAAATTCATAAAAGTTTTTCTTTTTAATTCTAAGATTTGGAAATTTAATACAAGGCTCCTAACATATTTTTACAATAGCAGTTGCAAAATAAAAGGAATACATTGTCACAATTTTTATTTATAAGCATTTAAAGTTCAAATTTATACGAAATATGTCAAAATTGCGAAAATTTGCAAGTAATTTAGTGGTTGAAAAATCGTAAAAATTTTTTCTTTTATAACTAAGTTTTTAAAATTTGGTACAAGGTTCTCCATAAGTTTTTCTTTAAAAATAATATATCCTAGACTGACAAATCATCTCCGTTCAGAATCGTTTTTCGTATACAATGATATAATATCATTGGATTCAAATTTAATTCCATCCATTACAGTAACCTACTTGTAACCTACTGTACAGCAGAGCGACATCCACGACTTACCCGCCTTTTTTTTTTATTATACTTACTTAGTTTTCAAAAAAAAAAAATAAATTATTTAACATTTCAACCTTTTTAATTAATTGTATTTATTATAATCTTAAAGTGCATAATATTTTTTGATTGTGGTTTTACAATTCAATTTTTTTAATTATTGATAATAACGTATAAAGAATAATTTAATTATGTGATGCGAGTTGTATAATAAGTGTATGTTCTAAACGATGTCCATTTAATTGCTTGTAAGTCAAATAATTAAAACATTGCATTCTCAACACTCCCGCTTCAGTGTTACATTGACGGGATGTTTGATTTGTTGTCTATGTGGACTAGTAGTATGTAGTTTTATATTTTTTAAGACTTAAATGTACAAATGAATTTGTATTTGAATTATTAAAAGCGTATTATAAATTATTATTTATTTGTATTTAGTATTGTTTGATTTCAACTAAATTTATATTAATTTAAATAGTTTTTTTTTTTTTAAATTTGGCCGCAGGTATGTAATATAATTTATACATTACTAAGGGCCGATCTTACAATGTCCGGTAAAGTGTCGGTAAACGCTAATCGACTGTTAACAGATTTTATTACTGGCATAATTCGGCTGGTTTAGTGTCGGTTAACTTTAACCGGACATTGTAAGAACGGCCCTTAATATTAAGAGATATATATCCCATATTCCCACATGACATGAATCATTATGTTTAGTTAAAAAAAAAATTATGTTAAAATGTGTGGTTGATGTAATTTTACTGATCGAAATATATAAAAAATTATTTTAGCAGTAGTTATATATGTTATTAGTTTTAAGTTTATTAAACTAACTTCATGAAATCATAAAGTAAGAAATACTGATCAAACAAATTTAACGCCGACCTGAAACCATAACTAAAAGAGTAAACCACTTAGATAGATATAGTTAATTAAATTTGCAAGTGATGAAATATTTATTATACATTTTGATGAGTAAACAGAAATAATAATTACTTCGGAAACATTTTATTAGTTACAACTTATAAATAATTAATTTAAATACTAAAATACTTTTGAAGTTAGATTATAATATCTAACTATATAATACACATAAAGTATATTTTATCCCATACCTATTTTTGAGAAATACAGGAAACTTTAAATAATTTTCCTATGATTTAGATACTTAATTTTTTTATTTACAATTTATTTTATGGAGTAAATAATGAAAAATGGAATACCTACTGAAATTGATAGTATTAATACACCTATGTGATATCATGAAATTTTTATGTTATTATTTTTTGATATACTTATATAAAATTATTGCGTTATAGTTTGTTTTTGCATTAGTTTTTTGATAATATTCATTGTGCCACAGAGCTTTTTTATAAAGGTATTGTGTACCTACTGTGTAGTTTTGAATCCATCAATTACACGTGTTAACTAATTGAGGCCCAGGAAAATAATAGGAATTCAAAACCAATACCTTCTTCATATAGATTGGAATTCAAAACATGTTAGAAATTCTCTACTTCTCATGTAATTAACTATAGTTATTTAACAATGCGTTCTTAATGTTCGTATTAATGTATATATAGTACCTATGTAGGTATATTAGTACCTATACTATACTATATTATAGTAAATGCACAGATGTACGAGCATAATAGGTATATGATATTATACATACACGTCATGAATATTGTATAATGTACCTATATCAAGTGTTACAAAAATAATTGTCTACGTTTTTTTAAGTGAGACAATATTAAAGCATAATTATTATTAATCTAAAAGGGCTTTATAAGTTCAACGAATACAAAATATTTAATGATTGTGTTATGACGTACTATTTAATAATTTTAGATAAATTTTACCAATAGATATTTTATTTTATTTATAATATATTATGTACCTTTATAGTATTAAACCTACTATAAATAACTGTTAATAAAACATAAGCGACCCCGATTCCATTTATATAATATAATCAACATACCTTTTTTAACTCTACAATACTCAATATAGTATAATATACATGATATTTAAATATAATTATAATAATAATAATAATCATTTTGGCTTTAGAATGATCAATCGCTTATAAAGACGATGTTAAGAAGGAAAAAGGAATCCGATTTGAGCACTGAGCCAACGAAAAATCAACTTAGCCGTGTATTAGGACTAGTAGACTTGATTTCCCTTGGCGTTGGTTCAACTCTTGGACTTGGCGCTTATGTACTAGCTGGAGAAGTGGCGGTTAAATTTACTGGGCCTGCAGTCGTTTTGTCATTTGCTTTTGCAGCTGTAGCATCGGCTCTGTCAGGTAATTATAGATTAATGTAATTTGTTTTGGAACACAATATTTATAGTTAATATTATTATTGAAAAAAATATATTTGTATATTAATTGCTATTTAAAATAGTCGTATTATAATAGTAGGTTTATGAGTAAAACATACATATTTTGTATATCTATCTAAATTTAATAAACGGCAATGTTTCTGTGTGTATGTGTTTGTGATCCACAGCCAAGTCTATCGCACTCATGCTTCTGAAATTTGGTACTTAGGTAACCCTATACCCGATGACGCGCACCTCATAGGCAATTTTTAAATTTTGAAGAGATTTGTCAGCTCTCGAAAAAAAGAATAGGGTTGCCGTGGGTTACAGAAAATAAAACAGTTATTATAATCATACGATAATCTTAGGGATGATACCGTAACAGCTCCCGCTAGATGTTAATGTTCCCGTATCGGCTCCGAGTCTTTGCCATCGATTAAATGGCCGTATTGCGTCTCATGAGTTATTGGGTATACAGTGATGCCCGCGTGGCCACTGACTTGGACAAAAAAAAAAAAAAACCGAAAATATCCCTTGACTTGCTATGCAACACCACCTCGAGTAGTCATCGGGTTGGAGCCAATACGGGAGGGAAATGAAGCGTACAAGCGGGATCCAATGCGGATAAATCGAATTTTAGACCTGAATACTACCCAAATTGCTCTGTTACAAATCTTTGCAGTTTACATTAGTTGAGTTTAAGAAGAAGTTTTTAAGGGCATTTAATTTGTCACGGACAACGGATCAGCTGGTATTAGCTAATCTAGATATCTATGACCGTTTATTGGGATAATATAATATATACTCTAAAAAAATATTGACTGCAATTTAATAATGAATCATTCGCCTCTTAAGGTGGTATTATGAATTACACCTAATTATACAACAATTCACTTGTTAAAAATATAAACAATTACATTTAATAGGTAATATTGTTTTTATCCAAGGGGCATAAGCAATTTGAACGTTATTTTTATTTTTGAGTTGGTATGGGCAGGGAGACTTTTAAATATTTGAAAACATTTGGTCATTATTGGCACTTGCACTTTAACTGCCAATTATTATAGTTTCTGACATTAAGCGTCTAGTTTTAGATTGCCCTTCCCTCTCACCTGAAAAATTCATACTTTTTTTCGCTTTTTCAATTTCAATTTTCTCTTTTTAATTTTTTTTCTTCTTCGTTTTTCTTATAATTACAATGCAAGATTTCGGTTTTCATCTCTCTCTTATAATTACCATTATAATTAAATTTTTTCACAACACTGGCTTCTCAATTTAATAACATTTTTGAATTTATCAATCCAATTTGTTTTTATTTGTCTGATTTATTATTATTGATACTATTGGTTTAAAAATAATAATAATTTAAAATATGAATATAATTGTCGACCTGTAGGTATCGTTTAAAAAAAAATAAAAAAAAATGGCTATTAATAATTGTTAAATTTAATTATTAAGTGATTTGATATTCATCATTATTTAATATTTATTTACAAACATACCCTGGTACATAATATTAAGAAATAGTTGACGTTGTCTATATCTGTTAAACACTGCCGTTGGTATATGTATATTATGACAGATCAATTTTAACAAAATTAACTTTTTTTACTATAGATATCATTTAGATATCATTTTAAATTGGGAATTGTGGAATATTTATAATTAGGTATTGTAATTAGGTGTTAAAGGTTAAAGATACACATATATAATTATTGATAATGATATTAAAATGCAATGTAGTGTATAATAATTACTGTACATAATTGTTTAATTTCTAATACCTAATAGATTGTAAGCTTTTTAAAAATAATATTTAAGAAAAAAAATTAATTAGGAAATATTGTATTTTATCCAGGATTATGTTATGCGGAGTTTGCTAGTCGTGTACCAAAAGCCGGGTCGGCATATGCGTTCAGCTATGTGGGTATTGGTGAAATAGTGGCATTCCTCATTGGTTGGGATTTAATATTAGAATACAGTATTGGTGAGTATAAACGTGAAAATTTTCTTATCGGGCATTTGTTGAGATAATTTAAAAATCAATTTTCTTGTTTTGATAATAATGATTTAATTAAGAAATTACTATATGCTATTATTATATAGGTATTAGGTACCTACCATTGAATTAAAATTATTAAAGACAATTATATTAATTATATGTTTACGATGTCTAATATCTAAATTTGTATCTATTGATTAATTAAAATTTAGTACATAATAATTTGTTTTTTATGAAATCATGAAAAAAATTAGTTATGTAACATTAAAAAAAAAATTGGAACTTAAGGGTGTTATTATTGGTATTTAAAAATAATATTGTATGATCAATTTTTTAGGATGTGCCAGCATTGCAAGAGCTTTAAGTGGGCATATTGATAAACCCTTTGGTCATCCAATGAGAGAATATCTTAAAGAAACGTTTCCAATGCATGTAGATTTCTTGGCACCATATCCGGATTTTTTTTCATTCACATCTATAATAATGTTAACTTGTAAGTATTACAATTTTAAAACGAATAATTTACAAAATTATAATAAAAACATTAATATTTTGAATTCAGATGATATAGTATGTATAGTAGTTATATAGAAATCGGTAAGTGAAAATAGTTTTTGAGAGTTAATAGGATTTCTATAGTTATAAAATTATATCTTTGGATTTATCTTCCTGTAATTTTTTGACACGTAATAGTAAATTATAAAGCTATTGCTAACAATCTATTAAAAACAAATAACATGAAAACAGTTATTAAGGTTGGATGGTTCTCAAATATTTATAATTAAATTCTCAGTAAAGTATATTTTACAAGTTGTAAGGTCGAGCTATATTTTGTTATAATGCTATTTTTTTCCTTTTCTAAGTTTATTATTTTATCAAATGTGTTTAATTCGATCTCGCCAGAACATGGATTAGACAGCTTAATTTTCCCTGAAACGACAACATTATTACCACAACTATAAAAACTAATTTTGTTGAGTTATATAATTAAAATTGTATGCATTGAAAAAAAAAAGTATAGCTGAAGGGTCTTGAATATTTCGAATTTCAGTTATTACTAATTATTGATGTAAAAGTTAAATTTAATTTACGTTATTAAAAATATATATATTGTCAAAAAAAGTAATTTGCTCGACTGGTGTGATATATTTTATATTTTACATATTAGGTATATACTTGTTTTCAATATTAAAAATATAGATTGTAATACCACCGATTCACGGTTTTTATCGATTGTAAATGGATCTGCATGACAGTATTATATAATTTTCCAAAATGTTTATTATAATATTGATATTTAATCGTTTCTCAATCACATAATTTGTTTCCTTTTCATACTATGATGATATCAAATATAATATCAACTTGATTACATTTAATTCGTATTAGGAACGTTAAATTGAACATTAAAATACTTCTATTAAATCCATCTTAATCCGTGTATCTGCTTCAAACTATGAATTGGCGATTGAGTGCTAGGTGCCATATCTGTCACTGTAACAGTATATTTTTTAGGTAGTTATATTATAGGTAGGTACATAATATTCATTATATTTTATTAATATATTACTGAAGTGATTATTTATTTAATTTTTTTTGCTTAGTTTTGATTGCATGGGGAATGAGAGAATCGTCTTTTCTGAACAAAATATTTACTGTTGTCAACCTGCTTACAGTTATCACAGTCGTCCTCACTGGCCTAATCAAAGGTACGTGATAATAATTATATTTAGGATCCTGTAAGACCTAAAAATAAATATTAAAGTTACATAATATTTATAGCAAATATATTTGTTCAATAATATCTAAATATGACAATTTCTAAATAATTTAACATGATAATGATAACATGATAATTTAATATGATAATGCTAAACGCTTAAATGCGATGCGTATTAAACGAACTGCAATACAATTTACTATACTTTGGTTTAGATTCATACCGAATCTATTGTTATAATATTATATAGTTTGTGTAAATAATTGCAGTCGATACTTACAATTGGAACATACCAAAAGAGGATATACCACTGGATGCTAAAGGCGGAGAAGGCGGATTTTTGCCATTTGGATGGTCCGGAGTGTTTGTAGGAGCCGCAACGTGCTTTTACGGATTTGTCGGATTCGATGCCATAGCCACTACCGGTAAAAATTTGAAACTTAAGCGTTAGACATAAGGTAGACAACATGGTTTTGAGGATTTATAAATTGAACTTTACGTCATGTACCTACATTTTAATGACGACTTGTAAATTTTATGAGTTTTCACATTTGTTAGACGACTAATACAAATTTGTTTTTTGGAATTATTCTAGGAGAAGAAGCCAAACGACCTACAAAAGACATACCTTTGGCAATAGTTATATCGTTATCCATCATCACGTTATCGTATTGCAGCGTAGCTATCATATTGACACTCATATGGCCATACTATAAACAGGTACAACTGTTTTATAGATTATACCTACCTACTTTAAAATATGTTAAAATTACTAATCATAATTTATATACAGGGTGATTCATCAAGCATTGTCACCTCTTTTTTCATTAATAATGTAGTTATTCGAAATATTATTATTGAAATTCTTAAGTATATACTTTAAGGCCATATTTTAAAATTCTTGAGATTTTTTTGTACTTATTAAGGAGTGTCCTGTAAATATCCAAATTTCCGATTTTAAAACATGAATCACTTTTATACTTACTGTAAATTATTTAGTTTTTCTGGAAAATTTGAACGAATTGTTACTAAGAATAATTAAAAGGTCTATGTGCTCGAGAACATATAGGGACAACAGTGATTTGCATATTTTATTAATTAATATAAATCTATCAACATTTATAGATAATGTGTACAGGTATAATACTACATCCAACAATACAATATGTATTTTATATTTTTGTAGACAATTTTTTAAGGAATATTGCTCTTAGTATACACATTTCAATAACTAAGAAATTACTCTTTAAAATTTAAAACTAGATACCTACCTACATGAAAAATTAAAAAAATATATCCAATAGATAATTTATAATGATAAAGTGGGATTTTAATTTGAAAAACACAAGTTACAGTTTACGTCACAGGGCACTCTTCAAGAAGTAAACATTATTTTAAAAAGTTTGAAATATGGTATTTAATAATAGTTACTTATATTTAAGATTACAAAAATCAGAATTTTAATAAATTATTAATAAAAAAAATTTGGGTTAGCACGCTTGGTGAATCTATACCCTGTATAGTACAAATATATTTAAGAAGAAATGGCAATGTTAAGGTCTTCACGAAAACATCATTGCTTTAGGATTTATTTATGCACACTGCACAGACACACAGTTCGCCTACCTACACACTTTGTTCCGTTAATTGACCGGTGCAGTGTGCACTTGCGAAAATATACGCATGCTCATTGAACTAAATTTTGAATGTTGGTGTATATGTATTATATTATGTAAATTAAACTTTAAAGTGTTATGTTCACATCCATTTATTTTTGTTTTATAGGATTCTGAATTACAATATAAATTGAATCAGCGTATAGGTACGATTCAGTTTGTATTTGTCTGAAGTTTCGCATATCGTAGGTAGGACTGGATGTTTTGTTGAGTCCAATTTTTTTTAACCGTGTGTGAGACTTGTCTAATTTATTAACTATAATTGGCGGAGTCAATCACTCGTATTTTCTAGTCTTGTAAAAAATAAATTCCTTAATAGATACTTATTTAAAAATGACTCCTCTAATGTTAGATTTTTTGGATTAATAATTTTTCTATGCAACAAGAAATGTCAGTAAATTAAAAGCCGTATTTTGTAATATAATTACATTGATAAAACAAGGATTTAACTGTAGATATAATAATTTATATTAATATCATCAGAAGGTCTGTTTGGATTTGATGAAAAATACAATCTAAAATACCTATAATCATCAGTATTCGCGGTGATTATAGTGCATTATTTAAAGGTATGTCTTAAATTGGCAACAAGAATTATTTTGGGCATGTAACACTTTTACCCATAGTTGACAAATCACAGTGTTTGCATAATTCAATACCTACGTTTACATTTTCTCACGCGTTCACTATTTTTGAATTACAATAAATCAATAACGTTCATTAAACATGATAAAACATGTTCCGTTTGCCAAAAATCAAAACAAAAAAAAAGTATAACCATTGAATTTTACGATAACCATAATAAATTGAAATAATATAGTCTTGCATGTTATCATCGGTAGGTACATTAAATGAATCGTCAAGTTCGTCATTACCGTTATTGTTTAACAATCAACTCCTTATAAGTATAGGTAACTACTGCAGTTAATCAATACTTATACAATGTAATACCTATGGCAGATTTGTATAGGTAATAGTTTTTAAGACTGTGTATTTTTATATAGTGACAATTTAAAGGTAAGAAAGTAAGGATTGAATGTGCTCTAATTCATAAAATATGTTGATCAACTTGAGGTGTCGAGAGTGTGAGACATCTAATTAATGCACCCTTCCCTAAGATTACATACCTAGGGATGGATTGGTAAGATATTCCGTTGCGGGAAATATATTGTAAATAGATCGGTGCACAGTCGTTGTTAACTCTTAATGGACATTTTTTTTCACATTACCTGAATTGTATTTGTATTAAATTATTTTCTTAAGAAATTATTTATTTAAAATAATATCATTGTAATCAATATTCAGTACATTCCACAATTTTAGAAATGGTCTTAAGACTAAAATATATAATAGTTTCAATAGTTTTTTTTATTCACTATTCGCAATTGAGTATCTAATCACACTAATCTGCATACTCAGAGCATCAAACGTTAACTAGATATAAAATCACATAAACAAAATATTTAATATTATTTACAAATAATTATAAGCAATATTATAATTTATTAATCAATTATATGATACTAGTAGGTATATATTAGTATATATAATAATATTATACAGTTTAGGTTCTATAGTTATACTGTGCTTACTATACATTTGAATCCAAAATTATAATTGATAGGTAAGTTGCGTCCAACGATTTATATGCGCTCAAGATAGTTGTTATTTTTATTTTCTATTACTTTATCAAAAATCTTATTTTTAAATGATGAAATGCGTTGAAAAATGATTATAAAAAAATTAAAACAGCTTATTTTGTACTGCACAGTCCATCGGGAAAACTCCCGAATTCCCAGTGGGGTAATCCACCCATGTATAGTCCTTATACCTACATATAATAAAATCGATTATTTATTTTTTTAAAGTAAATAATATATGGTCTATATAGATAATAAAGTGACAGCATTTTAAAATATTAAATTAATAAATTAAATGTCTGTTTGTCGGATAGTTGTAATTTATTTATGTTATTCGTAAATGCAATTTATTTTACCATCGGTTAGAGGTGTACCTATTATTTTGTTTATGTTGTGAACAAATTAATTCAATTTATTTGTTATTATAAAATAAAAATAAAACTATAATAAGTACTGTATTGTTATTAAGTTTTTGAAGAAAATAAAATAATTTATTGACTCTGAATTACGGTATATTTAGTTTTGGAATCTAGTCGTCTCTGTAGTTTATTTCTGATTATGTATATTATGTCGATAAATTATAATAGACTAGAGAAATCTTTATGGGTGGCTGCTTTTTAAAATTGTACATGCATTTTTGATATCAAAATACGGTTGAATGATGTTAGAATATTGTGACTTTGATGTTATTTTTCCAATTTATCCATTTTGTTAGTCCCACTGGAAATTCTAGAAAATAAAATGTAAACCATAGGAATTTTTCTTCCGATCCAGCATTGTGTCGAATTGAATTTAGACAGTGACCCAAACAAGTTATTGAAGCTGACGTTCAGATGATCAGCAGAATTTCATCCATGCTTCCATAGGCAATTTTTAGGTGAGCCCAATTCGCTTTAATACAGTATTTATTTTTACTTCATTAGGTCATAAGGTATCTACGTGCCTGGATATGTCATATTGTATTTATTTCATAGACCTGTTTGAAATTTCAAAAAGAGACAGAATGAGAAAAACACAAAGGTTACTGTCTTGAGTCAAACTATTGTTTGCATGTTTTAATGGTTCGACGTTTAAATAATCTGTAATGCTTGAATTTCAGTGTCATTTGAGAAATGTTTCAATATATTTTGATTAACTTGATTGGTTCTCATCAGGGTTCTGATGAGATTTATTCAAACGGAATAGCCTAAATTACCTAAAGATTTCTGACTTTCGAAGTAAAACTACAGTGAAACCTCGATAACTCGAACATTTATAAGTTGAATTTTCGATGACTCGAAGATCTTTACCCCTGCATTTCAATAAGTATATACAATTTTTTCTGTAACTCTAATTTTTTTCACCCCCAACCGATTCGAGTTATTGAGGTTTCACTGTATTTAATAATTAGATTCATTCAATATAAGTCATTTTTTTTTTGAAAATATCAATTAAGACAATATTTTGATATCATTCTATATTTACTCTATGCTCTAGAAAATACACATTTACTTGTAATTGAATTTGGTGTTTTTATTAACAAGTAATTTGTTTATGAACCTTTTAGGTATTTAATCAATTCAATTTTAGTATAGTTATTTTATAGTTTTATTTTTTATATACAAATAGAGTTAATTTGTCAAAGTGTATAAAAACAATTTTAAAATTTGACAGACGGCAAGTTTGAGTTTAAATAAGCAAATTACAATTTTAGTAATTGATTTTGTATGGTTTTTTTTAAATTAGTAGTTATATTATTATGTTTGCAAATAATATATCCAATTAAGATATATTACTATTGTAGTTTTATTTTTAGAACATTGTTAATGTTTACCGTTGGAAAATAATAAATAAAATAACTGTCTGGACGTACATAATTAAACGGTATGGGAGATTGAACTTTTACTTTTTTTCCTATCAAATTTATTAAACGTACTCAAGTAATAAAATCATAATGAGAGTTGGGAAAAAATATCCAAGGACAAAATATAATTTGCTAAACTATCTGAGTCAATATATATTAATATTATTATTTTTTTAAATTTTGGTTTCTTTGTCCAATTTGTCTGGTTTTAACAATGGATTTTTTAACCGTTGGCCATTTTGTCCTTGATTAATTTTAACATTTCAATATTCGTTTTACTGTTCTTTTATATAAGGATCCGGAAGCTCCTTTCCCACATATATACCAAGAGTTGGGATGGCAGGCGCTCGAATGGATCGTTACAATCGGAGCAGTGTTTGCTCTATGCACTAAGTACGTACAAAAGCTATTTACTTTAATCAAAACTAATATCTATTTTTTTTTCTAACGAGTAATTATTTGTATTATTATACTATGTAACATTTCGCATTTTCGCCTACACGATTTGTAAGTTGTAACAGTATGACCAGTTCGTCACGTAATAACTAGGTACCTACCTATATAATATACGATGTACCTAGGTACATGTTAACTAACCATAAACATCCATCAAAACAACCCGGTAGTATTATAGTAAATTAATGTATCATATTTTAATATGTTGTATTATACGACACGCATGCATAATAAGTGGGTACAATGGTATATTCGAAATAATATTATGGTCTTAAAACTGTTCGCACTAAACATAGCATGTGCGTGGGAGAAGAGACCGTGGAGCTGATTGCAAAAAACCTCAGGTGGTCGTTGATTCGTATATGCGCACATGTCAACATTTAGCGTGGTTGAAATTTGTATGGAATACTTCCAATAAAAAAAAGATAAACCCACTCATCGATGTGGACTGGCGCCTTTTTTCTTTATACCTGAACGCGTATATTATCAATCATTCAACGTGTCATATATTAATATGTTATATTATTATACCTGCAAACGGCAGACAATATAAAATTAACATTTCGTACGCAATGTTTAAAATATAAATCTTGTTTTTAGCATGATCGGTACGCTGTTTCCGTTACCCAGAATATTGTATTCCATGGCATCCGACGGGTTATTGTTTCACATTTTTTCCAAAGTTGATTCCAAGACAAAAACTCCATTTTGGGGTACATTAATATGTGGAACATTTGCTGGTAAGTATACGAGTACAAATAAAATGTATACACAATATAGACGTATATGCGATTTGTTATAATATATAATATTATATAGGTATTCCGTAAAAATCAAAACGAGGTACCTACCTAAACATATTCTAGCAATTAGTTACACATCTTCCAAACATTTCAATTCGATTTATTATATAATGTTAATGTTATAAGTTTAATTGCACGGTATTTACCGAATCTAAACAGCTAATGAGGCTACCTATATTTTTATCAAAAACTTTTATATATTATTGAAATATAATTCAATAGCTCCGAAAATACAATAATATCATCATCATTTGAATAAATGAATCTGGTACTGTTTTTATAACATCAATCTTTTCTGTACACTTTCGCTACCTAAACCTGTACCTAGGTAGGTATACTTATAATATCATTACATATTCGATATAATATAATAATATTGTATAAGTAATACGATAAACAATTTTTATTTGTTTAGCGATTTTGTCCAGTCTTTTCGATCTCCAACAGTTGATGAACATGATGTCGATCGGTACGTTGATGGCGTACTCGCTCGTGTGTATTTGTGTGTTGGTTTTGCGGTACACAAACGATGATTCCGAAGAGTGTAAGGTCAGAGACAACGGCCGATTTCGCGTATCTCTCATGAGACTATTATCATCCAGCTTCAATCTCCCGAATTCGCAGATTACAACAAAAAACACCGGTCGTACCTCGGTCAAAATTATTCTGGTTTACCGTAAGTAACATTCGGTCGAATTGAGTTCAAATATATTTTATGGTCACGAAATCGTTGCTCGCCAAATTACCATAGTATGTATTTGGTTATCAGCCGTTTTCAAGCACGCCTTATAATTAGGTACATAATATATATTTAAAAAACTACTTTTAACTGTAAGTACCTACATATTATACGTTTATTTTTAAATTTAGAAATCATTCACCGTTAGTAATTTAAAATAATTTCGAATAATCGGCGAATTAGTTTTGTGTGGGATGGTTTAATTTTTGCGTTTGTTAATTTAATATCCTTTACAATATAATTATAACTTTTACATTTTTTTTTTCGATTTGCGGTTTCTTTGCATATCCAACACACTTGCCACGCCTGGAATTTAAATAATAATTAATAATTGCTAGTAAGGTAATGAAACCTACACATAACTTGACACCATGTTAATGTCAACCCATGAGTGGATTAGAAAAATGTTGAAAAAAAATTCAATTGGTTTGTCCGCCAACGTGTTTCGCTTCAAAATCACGCGATTGACCTCCCGACGAAGTAATTGTGAATTCCCGGAATTAACATCCCAAATAAACGTATAAACAATTTGACTTAAAACTAATCACGTGTGTCATATTTATCCACCCGGAGATAAAATCTGCACTGTTGTAACCCACATGCAATGGTTGGTCGAAGGGTAATGCCCGTCTCCTCCGCATACATGTTTCTCTTTTGCGTGACATCATAATATTATTATGTTTACAAAACATAATTACACGTATTTCCTTGTTTTAGATTAAACAAATTTATTTTTCCTTTGCATTTTTTCCGTAAATATAAAACCACAAAATATTTTACGCACAAAATCCATTGATTAGAACAATAATTGGGCATTGAATTTGACTTCTAAAGACGTACTTAATAATTGTTCGAGTTTTAAAAGTCTAAATTTATAAGGTTATCACGACGGACATCCAAGCAGTTGCATATATTCAAGATGCTGTTTTTTTTTTTATTGAATGAACGTTTAATTGGTTATGATGATTGTGCGTCTTATAAGAATCTCGGATTATAGTGATTTTGAAACGCAGTAATCATTATATTACCTATATAGATTTAAAATAATAATACTATAATCTGCACCAAAGTCACTTTTCAATTTCCATTGGTCAATTCAATGATACTTATATACTTACGTAAAAATGCAGATGGCTTCAATTTTTATAGTTTAAAACGTATATATATATAATAAATAAGCGTATACGTATAATTATGGGGAAAATATGATTTTCTCCAGTTCGTAAAATATGTTTATACTATGGTAATATTGTTATATCTATAATCAAACGTTTATTTTTTTTTTTATGTCAGTCATCGTGGCCATATGCTTCTGCTCGTCCGTCTCTATTGCCCAAACCGAAGGAAAGTTCAACATGATCACGTATGCGGCATGCAGCGTTTCCGGCGTGCTTTTGTTGGTGCTTTGCTATTCGTTATCGCGACAACCACAGTCTACAAACCGACCTACATTCCACGTAATTATATTATTTATAATAATTATAATTATTTTTATCTTATTTCATGATTTATTATTAATTCATGACCGCTGTCATGTTTTATAATATTAGTATGGTTGTAAACGAATCATCATTTTAACGAATAATATTGTATTTATATCAATAGTAGGTACCCACTTAGATATATATAATATATATATATATATTGTATATAATAGTCATAACTAGACGTCCCTTGGTTCGTGCCGAAGTCATGGATGTATCCATGATAATACATTTGTTCAATTTCGTTTTTAAGGGTCGTTATGCAATTTATCTTTTAACTAGGTATCTACATTTCTTAGAAATTTCTATAATAAAATAAAACATGGCACGTGGAACTGTTGTCCCGAACTAATGAATCCATGAACATACACTATAGAAATGCCAAATTTGTATTATATAAACAACTATATTGAATAAAATATTATAAAACGGACTACTCCTCGACACTAATTAGATACAGTTTGATATATTCAGCACAACGTACATATATAGCTATTTGTTGGAGTACCTACGCTCTAATAGTAGTTGGCTTCAAAGGTATAATATTTATGTACGTGATATGGACTTATTAGTAGATAATACGGCGAACAATCGAGAATATAAATGGTACTGGATTATTCGCAATGTATCCTTGTAGATATAGATGAGAACTATGTATATATATTTTGTAATATATTGACCATGTTATTTTCGGTTTAATAATTTTGAATAAGTTTAATTATTAAACGAAATTCTTAAAAATTAACGGATGTTTACAAATTCATTATCAATTTAAAAGTTATTTTCGCTGTAGTAAAAATAAAAACGCCACATCAAAGATAAAGTTATCTTATGAATTATGATTAAAATTAATATTTTACAATTGTATTAAAAAAATATTATGTAGGTACTAAGTGGTGTTTGATAGTAATATAATATAGGCACATAATCAGTACGCGTACACGAAATACCCTTAGTGGTTAAAAATGTATAAGTACAAATGTACAATGTAAACTCAAATAATTTATATAAGTAGGTAAGCAAATATTTAGGTAGCTATGTACTAATATTTTGCGTGTTAATAATTGCTTTTATTTTTTATTGAATATTATTATTTGAATCGCTAAGTAGGTAAGTCATAAATATTTGATACAATACTAAGTAGACACAATCTAATAATTCATACATGGTACATCAAATGTATCGGTATTGCAATTAACCATAATTGTAATATAGTTAAAACATAAAATAGAATAAGCATATTAAATATTTTCTATTTTTTAAAAAAAAACCTTAACATTTTTAAATAGTATTACTCAAGTATAGGTTGTGGTATTTAAAACATAAGTAGGCACTAAGTAAAAAAAAGTTTTATTGTGTGTCTAAAACTTGTGATATAATTTTAATGTCAAGTACTAAGTAGGTTAGGTTAGTAGGAAACAATTAATATATTATATAATACTCGTACGTATTTATTATTCAACTTTCAACAAAAATGTTTGGCTTTCTAATTTAACAGTGTATTTTAAATTCTGAGGTTTTACTTAAAAATATATAAAAAGGTACCTACATTATAAATTATATGTTATAATTTGAATTAAAATGTATATTGAAATAAACAACCTGGCATAGCTAATTCAAGTGCATAAAGAAGCCTAATATATTTGTCAAATTACATTTACATTGTTTGATATATTTTACATTCAGTTAAACTAATATCCAGCCTAGATATATTTAGTTAAATTATTTTCAGATGAGATATTTTTCGGCTAAAATACTGACGGCTTATTTATAGTCCCTTCGTCCCCTCGTTTCAACGTTTAATAGCCAACGCGTTTCGTCCTCATTGCAGGTACCTTGCGTTCCGTTCGTGCCCTGCCTGAGCGTCGTCCTCAACATCTACCTAATGACACAACTGGACACGTCCACCTGGATACGATTCACCGTCTGGCTATTCATCGGCTTACTGATTTACCTGTTCTACGGACTCCGGAACAGCGTGGAACGGTTGAACCAGCGGCGGATCCTGGATGAGACGTATATGAAGCAGATACGTTACGAAATCCAAGTATATTAGCGCGGGGAGAGTTGGTGGGTGATAGGCGGAGGGGGGGGGGGGTGAAAGTATATGAGAGATTGTATGGGGGAGAGAGACAGACAAGAAAGTGAGAGTGAGTGCGTAGTGTGTACATAGTGCGTTTACGTGTGTAAACGAGTTAGAAAAATTTAGATAACGGAGTGAGAGACTACAATGATTTTGTTGTACAATACAACACTCCTATAATACAAACGTCGTTTTATGCATTTTTACAAAAAAAAAAAAAAAATTGACCCTTTTACCATTTCCTTCAAAATATAATAATATAACCTATACAAAATGATCCGAGGACAATTTCAAAACGTTTCACAATGTTAATAAAACACGGTCGTCATCACCATCGGCGGTAGTGAATCTCCGAAATTATTATTAATATTATGTTTATTTGTTCATTTTTTTTTTTATCATGACAGTTATATTTTTACGCAAACAACTTTATATAATTTTGTTAAAATATGCGCCTAAAACGTATAGTTTCGCATTTTTTTTAAATGAATCATGTCAAATTACACCTGTGGCTTCTTTTTATTTAAAAGATTATCTGTCCTATTTTTTTTTTATTTATTTATATAACATTCATTTTTATTATGTACATTTTTGTTTAATATATGAACTAATGACTCGATCAATTGGCTTATAAATATTTAACCATTGGACAATTATTGACTGGAGTACTGGACCTTGGAGACGTGATATTATTGATGATTGTCATATGCAGAGAAATCCGGACTACGGCAAATTTGTAGACTAAGAAATAACGCATCTAAATAAGAATTATATTTTAGTATAGGTTGGTTGGTCATCACTACTATTATTATACTAATATCTCGTTTTATAATTAATGGGAGAGATTCATCTGAATGTTTATATTAGGTATTGTATTATATTGGTGTGATATAATTATCATTATAAGCCATGATACATATAGTAATATTCAAATTTGTACATATTTGTCCAACGATGAATCGAAGCGAATATCTAATACCTAGTGATTGAATGGAAAACTATTCTCCACTTGGCGTTTAATCGACTATTACTCGGATAATATCTAGTTTATATTAACCGACTATTGATCCCCTTACATTTGATGCAAAATGGCATTTTATCACGTCAATGTTATCGCGTAACAATTAATTTCCTTGTTCACCACTATTGAACCTTCCATTCAGTAGGTACCTAATACACTTATTTACAAAGGTGGGAAAGTTTATGATAATAATTAACTCAAGTTAAGTTAAGTTAAGAGGACACAAGATCGATAAGTTAAAAGTTAACAGTTAACAAATTATAAATTTAACTCGATAAGTTAAAAGTTAATATAAAAAATATTAACTTAACTCAATTTAAAAAAAGTTAATAAATTTTTTTTTTAATTTGTATGTTAATCACATAAAGAGTGAATGGGTCTTTCTAGTTTTTAATTTATAAATTATAAAAACAATTTTATTGAACTTTTTTCATAATGTACACTGTATACCCTTTTACTTTTACTTTACTATTATTTACTAATTTAAACTATACTCATCTCAAATTAATAATTTAACAAATATATTTTTTTATATCGTATAACAATTGAATGTCATAATACGTTAAGATGAATACATGACCTTCATATATATTATAAGTTATATTACATTAAAACATAACAATTGTCGATTTGTAATTTAAAAATATTAATTTTATTAAAAACATTTATAATTGCCACTCGCATAATATATAATTTACAACTTAATAAAATATATAAATATACACAAAATTATGTTATCAAGATAAAGAACAGAAATATTTGTGTTTTTGTATTGGAATATTTTTATTTTAAACTGATATATTAATATTTACGTATAAACGAAAAAATTCAAAATGTTTTTAACTTGATGGATTTTTTAAAAATCAACTGAAGAAAGCTAAGTTATTTCAACTGTAAATTAATCTAGTTAAGTTCATACGTTGATTAGAAAATAAACTAACAAGTTAAGTTAAAAAGTTAAAAAAAAATTAACTTTTTAACTTAACTTTAACTTTTTAACTATTTAATGCCAACTTTTGCTTGTTTACCCTTTCATAGGCCATCTTGAGAAGTAGATAATTCAGAACGGCCCTTCAGTTTTCGACAAACATGTAAAGGAGGTTAGTCGGGGCCTGTTCCGTCAACCTTCTACTCCAGATAACGTTATAACAGTATATTAGCCCCATAGGCTATTAGTTTAAAATGTTTATGGGCCACTTAATAAAACTATTAATTTAAAATAACGCATAGGGAGCTTAT
>NC_042493.1:82292771-82355657 GCF_005508785.2 Acyrthosiphon pisum
CAAAAGTGGGCAAGTTAATAAAAATAATTAACTCAAGTTAAGTTAAGAGGACACAAGATCGATAAGTTAAAAGTTAACAAATTATAAATTTAATTGGATAAGTTAAAAGTTAATATAGAAAAAAATATTAACTTAACTCAGTTTAAAAAAAGTTGATCAATTTTTTTTTTAATTAGTATGTAAATCACATAAAGAGTGAATGTGTCTTTCTAGTTTCTAATTTATAAATTATAAAAACAATTTTATTGAACTTTTTTTAATAATGTAGCTACACTGTATACCCTTTTACTTTTACTTTACTATTATGTACTACCTAATTTAAACTATACTCATCTCAAATTAATAATTTAACAAATATATTTTTTTTATATCGTATAGCAATTTAATGTCATAATACGTTAAGATAAATATATGACCTTCATATATATTATAAGTTATATTACATTAAAACATAATAATTGTCAATTTGTAATTTAAAATTATTAATTTTATTAAAAACATTTATAATTGCAACTCGCATAATATATTATTTACAACTTAATAAAATATATAAATATACACAAAATTATGTTATCAAGATAAAGAACAGAAATGTTTATGTTTTGTATTGGAATATTTTTATTTTAAACTGATATATTAATATTTACGTATAAACGAAAAATTCAAAATGTTTTTAACTTGATGGATTTTTTAAAAATCAACTGAAGAAAGCTAAGTTATTTCAACTGTAAATTAATCTAGTTAAGTTCATACGTTGATTAGAAAATAAACTAACAAGTTAAGTTAAAAAGTTAAAAAAAAATTAAACTTTTTTAACTTAACTTTAACTTTTTAACTATTTAATGCCAACTTTTGCTTGTTTACCCTTTCATAGGCCATCTTGAGAAGTAGATAATTCAGAACGGCCCTTCAGTTTTCGACAAACATGTAAAGGAGGTTAGTCGGGGCCTGTTCCGTCAACCTTCTACTCCAGATAACGTTATAACAGTATATTAGCCCCATAGGCTATTAGTTTAAAATGTTTATGGGCCACTTAATAAAACTATTAATTTAAAATAACGCATAGGGAGCTTATATCTAAATCAATTAGGAATATTTTTGGGAGGCTTAATCGTAGTTAGGGGGGCTAAGCCCCCTAGCCCCCCTAGTTTCACCACTGACTATGCCTAGGATATAGAAAGTTCCAACACAAGAATATAACAGGTAAAAAATTACATACGTTCATTTCTACAAATGATATGTGTAAATTCATACACAAATATAAAAATGAGATGTGTATAGTAAGTTCCTTATACAGAAAAAAGGTACGTGCATATATAAATTCCTACATGGCAAAAAACTACTTAATATATTAGTTCCTATACCAATCGTACACTAATCTTACCTAGTGCGGAGTAGGTGTAACAATACATTTTTACAATAACTTTAAAAATAAAAATAATTATATTACTCATTGATTTATGTAATGTTTTATGATTTTTTTATAATTTTTTTAAGACATTTTCATCAGTTTGATTAGGTGCATTTAATATATTATTATAAAACATAATTAAAAGTTTATTTAAAATAATAATTCAAATAGATAATTTAATAATACATATAAAATGTATTTATTAGGCATTTATTATAAAAATATCATATAAACACCTAATACATACCACTACAGAGTCGGACTGGCCCGGACCGCTAGTCCACAATTGCGGACGGAGCCCCGGCTTCTTTATGATAATTTGGGGCCCCAGATTTTGTACCTATTATTATTATTATTATTTTTCGTTTAGAGAAAATAGAAATACGAAATAAAAATTTTTTGTTTCAAATCAAAAAACGTATTTTTGTTTACAATCTTGAGAAGTTCTCAATAATTATTAAAATAATGACATTATCATTCTACGAATTTAATAGCTGTCTATATACAAATATGTATCATTGATTAGAAATAGTGTAAAATTATTGTAGCTTTTAAGAGGACGTCGCACCCGCATGTGATGTCTCCGCCTTACATACGTACGGCATAGCAATAGCATAACAAAAACGTTTTGGCGCGGCAAAGAACCGAAAAGGCTACAGTCATAACGAAGAAACAAAATTTTCACCGCTTATAAAGGAGAACTTTGGCTGTGCAATATCGTTTTTATTTTTTTGATAATACTTATACGAAAAAAGTTCCTATTGTTTTAAAATCCATTATTATTTGTGTTTTTCAAACTTTAATTAACTTTTTTTGAAGTTCCGATAACGAAATAATAAAAACGATATAGCACAGCCAAAGTTCTTTTTTTATGTGGTGAAAATTTGGTTTCTTAGTAGTTATGACTGTAGCGTTCTTGGTTCCTTCCCGCGCAAAACAGTTTTTTGGTTTGTTGTACCTATACATTTGTAAGACGGTAAGAGTATGACTTGGTATTCGCGTATTATCACTGATTGTAACCAAGCCTGAATTAAGGGGGGCAGGGGGGACATGGCCCCTGGGCCTAGATAATAAGAATTTACTTAGCGGCCTCTGATTTTTCCATTAATTTTTTCGTTATAGTCTATAACACTGCATAAATCATCTAAAAAAAAAAATAGATGATTATTTAGCTAGGAAAAAAGCTTGTAAATTATAATTTATAAATAAAGTGATACATTATTCATTATTTATTGCTATATACCTAATATCTATCTCTCTGAAGTGACCGGCCAACGTCATATGAAAGTATATACCAAAATTGATGAAGAAATACCCTTTAAAGATAGAATATATAAATTTTTTATTTTTTTAGTTATGGGCAATTAACTTTTTTTCAGGGCTTAAAACCGGTAACCTTGAGAACCGAAAACCGATAACTGCTTTTAGTTCTGGATTGCTGGAAGCGGTTATTGGTTATTAGTAATCAAGTTAAATATCTAAATATTAACATCAAAGCGGTCACCTAATATTTTCAATCCCGGTTTTATAACTAAAACCTATTCCCGACCAAAAAAATTAACGGTTTTTTGGTGGAATTTAATACTTGAATTATATTATGAATCATGATTACATTATAGTTCATTTTAATTTTCCAGCTATTTTTAAATTTTTTTCCCCAATTAATTGCCGTCAAGTATTGCTTGTCTATTGTGAATATCATAATCATATATATACCTATATAGGTATAAGTGTGTAGCTATAATCTATATATTATAATACCGTCATGAACGTGGTCGTCCTCGTGCACTTATTCCTATTAAAAAATAGTTGATGGAATAGGGGCTCTAGTACTATTTAGTATTTACGATATTTTTTTTATTGATCTTTGTTTCTTAGAAATATACACATTTATATACAGTGCCACAACTTACTATAGATAGGGGACCTTCCAAGTTTAATTTTGAGCAATTTGTTTAAAATTGTTTAGGTTTTCATCACATTATACTTTATTTTGCATACATTCATAGATATTTTAGTATTAAATTATAACTCCCAGAGCTCAAACCCTCCTGGTTCTGCATTTATGTTATTTGTAGTGTTTGCTCCAAGGGTCGGTCCGAAGGCTAGCGTAGAATGCTTGATCTGCAGATCCAGATTTTGGGTACTGTATTCATAGGCGTACTAGTGGGGGGGGGGGCTTGGGGGAGGGGCTAAGCCCCCTAACTTTTATTTTAGCCCCTCTCCTTGTGATAATTCCTATACTCCCAATCAATGGTAGCTAAATTTACAAATTAATATAAATTGACAAAATGTAAAATAAAAAATCCGCGATCTCGGTGGACAAATTTTTTTGCATTTTTTGATTCTGAGTTAAACTATTCGCTTACCTACGCACTACGTGTGGTTCGCGATCTATCTCAGATACATGATAATAATTAAGGCTCGGAAGTTGATGCATTTTGCATTTTCTTTAGAACTTTTTAGACGTTGCTCTCCTGGCCACTAATGTGTTATAGGTCATTTTCCCACATTTTTAGTCATTTTTACTGATTTCACACTACTTCACTTCTTATCGTTTTTTGTCGACCATTATGCCGATGACTTAAAACTTTGAAATAACCACAGACTAAGTTAGTACCTATCTGATTGACATTTTATTATTTTATTTCCTTTTTTAAGGGCATTTTTGTCATATTTTAAGCAATTTGAAGCTTCGATAAATTTATATAGAATTTTATAGTAAAATAGAGTAAAATATTTAAAAAAAACTAATATTTGCAATATTTAGTTCATTTTTTAAGGACATTTTTTGTCATTTTTATGTAATTATTATGCAATTTATTTTTTTGATTTATTAAGATCGTCATTATTTTGATCATATGTATTAAACTTTTAAGAAGTTTGAAAAAATAAATATTTAAATTGAGGGAAATCGACTAAATTAAAGCATATTAAGTTTTTGACTTTGTAATAATAATAGTTATTTTATAAACCCACGAATGGCTTAAATAAACTGTTTTAAAAACATGATTAAAAAAATTTTAAAAACATTATTTTTAAAAACCGGTTTTTGCCGGTAACCGATTACTGAAAAACCTTATCAACGATTTTTAAATGATTAACGGTTATCATAGTGTTTGAAATATCTTTAATGAAACGGTTACCGGTTACCAAAATATCAAAATTAAACGATAACCGGTTAAAAAAAAAGCCGATTACCGACTTTGTTGATAACGGTTTTAAGCCCTGCTTTTTTTTTTTTTATCAAAACCATGCATTACACAAATGCATTTGTTTATGTAGGTATCTTCAAAACTTTTTAACATTTTGACGTAATTTTATTTTTATTTTAAAGCTTTTTAATTTTCCTATCAACTGACATAGATACGCAATTAAACCAAAAATGTGCTAATTATTTTTATTAAATTAAAAACAGAGAAAAAAGTTGGCAAAATTAGTATTTTTTTAAAAGAAACTGTGCATTATTCCTAATAATTTATTATTTACTATGAGTTTTTGTTTTTTATATTATGACAACTAAAATTTACCGAATAGTATAAAATTAAATGATTGACGACCAATTAACTGACTCAATCCTAGGAAAACTAAGTTGTGACGATTACCAGGAATATATTATGAAAACCAAACTTTCAAGGTATTTTATAGATATTATTGATTATTCAGTATAATTCAGTAGAATAATACAAAAAACAAAAAACCCATACTAAGTAATAAATTATTTGGAATAATACACGATTTTCTTTAAAAAATGCTAATTTTTGCCAACTTTTTTCTACTTTTTTAATTTAATAAAAATAATTAGAGCATTTCTAGTTCAATTGCGTACGTCGGAGTGTTGATAGGACAATTAAATAGCTTTAAAATAAAAAAAAATACATCATAATGTTGAAAACTTTTGAAGATACATAAACAAATGCTTGATATGTATGGTTTTGATAAAATAAAGTTTATTTCCCATAACTTAAAAATAAAAAAGTTAGACCCAATCTTGAAAGGGTATTTCTTCATCATTTTTGGTATACTTTCATATGACGTCGGCTGGTCACTTCACCCCAGAACACATTATATACATTAATTTTTTTTTTTGTACAGGGGCCTAATTTAAAACTTTGGCCCCTGGGCCGCGAAATGTCTTAATCCGGCTTGATTGTAACTGAATTATTATATATTTTGATATTAAGTATTGTACTCGTGCACAATTTGATACAATTTGAATCGGTGTTTTTCTTTATAATGTTTGATGTCACAGGTTTTGTAACCAGTGTAGGGGCTACGCCCCAGTGGCGTAATTTGGGAGTTGGATACCTGGATAGGTGGGATATCCCCTGTCTGGTAATAAAAACAGTCCGATGGGTCTCTTGTAGTAAATTTACTTTGGGTCTGTAGAAAATGTCTTAGTATTTGAGAATATACTCAATATAAATTCTATATTGAAAATAAGGTAAAACCAGTTAATATATATATGTATAGAAAATACATTTTCTATTTGCCTGTTGGGGGCCCTTTATTCTAAATCGCGGACTGGGCCTTTTCGAGCCAGTCCGACACTGTACCCCTATATTTTAAGGTTAATCGACAAAATATCTCTATTAAAAATATCTAATAATAACAGATAAACGATTACAATATAGTGTAGGAACTTACATAAAATATAATTTTTCCACCATATAGAAACATAGGTACCTATGTATTTTTTTAAACGGCTTGATCTCATGTTGGAACTAGGAACTTATTTTCGTCCCTACATCTAAATGAAAAGTTTTGAAGCTTCATAACTGGTTTGCGCAAGTTTAGGCTTTCATTGAGGAAATCAATGTTGTAAATATTTGATATTGATTTATTCAATAAACGATGGTGCATGGCGGCCAAGCAGTGTGCTAAGGAAAACGGTTCAGTCTTCATAATATGTGACGGGGCCACAATAAAAAAAAAAAAACTAATGTTACACAAAAGCGTCTCCTACAAATATTTAAATTGGTGTTCCGAGTAATAGTATCATTTTCGATTTAGGCTTGTCTACATTACTTACTCGAATACCGTTTAATTAATAATTGACTTGCACTGCCATTATATAGGTACTACAGTTGAATAGTATATTAGTATAGGATTCCATCTATCAAATCTATCGTAATCAGTTTAAAATGTTAATTGTTAAATGAGGCTGCAGCCATTATAACATAATATTAATAGACTCTTCAGTAGTTATATATACGGAGAATCAACTTTACTTCTGAAGCGTGTTTAAATAAACGATGTCATCTGGATTCTCATTTCATTTTTTGGTTCTAAAATGGTGTTAGCCATATTTCAGTAGTAGGTACGTATAACATAATATTATATTTAAGAATACGAATATGGTATTACTTATATACAATTAAATAGTCGTAAAGATATAAATATACATTAATTAAAATATATTTTTAAAACTGCAGTTTTTGAATGAGTTGATAATTGACAAGCTATATAGTGATTTGTTATACCTACTTGTTAAGCAATCATAATCCTCATAAAAAAACCTGGGAAAAACAAAACAGACCCTGACAGTTACAGACCAATTAGTCTACTAACATCGTTATCTAAGATTTTTGAAAAAGTCATCCTCCCGAGACTGCAAAATTATCTAAACTGTACAGACATAATTCCAAAATTCCGATTGGGATTCAAAGCACATCATTTCATTACACAACAACAGAACATATAAGTAACTTATTTGAAAAATACTGTCACATGGGTGCCGTTTTCAATGACATCTCCAAAGCCTTTGATAAGGTATGGCATCATGGGTTGTTGTACAAGCTCAAAATTATCAACACACCAAATTATCTACTTGACTCCTTAACTTCATTTCTATCTAACAGACAATTTTATGTTAAAATAAATGACAGCTTTTCTTTTTTCCAACCAATCTTAGATGGCGTCCCACAAGGATCCATACTTGATCCAATATTATTTAATATCTATACATCCGACATCCCGCAATCACCACACACAAATATAGCCCTCTTCGCGGACGACACTACCATTTACTCTAAGTCTCGCAACCCAGAAGCAATATCTGTACATCTAGAAAACCACTTAAATACGTTATCAGCCTGGTGTAAGAACTGGAAAATATCAATTAACCCATCAAAAAACGTAAATGTATTATTCAGTCTACGCCGTACTTCTACTCCACCACCGCTAACTTTTAACAACGAACCAATCAATGGAAAGCGTCGGTAAAGTACCTTGGCGTAACGTTGGACAAAAGATTAACCTGGTGGCCACACTTATCATATAAACTCCAACAAGCCTATCAACGTCTAGGGATGCTCTTTCCTATCTTAAACAGGAAGTCTTTGGTATAAAAAAAAAACTTTCTCTACTTATGAATAAGCAATTACTACGTCCATTAATCACATACGCTTGCCCTATTTAGGGTAAATGTACACAAACTTATCTAAAAAAATTTTGCAAATATTTCAAAACCAAGTTTTAAGAACGATAACAAACGCTCCATGGTTTGTAAGGAACACAAATATACACAAATACCTTAAAATTCCAACTCTTCGAGACCATATCAAACTTTTGGCTGTGAGCTTCTTCAAATCCATCCACAAGTCAAGAGGCTCAATGCATTACCACATCAACATCAGACCACCTTCACAACACCGCCTCCAATGAGGACGCCCGTATGACTTAATTCCTCAAGAATCATTCTAACTTAAAGCCTCTAACTATTGTTATCACACAACTTAAAACTGTAATAATTTAAGTATCGCGTTTAACACGCCAAAATGTACTACCTTTCCTACATCTCTAGGTATAGATAGCGAAAGCTAAGAATACCTTATTGTAAAAAATAAATACCTACTTGTCGTATCTGACATAAAAATAATTCACATAAAATACACATTTTTATGGGTCCCGTTCCATAATTTGTGATAATATTATTTGGAGAGAAAATAAACGAAATCCTGATTGATATTGATAAACACGTTATTTTTAATTAAAACAATATTATAACCTAAAATAAATATAACACAATAAATTATTAAACACTAAAATAAAACACTTATGTTATAACATCGTAATATTTAATAGGTAGTTAATAGCTGATAATATGAGTGTCTATCAAAGCTCAAATCTATGGGATAAAAATAAACAACATATACTTAAACGATAATAATATAATAATAATTTTAAATGAAAGCGTACGAGTTGCCAATTTAGCATTCGAAAAAAAAAATCTTCTAAACAAACAGTACGGTTTTTTTTTAATATTCGCATGATCTAAATGTATTGTTATCACGATTGTTGTGTCTTATTCGCGAATATATTTTTCTTTGGATATATTTCAAACGTCCTTGCGAACATAATAAAGTACATATTTTAACAAACGATAACATACGATTTACAAATTATTAGGGGCTTATTTAAACACAAGTGGTATTTATTTTTTTTATGCAAACAAAAATTACATAAGTAGCGTTTGGGGCACTAAATGATAATACATCATATATTATTTTATCATAGTTATAATATTAATAAATTAATAAAACCTAAATGAGTAAATTGCACGTCTGCAATTGTACGTATTAGGTATATTGTGAATGTTAATAATGATTTTTAATATTATTTGATAAAAAAAAAAAAAAAAATGTAAAATAGTATTTGCTGTACATAAATAATGGAAATTTACAACTTCGATAAAACGATACATTTTTGATATTTTTAATTTAATTTTTTGTTGTTCATTATTTTACAACAGTATGTAGTTTCATTATCTTGATCGTTGATTATGATGTGAAATCTGAAAATGTATTGGTTTTTATTAATACGAATGCAACACACTTACATACTATTTAACCAATAATGTCTTGACTCTCGACACACTCACTTTATTCAGATAAGAATGACAAATTGACTGAAAACGCGGCTGCGACTTGTACGCCACTGGAATCCTTTGCTTCGACCACGTACTGACCAATGTCGTCATGACCGGCTCTGAGTATTTTCATTCGGTATTTATTGTCAACTTGCATAAATTGGTAAATACTCGAATCCTCGCCAATAGGAACGTTGTCTTTAATCCAGGTAACTATGGTATTTCATAAACACGAAATTATTTAGTATCTTTAAAGTTCAGACCAATAACACGATGACAATTGTCAATCCAAAATAGACGCAAGTGTGTGTGTGCGGGGAGGGGTGAGCTATAAGTCTTCAAAACACCATCAAACATCGTCATAAAATAAATGAATATCGGTATCTAGTTAGGTATGCTACCTACACATTTTTTGTATACCAACCAGTTTGATAAACATAATTAGGGTCGATAATTATGCCTTAAATATCGGGTAAACAGTTCAACTAAGCATGTGTCTGGTTTGGAAGTTTGGAACTATTTATAAATAAATATATGTTATTGTAGAGGGCTTTAAATAGTAATTATTTTGATTAGGTTTCACATCTATCAGTCACAGCCAGCCTAAACTGTCTACATATAAATCATTGATTAGGTAAGCACAGATAAATAAAACTTAAATTACATAAAATATGGTCCTATATAGAAAAATGGGATTTATTACCAACACAGGATCCACGTGTTCGAGAAGGAAAAGAAGTAGTGTATATCTAGACATTTTAAAAGGATTTTCAGTTTAAAAAAAAATTGCAATATTAAATTAATTTACAGGAAGCAATTATAATTCTCTGAAAATAATAAATAAATGCTTGGTTGCGCTTATGCAGCTTAGCATTGCACGTCAAACTAATGGGTGTTCTGGCCGACCATGGTCGAAAAAAATTGCAATAGCAACCACGTGAAGCTCTATTGCTATGAATGCGATTTCGTTCAAAGTGAACCAAACCACATCCATATGAAAACTCGTCAGGTGTGACTTTTTCTCAGGCACCTCTTTCACGAAGCAGTTGGGTATCGCTAATGTAATATTATACAGCTTTGGACATGTCAACATGTGCAGTATTATTCGCTTACCGTTTGTCGGTTTTCCGAGGATTTCGCATTCTATTTCGACGCTTTCTTTGTCTTGTATGGTCACCGACTTGGGGAAACTTTGGAACGTCATGCCCTTAGGCTTTTCTTTCGCACCTAGAATATATATGAATAGATTATAAACACAAGCTAGTCTATACATAAAGACATAAAAGTTACAGGTTAGAGATCGGTTACCGACGAGATCCCTAGATTTTTATCCGATTTGTGGATCTTTTTATATTATTAAGTCATTGAGATCATTAATATAGGAACTACAATAAAATACAATATTAAGTATATACTTTATGTTATATACTAATTAATATTATATTACCTATAAATAATAATTACAGACGCCAAAAAAGTAAGAAAAAAATGCAGTTATTTTCTTATAAAGATGCATTTACAATATGGCCAGCGAAATTAGAGCTGCGATTGTCGGGCTACTGGTGGTCAAAATATGTTATGGAATCAGTGGTTCTATGTGTTCTACTATTTTCCCGTGATTTTTAAGATTCATATTTTGGTATGCGAGATGGTTGTTTCCTCAACGTACATTATGACTGCGCCTTTTTAATTTAATTTTTTAGGTGTGTATTCGATTATCTTTGTAAACGGGGCCTTAAAATTACTTTAGGTGAAAATCAGTTTACGAAGAGATGACAATATATTTGATCACCAGTAGCACGACGATCGTGGCTCTAATTTCAGTGGCCGTACATACTGTAGATAAACGTGTCATAGAGTTAATAATTTTTCAAAATTTGTTTGCCTGTATTTTCATACTCATGTTATTACAAAATTGTTACACATATTTTATTGTTTGAGTCTATAATAAAACAAATTTAGTTTTGGCAAGTCCATGATGATCCACGATAAAGATATTGCATTATAAAATCTGAGTGTTTTTGGTATCGAAGTAGAAACTATCGTTTCTCACCATAGGATCTCAATAATAATTGAGTGGTTTGGTCACGTCATGATCGTTCGTAACGTAATACCGTCTGTAACGACATTTCAATATTATTTTCGTAATACGTGGTAAAGGTACTTGCCTAGAACGAAGATCGAACAACTGCTGAACGCTTCGCCGGCGTCGTTAAATGCTTCGCAAGTGTATGTGCCGGAATCTTCAGGGAAAATTTCAGCAATTTTCAGGGTGTAAACGTTGGCCACGTTGGCGTAGTCAAAATCTTTACTGGGTTTTATTTCCTTGTGGTTGTGAAGCCATACTACATCGAATTTATTGGCTCCTGTACCAACAACCAGATACAATATACGGACGTGTAAGCAACAATAATAATATTCAATTATAATATTTAGGTAGGTATACAGAGGAAGTACATTGGGAGGTAAGGTCAAAGTTACTTAAATTGTTTAATATTGGGTATGTAAATATTACACGGAAATCAATTTAAATTGGTATAATTTTACTGCTAGGTTAAGTGGGTGTTCATATTTACCGATGATTTGGCATTGGAGCGTCACTGCATCGCCGTCGGTCACTGTAGCCGATGTCAGATGGCTGGCAATAACTGGAGGCGAGTCGTTTCGGCTTTTGTTTTTGGATACGTCCACAGCTGTAATTATCCACGAAAGGTCGAAGTGAAAAATCGTTGTCATAATATTATGGTTTAGGTGTGTTCAGTTAATTATTTCTGTTAATCACGGTACAGAATGCATTCATTGTGTTAGTCGATGGGTAGGTACTAACCTAAGCAATATTATTATTTTTTGATTATTTTATATTTGTAGAATGCTTAAATTAAAATAAATTATCGAGCTGTCATATATATTTAATGATTGGATACAACACAAAAATGTTGTATCAAAATAATTATATCATTATAAATAGCAGGAAGTTATTGAATTATTTTAGATATTTAATTACTTACTTTAGACAACTTTGTGCATGCTAAAATAATCTAATGATTTGTTTACAGTCGATTCTCAACAAATACATTTTGGAAATAATACAAAAAAATCGGGATCAATAAATAGTTCTAGAATTTTTTCTATTCGTATTAATTGAATGATATATAGTCTGTAATATTTTGATTATATTTTTGAGGTGTACAAATAATTTTTGTAGCATTGAAGATTTCGTACGTTTTCCAAACTATCGGGAAAACTATTGGTACATACCTATTTTTATTTTATAGTATTTTTTTTTCATTTTACATTCAACGTGAAAATGCACAATTAAATACGATAATGCATTTTATTTTTATGCAAGACGACAGCTGGCAAGTATATAGGGTAGGTACCTTATCTGAACGAATAATAGTTATTTCATATTTTCAACACGGTTTATTGAAAACTGAAGTTAGTATAAAGTAAACATTTTTCAAGAGACACTTCCAGTGGGAATATATAAAGAGTGTTTAATATTAATATGCGATTTTGCACCTTTTACTGTGAGTTTGCAACTTGATTCCTTAGTTCCCAACGAGTTGGTAGCTTTACAGATATATTCTCCAGCATCTTCGGGGAATACTTCATTGATCTTCAACGTCGCCAATCGGTTTTTGTATTTCAGATCCAAGACGTTAGACGAACTGATAGCCTAAAGAATAACAGTAGATTTAGTATCATTTAAAAAAATAGTATTATGGTTTTACATAGAAAGTTTAATTTAAAATAAAATTAACATAATATAATATTATGTTTGTTCCTTCATTGAATATTCCACATTTCAAAATGAATTCATACAATTAGTCGATTTGAGTGTATACTGCATTATAGCTATATGTATTATACATCGGGCATAGACTTAAAAAAGTAAAAGCAAATAATTATAATATTATATTGTTCATTTTTAATTACTTTATATAATATTATATATATTGCTTTTTAAAACAAGCATAAATGTTTTATACATTTCATTAATTTATATTACGTTCTATATTGTCATTATAAAATAAATCATATAGAATTTATCCTTAGTTTGGTTCTTTTCATTAAATCACTTAAAGCCGTAATTGGCTTTTAATCATTTAAGCTGATATACCTACATACATATACCATCATACTGATATACAGTCCTGTAAAGTATTTAATTAAAAGTATTAAAATTTAAAATACTTTTTTAAGTACTTTTATACTAATTTTATACTTTCAGCATGAAGTATTTTGAATGGTATTTTAAATACTTTTTGGTATTGAATACTTTGGTTTTTTATTTCGAATATTTTATTTTTATTCGAAATAATTGGTTGAAAAAATATTATTGTCAACTAAAATAATATTTAATAGTTTTATTTAATATTCTGTATTTCTGTGTTAGCCGAAGCCCAAAGGTTTGTGAAAACCAGATTTCTAAAAAAAGTTATTGAATATTGAATAATAATATTCCCTTTAAAACTATTAGATAACTATTAGATTACCTACTACCTATGTGTTAATATTACGATAATTAGAAACCCACTTTAAAAACCAAAAGTATTTGAAAAGTATTCCAAATACTTTTTCAAAGTATTTGAGTAGTATTTGAAATACTTTACAATTAAAGTATTTGAGTAGTATCTTAAATACTTAAAAAAAAATGTATTTGAGTATTTACTCAAGTACTTTTTAAAAGTATTCTTTACAGGACTGCTGATATATCTACATTTTAATAATATGCCTACCTTTAAAAAACACCCATTGTCTGAGCTCAGTTCCATAATTATTATGGCTTTATAACACCTATTGTACTCTTACATTCCATTAAAATATTTATTTACTTCCCAGACACCAATTTTATGTTTAATAATATTATTATAACATTATAATAACGAATAATATTAGTATAACGTTATTATAATACTATTATAATATTATCATTACAAAATGCTGTCTGGGTTATTATTTTATTATTTTCAGTATAAAATTATATAAATAATATAAATATATTGTCATCAGAATTGGACAATTATTATAAGTGTCTATCCTAATAGGTAACCTATTATTGTTTTATTTTGGACTTACCTTTCCATTCTTTAGCCAGGTGATTTGTGGCTCTGGGTCACCAGTTACTTTACAACTAAGTTCTAATGACTGTCCGTCATTGACTGAGGTATCGAGTAAGCGAGTAGAAAAGTCTGGAGGGCACATGGCTTCGTCCGGTGATACTAATAAATAATAAAATAATAATTGTAATCAAAACCAGAGTGGTTAGGTAAAGGAAACGAATCCACTCATTCTAATCAACAAATAATTTAAAAATTACATCTCAATTCTTTTGTGGAACTACGGGATCTCGACGGACTTCCAACCGCGTTCAGTTTATTTCCGTATTTCTTAACGCTCTTCCTGTCGGTAGAGGTAACGGTCTGAAAAGAATGAAAACAACACGATATCAAAGTCAAAATTTAATAATAATTTATATTTGATAAAAAAAAATATTTCTATAAGAAAGCAGACGAGCAATATGTGAAGCTCAAAATAGTGGCTTATATCAATAGTATAGTCTTCTCACGTGACTGTACTCAACAATATAGTGGAAACGCATATAGGTATAGTATAACCGATTTCATTACACGTATAGGTAATGTCGTATATAATCCTCAAACGATTACGATAGGGTTATAATTTTATTTCGGTCAGGAGTACAAAATTATTATAATAGTTTTTGATTTTGATTTTAATAATTTCAACCAAATGTTGGCCTGCAAGAGCTAATTACCGTGTCGCTGATTTTCGTGGATGTGTTAGTGGTGATGGATTGGTTTGAAGACACCGAACTGCTTCCGTGCACGTTTGACGTGATGGCGGTGCGCTTGGTGATAACCGTCGGCGCGGGTCTGAAATGATGCTGATCGACGTACCTGCGATCTATAGAATCGGGAGGGGAAAAAAAGAATTAAAATCTGTAGAATATCATCGTTTTAATCTCGACCAGTGCTAACGCCGAACTCCGGGTGTTGTTCGCACGTCGTGTTCATAATATTTATCACCCATATCAGTACATCACAGTTATTTTATTATATAGGTATAGGTACTATTGTATACGTTATAATATTATATTGATATTATAAATATACTGATTAAGCTGTAAAATACTGTACCTGAGTGAAGTAAATTATGCGATAACTCTGCCTGCTCTTGGCTTTGTTCGATACCTATATTGAAAGAACAGCAGAAATAGAAGTGTATTAGACGAACGGCGTAATAGGTTTGTATTGTTAATGCGACATAATATTGCGATGGTGATATAAGCGGAAGATTGATTGGAAAGTGACTGTAAGGTCACAGGACCATATGCAGTATGCAGTATGTCGGTACATTAAACGTGTTAGTTGATCCACCGTGTTGTATGTATGTGTCTTCTAGGTTAGGTTCTTTCTCTTTTACCGAAAACACTTTCGTTCCAGGTACCTACCACAGTAGGTACCACATGCAGGTTAGCTCAAACAACTGTAAGATGGTCGGTTTGTCTGGTTTAGGTACCGTCTTATATCGGTATACCGATTATAGTTCATATACCACTTGAATGGTATAAATACCAAAGTATACCGACATACCGTTCAATACCGAAGTAATACTGGTATAAACACCATTGACGGTTGTTCGTTGTATACCAGTTCTAATACCATAATACCGGTATCCGATTTCAATACCGTCAACCCTAATCAGCTATAGTTTGATAGTGTTCGGGATGGGTATCGGTTAATGGTAGCAGAAAAATTAAGTAAAGCGGCAAGAAGAAAAAAAAATTACACAACGAGCAAATACTACCTAGTCAAAACGTAGGTTCTCGCTAAATGTTACTGACTTATTATTTATTGTAACACTCGTAACAGTTATGCTGGCAACTGGAAAGGCATATATGTGGCCAGGTAGGTACATACAATATACTCATAAACAATGTACTACTGTCTGTTAATTACCTAAGTAGGTATACGCTGTACCTATATATTGTGATTAGGAATCGTATAGAGTTATGTAATGATTTGATACGTTCACAACAAATTACATGACTACGATTAGTTAAGTACTGGCCTTGCAGTTAAATAATGATGCCAGGTCGATCATCTTTGATAGGTAATTATTATTTTAACTGCTTAAAATAGTATTAGGTACTCTATGTTATTTGTAGTACAAGTATAATAACTACTCTTTTCTTACTTCAAATGTTTATAAATATTATATTAATTAGGTACCTTCATACAATAAATTATAACTCAGTTATACTAATTACCATACAGTACAATTTCTTAAAAACAAAATAGAAATCTTTGAGTAGTAAAATTAAACTATTCAATTATTTTTAGACAAGCTTTACAAAAGTATTATTAATATAGTCATTTATTTAAATTTTAAATTTTTTTTTTCGAAACGAGTAACATTTTAACAATTACAGACATTATTCTTTACATGCTTATTAGTTGGTCACAGTTTTGTGTTGTAGACAACTGTTTTGGTAGACACACATCCATGCGTAAAACCTATCCATTGCATTTGAAAAAGAAGGCTTGGATCATATTTTAGTTTACACTATCGTAGTTATTTTATATACTTATAAACAAATATAGTTAGTATATTTTTCATGACATTTAATTTGTACAATTAGAATATTATGGTTATTTGTGTATCGACAATTTCAATTGGTGTTGATATCTAAAAACTTTGTAATTAGAAAAAAAAAATTTTAATAACTTAGAAATGTCTAATTCCATTGATCGTATAAAATTCTTTAATAAATTATATGGAAATATTTGAAATCCTTGGAATTGGTATTGTTATTGCAGAACAATTTACTTAAATAAATTATTATTATTTATCTTATTGTTTTGGTATTTTTCAATGTAAGGAATTGTCATAATTTTTGGCAAAAAATATAATTTACTTTAATACTAACTTTTCCCTAATGAATAAAAATACTAATTTAAATCATTATTAGTAGATATTTAATTTTAATATAACATAATTGTTAGTGCTCATTACCTTCTACAATCACTACACAGCTGGTTTCATCTGTGCCATGCACATTGGTGGCGACACAGCGATATTTGCCCGAATCTTCAGGCTTGCAGTCGATAATTTCCAATGTAATCACACCGTCCGTATGGGTTATGGTGTAATCACGCTTAGTTAGCTCTTTGGTTCCTCTGAACCATTGTATCTAGTTCAAATATAACAAACAAATTTATAAATTCACGGTTTCTCACAGGTCTTATGAAATTAAATCAAGTATAAGTACATACAGTTGGTATTGGTGTGCCACTCAAACAGCACAGCAACTTGCAAGTTTGATGTATTTGTATGACACGAGGTCGTAACAAGAAGGTGAAATTTGGCGCACTCTCCTTCTCTTCAATGTAATATGTGTTGGCGAGCGGTTCTCGTCTTCTGACCTGTGCGACTTCAGGTCTGTATACTGGTGCTGATTTTGGCAAAGCTATACAAAGCAAATTAAAAATATAATAGGTAGTCCAAAGTCAGTTTATAATAAATATTAAATCAAAAATAGGTATTAATATTATTTTTGGGAAGGTATAGTTATGTAGATGTTAAAATTGATAAATCAATAGTTAAATTGGAGAACATTTTTAGACACCAAAGTTATTTATTTAAATGGCTTGCATACGTTGTACGTTGAGGAATACAACTTCTTCCCTATAGCCATAGGTATTTTCCGCTCTTATTATATATTCTCCTCTGTCATCAAGTTTAGCTCTGTTTATGATGAATGTGTAATCTTCTCCAGCATATCGCTTCATGAATTTAACACTTTGTCTTAACTCTTCATTATTGTGGAACCATGACAATGTCGGTTGTGCTACAGCAATGACACGGCAATAGAATTTGACACTTTGTCCTTCGTAGCAGAATGCACTTTGAGGCTTGATGACAAATCGTGGAGCCGCTTGTCGTCGATCTATAGATATAGATACGTTAGTGTTTTCCATACGTCATTGGAACAGAAATTTAAAAAACTTACCAAACGAGCTTTCGTATATTTTATATTTCTCTACCATAAGCTTTCTGAGAGCACTGTATTCTGATATTCTTCCAAGTGGTAGAGCAAACGAATCCCAGTCGCTGTATTTTTTGCGAATTTGGTCTCTGATTTTCGTGTAATTGGACGAGTTGAGTACAGCTGTACGATCCGAGTGGTCTCCCATCAACCATGGATGTATTAAACATTCATGAGCTGTCATTCGTTTTCTTAAATAAAAAAAAGACACAAAATTATTTTTTTGGTTAGTATTTCATTAATATTTATACTAGGTAAAATTACACTATATTTTACTTACTCTTTGTTTTTAATTAGAAGTCGTCTGATAAAATCTTTTCCTTCGTCTGAAACTATGTTAAATGTATCTTCATCGAAGTCCCAGTCACAAGCTTTCACATTTTTAAGTGTTTCAACGTCGTTTTCTCCTGCGAATGGTGACAGCCCACTCAAACTATAAAGAAAGAAAATTATTATTAAAAAAAAAAAAAACAAACATGTACAAACTATTACATTAATATAAAAGCATAGATTTAGAAGTTTTAGCTGATCAGTGAAAAAATATTTTGTAAAAACTTACAGGACATATGCTAAAACACCAACAGCCCACATGTCTGTATAGAAACCAACTGGTTCTCTTTCAACTATTTCCGGAGCTGCAAACTCAGCAGTTCCCGTTGATATTTTAACTATTTCGTTAGGATCCAACTTAGTTGCCAATCCAAAGTCGATGAGTTTTACATTTGAACTCTTCTTTGTCTGGCACATTATATTTTCTGGTTTGATATCCAAATGAATGATATTTCTTTCATGCATATGTTTGATAGCTTCACATATCTGTCGCATGTAGTTAATTACTTCTGCTTCAGACATTGAATATCCTTCTGACGTGATTCTTTCGAATAGTTCTCCTCCGGACAAACTAAAAAATATTTGAATGAGTTAGTCGATGCTTATTAAAGTTTTGCGATTTGCACAGTACAATTCGAATATTAAAACCATTTCATCTTCATCTTCGAAAGCGTCGTGCAAATTGATCAGTTTCGGATGATGAAGTTGGTTCATTATGTCAATTTCTTTTTTAATTAATTCCTTTTCGACATTATGTGCAACTGGTATGAATTTGGCAGCAAAAATGTTTCCAGTTTTACGTTCCCGACAACGGTGTACTACTCCAAATGCACCTGTTCCGATTTCTTCTAATATGTCGTAATAATCATATACGGACTGTGTTTTTATATCTACCGGTTGTGGTATATACTTTGAATAAATGTCGAAAACTATAATATATTAACATTAAATTACTGTGGGTTTTTGCTTTTATTAAAGAAATTTTTTTATTAATTGTTTATTGCTTACCGTAATGGTCATAATCTTTAATATTACCATCTGCTTTTCCTCTTATTTTTTTGCCAGTTTCATCAACTATATAATTTATATACCGGGTTAAAAAAGATTTGAAATTTTTTTAAATCATTAAAAAATAGAAATAATTTTACCTTCGTAACGTTTAGTTTTCGGTGGTTTTTTCAACAACTCCTTTGTCTTAACAACAGGTGATACCTCACTTGGTTTACTTCTACCATACACGTTTTCAGCGTATACTCTAAACTCGTATTCATGTCCCGGACTAAGGCCAGTTACTGCTGTTGAAGTAAATCTTTAAAAAGAAGAAATTAAATTAGTTATATTTTACTGTAAAATAATATTCCTATGGATGTTATTCAATTTAACTACCGAGTATTCCCAACACGAATCCAACTGCTCATAGGTATTTCTCTCTTTTCAATAAGATAGTTGGTAATATTAGATCCACCATCCCATGTAGGTGCATTCCAGTTCAGAATGAGTGAATCTTGACCAATATCTTCAATTGATAAGCTGAACGGTGGATCGGGATGATCTTTGATTATGAAAAAATATTTAATTTAGTTGCATAAACAGACTATAGATTGATAAAAGCTTTGTATTCTTACCACTAATTTGAATTTTAATAATTGCGCTATCCACTCCCAAATCGTTTTCTGCTAGAACTCTGTATGGAGAACTATCGTACTTACTAACATCTCTTATTGTTAAAATAGCATGTCTTTCCTGTATAATAAAATATTTTTGTTCAATATGAAATCTTCGTAATGAGTTTGATTAGAATTTGGTAAACAAAGCTTACAGAAACTTCAACAGCAAAATGACTTCCAGACTCGATTACTTCATTTTCACGGTACCACTTAATCTTTGGCTTAGGGAAACCAGTGAATGGAATCTTAATAACAACGTTTTCGCCTTTGTCAAAGAACGCTGTATCTCTAAATCGAGGAGGTACGTTCAATTTTGGAGGTGCTAAATAAATTAAATATAACATAATTTTATATAGAAAAAAATTTAAATATAAACGAATTAGAACATACTCATTATAAAAAGTTCTCCTCTAGTTGACTTAATTCCACCCTTATTGCTAGCTCTACATACATATTCGTCTGAATCTGCACCGTATACTCCATTTATAATAAGGGTGTGCGAGTCTCCTTCATTAAACATATGGTGTCTGGCACTCGGTGTGATTTCCCGAGCTCCCTTGTACCTAAATTAAGTATAATATTATACCGTAATATAATATTATGTAGTGTATTAAGTTATTTACAAACAAATACTAACCAAGTAATTGTGGGCTTAGGAACACCAGTAATAACGCATTGGAATTGAGCATTTTGGTTCTGGATTGCTTGGACTCTACCAAGAGGTTTGATTATTTCAGGAGGTTGAGCAGCTGTGAAAAACATAAATGAATTGTATTTTATCTGTTTACATAAAAATAATACATATTATGTATAAAGATTATTGGTATGTGTATTTACTTAATGGATCTTTTATGGTGACTGTATTCGATGCTTGGCTAGGTAAACTTAAGCCAGCTTCATTTTGTGCAAATACTCGGAACACATATTGGCGTCCTTCAATGAGATTTGAAATGTTTATTTGTGTAGTAACACAAATTGCGGCATTTACTCTCTGCCATGTGTCTGAGTCAATTTCACGTTTGTCAATCAAATATCCTTGAATTCTTGAGCCACCGTCATCGATTGGTTTTTCCCAACTGAGATTCACAAAGTCTCCTCCAATCTCAGTTACGGTGGGAATTCCAGGTGGTGATGGTTTATCTGTGTAAGGTTATATATCGTTTAATATTTCTAAAATGTTTAAAAATATATTTTATCTTACCATAAGGTGATTTAGCTTTAATTGGATTAACTCCTTCTAACGGAGGACTAAGTCCATTGTCGTTAACAGCAATAATCCTAAAAACGTATTCGTTGCCTTCAGTTAGTCCTTGTACAATGAAATGTGTATCCTTGCACGTTGTAGAAATACAAATCCAATGGTTTGAGGTAATATCTCTGCGCTCAACAATATAATGAGTAATTTTAAGACCTCCGTCGTATTTTGGTGGATTCCACGAAAGTGAACATGTATGTTTGGTTATTTCTGAAACTCCCAAAGGTCCGATTGGTGGTCCGGGATAGCCTGCGTTAAAATTAGTAAATTGAGTATTTTTTTTTTTTTTTTATTAGATTTTGTATTATTACCAGATATATTTATGGTAAAGGATCCAGATGTACTTCCACTGGGATTCCTAAGAGTCACTGTGTAGTCGGAAGCATCGTTCTTCTTTGCTTCTTTCAAAAATATGATTACATAATCATCAAATATAGTGAATTTAAAGTGATCACTTTGAGGAATCGTCGTTCCATTTTTCTCTAAAACAATGTCTTCTAATGAATCGCCACTGTAGAATATTTTAATTTTACTATTTTCTCCTTCAGGAACGTTGATTGAGTTTGGCATGCGTTCAATTTTGGGTGGATCTAAATATTGATCATAAATACAATAGGTTTTTATAACATGACAATAAATTAACAGACAATTTTTAAATATATTTAGGTACTTACGTCCAATTTTAACTCGCGATGATGTTGTAACGAATCCAACAGGATTATATGACTCGCAAGTGTAATCACCATCATCAATTTCTGATACTTCAGGGAAATGTAATTGGAAAACTCCGTTGGCAGACTCGCATTTGTATCGTCCACCCGAAATAATTTCACGTCCATTCTTTAGCCATTTAGCATTTGGCATAGGTTTGCCAATAGCTTCACAACGTAACGTGATCGTTTTGCCAAATTGAACGACTTTATTGGTGAGTGGTACAATAAATTCGGGTTTTTCTCCTCCTTCAAACTCACATATTTTAACTGGTGTGGTACACGTGCTAGGTTCACTTTTACCAACTATATTTAAAGCGAACACTCTAAACTCATAGTCGGCGCCCTCGATCAAATTCATAGCAGTGAATTTACAGTCAAATACAGAGTAATCATTGCATTTTACCCAGACAGCATTTCCTACTTGCCTCTTTTCTATTGAGTATCCAGTTATTTTGCTACCACCATCAGATATTGGTGGTTCCCATTTCAAATCAGCGTATGTCCTGCCCACTTTAAGTACCGTTGGAGTACCTGGTTTCGACGGAGGCTTAGCTTTGCCTTTCAATCGGAAGTTAGGTGTAGGAGTAGATGGTTTACTGAAGCCGGCAGCGTTCTTAGCTAGTACACGGAATTCATAATCATGTTCATTCAACAGATTATGAATGACGTAAAGTGGTTCTTTTACAACGTAATCATTTGCTGTACGCCAGTTTCCGCCTTCGGTAATATCTTTGAACTCGACTTTGTATCCTTGAATTTTCGCTCCTCCATCGTGTACAGGTCTTTCCCATATTAATGTTGCTTTTATTTCGTCCCATTCTAAAATTTGTGGATGACCTGGTGGATCGGGTACCGTGAATGGGAATTTGGCTGTTATGATAGAATCCATTTCAATTGGTTCTGATAGTCCATATTGATTTTCAGCTCGGACACGGAAATTATATTTTTTGTTTGGTTCTAAGCCAATGACATCATAGTGGCATGGACGAACAAAACTACTTAGTTTTGACCACAACTATAATAAAAAAATTAATTCAATTCAATAAATATAAATATATGTACTATTATAGTAGGTAGGTATTAAAAATACATACACCACTTGATATTTCATATTTTTCAATGATGTAGTTTGTGATTGGTGAACCACCATCATCTAAAGGTGGTTTCCAAGATAATAAACAGGATTCTGGAGTTAAATCTGTAACTTCCAATGGTCCATGTGGCGGTAATGGTTTGTCTTTAAATAAGATAATTGACGTTATGTTAATTGTAATAAATATATTATAATTTAATTAATGAATAAATTATAAGTGTTGCTGTTTAAAAACTCACCAACAACAAGAACTTTACAAGATGCAGAATCAGCACCAATATTGTTGACTAAGTGAATGGTGTAACTTCCAGTATCAGTTTTGCGTTTCGCACATTTATTTTTAAACACTGTTTCATTTGCTGATGTTTCAAATTTAATTCTTGAATCAGGTATAACTTCTTCTCCGTTTATACTCCATACAGGTTTCGGTATAGGACTTCCAGTGAATGGAACTGTAATAGTGAATTCTTCTCCAGCAATTACAGTCATGTCCCTTATACTTAGATCGCTCGTTATTTTTGGTGCACCTAAGATAAGAATCCACGTTAATGACTCTATGTGTATTGATTGTTAAAGTATTAAAATAAATATTTACATGCAGGTGCACAACATCTAATGGCATCAGAAGAAGAACTCCATGGACCTTGTCCAGCTGCATTTAATGCGGAAACCCTGAACTCGTACTCATGATTTTCAATCAAATTATGAATTCTAAAAATTAAAATTAAAACATATCGTAACCGTGTTATTTTTCATTTAAAGTAAAACATTTGGTTTTTCCCCTACTTAAATGTAGTATCGAGTATTATGGCATGCGATGCTTTTGTCCACTTGTCTTCACTTATCAATCGTTTTTCTATCATGTAGCCAGTGATTGGTGATCCACCATCGTTTCTAGGCTTGGCCCAAGTAATTGTAATTGAGTCTTCAGATGTATCCACACCCTTTGGAATTCCTGGTGCACCAGGTACATCTGTAATAATATACACCATTAAATATATTATCTACTCATATTGTGTAAAAATATAATGTAAATATAATTTTTAAATAAATTGAAAATACCAAATGGATGTCTTGCAGTAATTGGATCAACGGTAATAGCCGGGTCAGACACACCATATTTATTTTCAGCCATAACACGGAACTGGTATGTTTTTCCAACAATAAGATTACGAGCTTTACATTGCTGGGAGGCAACATAGTTGCTGACCTGAAAATAAGGACAAAAGGTTGAAATAAAAATCCAAAATAATAACTATGTTCTATTCAATAATTAAATAATATAATAATATATACACAATTTTCGATTATTGAATTAAGAATAAAATATGTTGTTATAATATGGTTAATATGATAATTTTAATTATGACACAGTAAATTTTCTCTTAAACCAAAATAGAAGATGGCATTAAAATATAAGACGCGTTAGGTCATCGATTCAATCCTACACATTCGTATTTTTTTCATTTATTTCTCGATGCATTATTTTAGACCATCCATTTATTCTCGCTCTTAATCCTCATAAAGAGCCAACTAGAAGTGAGCGCTGTGTCAATTTTAGTTAATTAGGTTTAAAGTAAGATGCTTAGACTCCATTACTATTGTTAAATCACAACGTTAAAAATATTTATTTTTTTTTTTGGTTTGTTTGATTTTTGAAAAATGATTGTAGCGTAGAAAGTTTAAATTTCGTTATAAAATGATATAAATAAAAATAATATTAACCTTTTGCCAGGTTGTTGAGTTAAACTCTTTCTTTTCAACTATGTAGTTGGTAACTGGAGCTCCACCGTTGTCCAATGGTGGATGCCAGAACAGAGTCAACGAATCTCCGTTTAATTCATCAGCATAAAAGTGTTCTGGAGGCATAGGTCGGTCTAAAACTCTCACGTGTAACGTAGCCGTATCAAATCCAGACTGGTTTCGTAGCTGTAATCTGTATTGTCCTGCATCTGTTCGTCTTGAGTTTTTAATTACTAAGCTTACAGAATTGCTTGTCATCTGGAATAAATAACATTACAATCGTTAGAATGTATTTATGTATTATGTATCGTAGTAAATTATAAATATTATATTTTATAAATATATTACCTGTATATGTACTCTAGGATCTGTATCATTTATGGTTTGATCATTATTGAACCAAGTGGCTGTGGGTAAGGGGAATCCAATGTATGGTATATGAATAGAAAAGTCATCACCAGCTTTCACTGTAATATCCCTTACACCAGACAAATCCAAACAGGGCTTATTAGGTTGTTCTTCAACTAAAACATTTACACTTGGTCGACTGGGTTTTGATCTTCCTGCCTCATTTACAGCCATAACTCGCCATTGATATTCATCACCTTCTTTTAAGTTTCCAACCTGTTATATTCAAATTGGATATTTTATCATGGTCTTTGTTTTTGAAATAGATGTAAAATTAATATTACCGTGCATAATGTAGAATAAATAGTTGGACATATTACTTCTGACCAATCGGATTCACCCTTCTTCTTTTGTTCTAAAACATATTCTTTTATTTTTGCACCACCGTCAAACCTTGGTGGTCTCCAAGATAATACTACACTATCTTTGGTAATTCTATCTGGTTTTGGTGCTTCTGGAGCTTCTGGTACTTCTACAATGATAAACAATGCATCAATAAAATAAAACATATTACGATAGGCGTATATATATTTTTACTTACTCTTTTGTTCTTTAGCCGTAACTGGATTACTAGGCTTACTAGGTTTACCTGTGCCGGCTTCGTTTACCGCAAGTACGCGGAACTCATAACGGTTACCTTCCCTAAGGTCTTGAGCAGTGAAATTGGTATTAGAAGTTGGGAAATTATTACATTTCACCCAATCACCACCCCTTTCTCTCTTCTGAATAATATAACCTAAAAAAATAAAAAAAAACTTAATACAATAAATACAAATAAATATTGAATGTTATTTTACCAGTGATTGGTCTTCCACCGGTGTTCATTGGTGGAGTCCAGCTGAGACTACAGCTGTTTGGACTGTAATTGGTTACTTCAGGTTGTCCCGGAGCATCGGGTGGATCGAATGGACTCTTGGCCGTAATCGGACTTCCTTCCAAAGGTTCCGAAACACCGTACATGTTTTCAGCCTTTACTTTGAACACATATCGTTTTCCTTCACTCAGACCTTTAACTGTAAATGTAGTATTTGGACAGAAACCAGGAACAACCTTCCAACTATCCATTCCAAACTCAGACATTTCAATGATATATCCTATGACATTAAATTGTATGAACGTAATTTAAGATATTTAAACAATTTTAACAAATAGCAATATACCAGTTATGTCGTTTCCTCCGTCATCTTCAGGAGGTCTCCAAGCAAGTGTAACAGTATCATGTGTGGCGCCTGGGTACTGCAAAGGTCCCGTCGGTGCACTTGGACAACTCACCACTGATACGTATATATCCGCAGAATCTTTTCCAGATGTATTTGATGCGGTTATAGTGTATTTTCCGGCGTCTTTACGAGTAGAATTATCAACTCGTAGTTTAGTCAAGTTACTTCCAGTAACAGACTATAAATAGAATATAAGCATATGGTAAATTAATCATTATTGTGTGTTTGAAAATAATTATAATTTAATGATTGAAATGTAATTTATCTTACAAGTATACGGTTAGTTTCTGGTGGCTTCTCGCCGTTTATGACCCACTCGATGCGAGGAGTTGGCGCGCCCGAAATCGGTATGCTTATGTTGATTGGCTCTCCAGCTCTAACCTTTATCCGACCTCCCATTAGGCCATCTAAATGTAGTTTTGGTTTTTCTCTCGTTAATTTCGCTGTGTATACTTCTGATGCCTCACTAGGTTTACTGGAACCAGCAGCATTGACTGCACTTATACGATATTCATACTGTTTGCCTTCATGTACGTGAGTATCATCATACTCGGTAGTCTGAAATGTAATATTATAATAATTTAATGAGTTATATAAATTAATTTCCTTAAACCATTTACCTTTATTGGTGATCTAGTAATTTTAGCCCAGCGACCAGCTGAAGACCTCTCTCTCCTTTCAATGTCGTATCCAACAATCGGTGATCCTCCATTACTCATTGGTGGAGTCCACATTAGTTTAATGTGCTCTTGGTCCACTTCCATGGCTTCGGGTTTACCCGGCTTTCCAGGAACATCTAATGACAATGTGGTTGTTTCAAAAATGATTCAAATATGATTTATATATATATATATATATATATGTATATATCTTACCAAATTGATTTTTAGCAATTATAGGTTCAGCTGTAGTTAAAGGCTCGGATAATCCTTGTAAGTTTTCAGCCCGAACACGGAACTCGTATCTAGTTCCTTCAATAAGTCTTGGAACTGTAGCATAAGTAAACGCTGGGTTTATATATGTTACTGCTGGTACCCAACCACCTCCATGAGTTAAATCTCGTTTTTCAATAACATAAGCTCTGCAAAATAAATTGAACGTAGAAAATCATAATGATAATTAATATATACACTAATATATACACGATCTATACATTTTATACATTATTGACCTATAAACTAATTTTCACTCCGTCTTACTACATCAATGTTTGAGAACAGAATAGAGCAAAAAAGAAAGAACATAATAGAAAAAATCATGGATGAATTAGGTACATACTATATTTTTTTACCATAATAATTGTCTGAAAAAAGAACGATAGACGCAATTGTATTTAAAAATGTTTATTTTTCCGTAGACCCTAACCTTGAGATACACAAAAAAACTAATTTGTTAACAATTTGTTTTGCGTAAAGATTCCCATATACCCTTAATTTTTTTTGGTTTCCTCTATGCTTTCATAAACCACTGGACATTTTTTATATTGACGTCCCAAATGCATCAACTAGATTCACTTTTCTATCCGAAAAGATTCTTATGTCGAAAATCAAAGCATTTTTACTACCCCAAATGTTGATGGCACACATAAAAAAAACACACTTCGTTGTAAAAACCATACATTTACCCCTACACTCAAAATCTAAAATCTAAATGTATAGTATAATTGTAGAAAATAAGTAAAAAGTTAAGACAATGAACATTTAAAAAAAAAATAGCCTCCACCCAGGGCAAAAACCAGCTATATCCTCACTAGATACGGACTAGGAGAAGTCCATTAGTTTTTAGGTCTATGGTATAAATAATTTGATTTCTAAACTTACGTAATTTCACTTCCACCGTTATCTTTTGGTGCTTTCCAAGATAACGTCACCGAACCGGCAGTAATATCTTCGTACGTAAGTGGTCCATCTGGTGGCCCAGGTCTGTCTGCAATTGTTAAATTAAATTAAATCAGAATTAGAATACCATATAATTTATGAAAGTCAAATTAACATAATATTATTATATTATAGAAAACTTTCATTTTCATACCTAATACGGTAACGTTAAACGATCCTTCGTCAGTTCCAGAACTGTTTTTGAGCAATAAATTATACGTTCCAGAGTCCACTCGTTTTGAATTTACTCTGTTCATGATTGTGTGGTATCCAATAGAAGTTATTGTCGTTCTGTTATCTGGTTTAAGCTCTGATCCATTTACCGTCCATGTTACCTCTGGTGGTGGTTCCCCAATAAAATCTATATCTACGTGTAGAACTGTTCCAGCTCTTATGAAAATGTCTTTTAATGGAGTCTTTATTTTTGGTTTCACTAAAAAAATATATTTGCATAAGTATATTTATTATTCAATTCATGTTTTTTTTTTTATTATTGAACTATTTCATAGATTATCTTACAATATCTGTTATTCACGACAATTGGATCTGAAGGATCACTAGGAGGACTAGGTCCAGCTTTATTAGTTGCAATAACTCTAAATTCGTATTCCTGTCCTTTGGTTAAATTTGGAATGATTGCCTAAAATTCCAAAATTTCGTTAAAAAATATATTCATACACAATTTTATTTTTGACGCCTTACCTTAGTTTCTTTGCCCGGCACCGTTACGGCATTTACCCAATACGGGCTTCCTCTTTCTTTCTTTTGTATTGAGAATTCAGTGACTGGTGATCCACCATCGGTTTTTGGTTGTTCCCATTGTAGCTCAACAAAGTTTTCATCCCAATCCGTAACCACTGGTTTCTCGGGTGCATCAGGTTCATCTATATCAATACATTTTTCATTAAAACATGATCATAGGAAATTATATATATGTATCATACCAAATTCGTTTCTAGCTATTATCGATTTATCAGTTTCTAAAACGTCTGATTCACCAATACTGTTTACAGCTTTGACTCTAAACAAATATTCACGTTTGTGAATCAATCGTATAACATCATGGTATAATGATGTTGTCATTCCAGCATCAGACCACGTTCCTCTGGAAATATCCATTTTTTCAATAACGTAATGTAAAATTGGAGCACCACCGTCGTCAAGAGGTATTTTCCATGTCAATCGACATCCATCTTTTCTGACATTAGAAACGTCTAATGGACCTTCAGGAGGTGATGGACGATCTACACAAATAAATACATATAAGAGGATTATTAAAAAAATCGTAAATAAGTATAAAAATGTTTTGTATATATCGAAAAGCTATATTTATTTTACCTAATACGGTAACATGGGCAGAAGCTGAACATTTTCCCAAGTTATTTTCTAATGTTAGTGTGTAACGGCCAGTGTCATTCCGTACTGAAAATGGTATTTCAAATATAACTTGACTATTATAAATTTGTATATCCACTCTAGAGCCACTATCAATTGGTGATTCATTAACACTCCATTTCACTGTTGGTCTAGGAGCTGCCTCAATTGGAACAGTGTAATTTATCTTATTACCAGCACGTACAATCAGATCAGGCAAGAATGTTGTATCTATTACTGGTTCAACTAAAGTCAAGAAAATATTAAGATTTTAGTTAAGAAAATATGAATAATTTGAATATTATCTATACCTATTAAGAATAATAAGCAAATTACTTACGGAATTTCGGTTTACATGTTATTACTTCAGATGCATCACTGGGGTCTCCAGGGCCACCTTTATTTACAGCTATAACTCGGAATTCATATTCATGGCCTTCAGTAAGATCCGGGACTGAAGCCTTGGTTTTATTTCCATTTACTGTCACAGCTTTCTCCCAAGGACTAAATTCAAACAAAATTAATTTCAAATATTAATTAATTTATATTTTTTTTTATTAGATAATACACAATCTATGCCAAAGGCATAATAAGAATATTTGTAAGAATAAGTTTGAACTTGAAAAAGGGTGAGAGAAGAAACCATGAGATCGCACTTTCTTTTGCTTAAATATTTATACGTTTTTTTTTTTATTTAGATATTATTATTATTATTAGATATATACATTATATATATTCTTTTTTTAGTTTATCAATGAGAAGATCTCTGCACCAGTTTCTTTATAGACGCCGTGGTGAATATTTTCAGGAATCGTGTGAGTAGCTAGACCGGAAATTAAAGGGTTTGAGTGAGAAGGTAATTTGTTGAAAAAGCGTTTGTAGTAAGTTTTAGCTTCTTCATGAATGGTTTTGATTTTTAAGTCGAATGGAGACTAAAATTAGAAATATAAAATGGAGCATTGGTGATGAAGCGCAGAATTTTGTTTTGAATGGTTAATATTCTGTAGCGGTTGGATAATTTGGCATTGCCCCAAAGTTGTAGGCCATATGTCCACATAGGCTTAATTAAGGATTTGTAAATGAGCAGTTTTATATTTAATTTAGTATATTTTTTTGATAATAGTGTTTTCAGCAACCACAGATTTGCATTGAAAGCGAGTTTTTTTCCCTTACGTGTTATGACCAAGTGAGACGTGGATTCAAATATTTATGAACAAAAAATAATGAATACACGTTAATTTTCAGTGCACACGTGCAAAACTATATTTACCCATATTTTTCTCGTTTTTCGATAACGTATGATAATATTTCAGATCCACCGTCCTTCTTTGGTGGAGTCCATTGGAGATCGACAAAGTTTCTTCCCCAATCTAAATGTTATTAAATGTAATTAATTAATTGTATTATATAAATATTGTAAACAAAATATTTCTAGTTTTACCAGTTGCTTGAGGTGTGCCTGGTTTATCTGGCTTTCCGTACGGGTCTTTGGCTGTTATACTATCAAATGTAGTTAACGGCAAAGACTCACCGATTTTGTTCACAGCTTTAACTCTAAAGTTATAGTTGTGACCTTCGATCAAATGATCAATCCTAAAATAAATAGGCAATTAAGACAAACATGTTTTTACGTTGATATAACACAATATTAAATATTATCAATGATACTATACCTCATTGTTGTACCAGCAGCGTCACCAACTGGAACCCATCTTAATGTATCAGTATCCATTTTTTCAACTATGTAGTGTGTCACTTCTGATCCACCATCATCTTTTGGTGGATTCCATTTTAACACACATGAACTTTTTGTTACATCAGTTGGATGTAAAGGTCCCTCGGGTGGTTGTGGTACATCTATAACATTTAAGCATATACATTTAATCATTGTTATAAAATTAAAATCATATAACAATTATAAAGTACCTATAACTGTAACTTTGACTGCAGCTTTGTCCATTCCATGAATATTTTTTGCTACCAAGTAATAAATTCCGTCGTCAGAACGCTTCGCATCAATAACTTTCAGTTTTGTCGAGTGATCTTGATTTATTATATTAATACTTTCAGTTTTTACTAGCACGTCTCCTCTAAGAGACCATTCTTTGGTTGGAGGAGGTTCTCCAGACACTTTAACATCAAATTCAAACATGTTTCCAGCCCGAACTTTGATGTCCGAGAGAGTGTTCCTATCGATATGTGGGGCCACTGAAATATATTTATTTAATAAATACAAAATATTTTATATTTACATTATGAGAATTAAAGTATGCATAATTTTGTAATATCATATGTCACTTACACTTTTTGAGTCTAGCAAGGTGAGGTAATGTTGGTTCACTCGCTTCACCTGGTCCAGCTTTATTTACTGCACGCACCCTAAACTCATACTGATTACCTTCAGTTAAACCAGGAACGATTCCACTGTTTACATCTCCAATTACTTCAGCAGCCTTAACCCATGTTGGACTGTAAAAGTACATAATATTCAACAATATACACGAATACCTATATATTATTTATGACAAAATCTAAATAACGACAATTTATTAGTTTTAAAATTATGAAATACCTAGTGTTTATTATATACATTAGTATAATAATATAATAATATTTATTGATTATAAAGTAAATAAAACAGTTTATGAAAAATTTAATTATTTTTAACTTTTAAATAAAATTACTATAATGTTATAACTAAAATTGATCAATTGAATATGTAATATGATGACACTAAAAAATTATTAATTTAAGTCTTAGGTGATTTATATTTTTATTCATAGAAAAGTAAGTTTAATTTAGTATCGTTATTATATCTCGTTGATCGGGAATTCATTATTATTCTAAAAATAAAACTTCAAGAATTTTACTTATATAACATTAAAGGCTCTGTCAAGCAGAACGCGGTATAACGCGCGTTAAAGCGGTAAATGGCTCGTCGGCGTGGTGCTTTCACGTGCGTGAATAACACCGCGTTGTAACAAATTACAAAAGCACGTGAAAATAACGCTTTCTGTTTGACAGAGCCTTTATAGATAAAATATTTTAATAATAATTATATTTATGATTTTTGTTGACTTACATTATTTTAATCTTATTTATATTTTATTAAAATTATTTTAATATTTTAACTTCAAAGAAATGCTTAGACATTTTTTTACCTGAATTTATCTTTCTTTTCAATTATATAACCAGTTATTGGTGATCCTCCGTCAATCTTAGGTCTATCCCACCCAAGTTCAACAAAATCGCTGTCAAAATCTTTGATAATTGGATTTGATGGTCTACTGGGAGTATCTAAAATAAATAGAAAAAAAAAGATTAAAGTTGTAATATTTAGCTTTCAGTCAATTAAGTAATCAAGAAATTACCAAATGGATTCTTAGCTTCAATGCTTTGGTTAGCTGTTAGTGGGTCTGATTTGCCTTGCTTATTTACTGCCTTTACTCTGAATTTATATTTATGTCCGGGTATCAGGTCAGTAACATCAAAGTTAGTAACCGGACCATCAGTTTCTCCAGCAGGTACCCAGCGACCCAAAACTTCGTCTAACTTTTCTATGATATAATTTTCGATTGGTTGACCACCGTTATCTTCTGGTGGTTTCCAACTTAATTTGCATCCTTCACCATGTACATCGGACACTTTAAGGGGTCCTTCTGGTGCACTTGGTTTATCTATAATAAGAAAACCCATTAAATTAGTATTTTAAATTTTACTTTTTACATTTTAGAATATTTACAAATAAAAGACAAATTTTAGCGTGCATTGTTTTTTTAGATTATAGTTTTGGTGATTTTTTTTTTAATGTTTCATATCTTAAAACGTTTACCTAAAACGGTTACTTCAGCGTACGCTGTGTCTTTGCCATTTATATTTTCAGCTGTTAAAGTATAGGTTCCTGAATCTTCTCTTGTTGCCATACGAATAATTAGTTTTGTATTATAATCAACGTGTGTTTGTTTTACACCATCACCTACTCGTATATCTTTGTGATTTTTCAACCAATTTGTTTTTGGTACTGGTTCACCTGTTACCTATGGATATTTAAACATATTATAATTGCATTTAGTTAAATATAAAAATAAATATATCCATCCATCAAATTTGATTTAAGGATAAGACAGCGTTCATTTATAGTTTAATTTGTTTTAAGAAAAACTATATTTATAAACAAACAACTTACTTTTATGTCATAACTAATAGTTTGTCCAGCTTTTATTTTGATATCAATCAAGTTTGTACGATCAATATGTGGTGCCATATTACGTGGCTTAGTTACAATCGTATTTGTTGGATCACTGGCTTCACCTGGACCTGCTGCATTTATTGCTTTTACTTGGAATACATAAGATTCACCTTCCACTAGATTTGGTACTGTTGCGGTTGTTTTATCAGCAGGTACTGTCAATGCTTTTTCCCACGTTCCTGATTTGTCCTTGACCTCAATTAAATATCCTGTAATGGGAGATCCGCCATCCTCCTTTGGTGGTATCCATTTTAAGTCTACGAAATTCTTATCCCAATCTGTCACTTCCAAGTTACCTGGTTTACCTGGCTCATCTAAAAAATTAATACTCAATAAAATATGTTTAAAATTATAAAATATAATATTTGTATGACTGTATTACCAAAAGGATTTTTAGCGACAATCGATTCTACAGTTTGGAGTGGTTCAGATTCGCCTTCTGCATTTACAGCTGTAACGCGGAATTTATATTCTTTACCCGGTGTCAGACCTGTCACCGTCAAAGCTGTAAAAATTCAATTGTTAAAATGAAATTGTTTAATATTTTAATATTTATTCCAATCAAACCAGTTTCTGGTGATCGTCCACATGGTATCCAACTGCCTTTTTGAGTATCGAACTTTTCCACTAAATAATATTCAATAGGAGTACCTCCATCATCTTCTGGTCTTTTCCAATTTAATTTACAACCTTCTTTGTGTATATCAGAAACCTAAAATAAGATTGTAAAAAAAAAATAAAATATTTCGATTCAAATATTTGTGCATTGATTTGATTTATTACTTGAAGCGGTCCAACAGGTGGCGTTGGCTTGTCTGTAACTGTGACATTTATAATAGCAGTATCTTTTCCAGAACTGTTTACAGCACTAACGGTATATTGACCACTGTTATTACGGCCAACTGGTCTAATCACTAATTTTGTATAATAGTCTACGATTTCAATATTAACATGGGGTTCAGATCTACAAAATACAAATTATAAAATAATTATCAATAACGGTGTACGTAATTATTTTAATATTTTAAAAATTTACTTTAATGGCATAGCACCACATCTCCAATCAACATGAGGGGCAGGTTCACCCGTAATCACTGCATCTAATTTTAATGACGATCCAGCTGATAGCTTTACATCCATAAGGTTACGTCTATCAATATGAGGAGCCACTAAAATTAAAATTTAACATTATTTATGTTTATTTAAATAGATGAATGATTTTAATGTGCGGTGTATTTATTATTAAACACATTATGTATGTACTTACAGTAACGTGGTTTAGCTATAAAACTAGCGCATGGCCTACTAGGCTCACTTTGGCCAGCTTTGTTTACCGCAATAACGCGGAATTGATATTCGTTACCCTCGACCAAACCATTGACAATTCCTTGAGGTTGTTCATTGATGGTTTCACCAGCTCTTTCCCACACTCCACTAATAAATAATTTTAAAAAATATATAAATATATTATGTTCTGAACAATATTAATATAATTTCAATTAGTTACCTATATTTATCTTTTTTTTCGATAATATAATGAGTAATTGGTGTACCACCATCACTAAATGGTTTTTTCCATACTAGGTCAGCATGATTTTGACTCCAATCGTTAATATCAGGCGCACCAGGTGCTTCGGGGTTTGCTGGATTAAAAATATTAATTTTATATTAATAATATTATAATTTAAACTAAGATTATATTTTATTTGATTACAATTGTAATTTTAATCATAAATTATATTTTAGCCTAATCCTTACTGAATGGATCTTTGGCGACAATTGTAGATAATGTTTCAAGAGGTTCCGATTCGCCTTGACTATTTATTGCCTTAACACGGAAATTGTATTCATGTCCTGGTATTAAACCAGTGACTTGCATCTCTGGATCTTTGGTACGTCCTACTGGTAACCAAACGCCATTATCGGGATCGAACTTTTCTACCAGGTATCCCTCTAGTGGTTCACCACCATCATCTTTTGGTTTTTTCCATTTCAAAGTACATCCGTCTTTGTGTATATCTGAGACTTCTAATGGTCCCTCAGGTTTGGTTGGTTTGGCTGTAGAATTATAAAAAATATTAATCGTTTGTATCAAAAGTAATGTTTTTAAATAATATTTGACTTACAGATAACCGTCACTTCAACTTCTTCCTCGTCTTCACCATATTTATTAGAGGCTACTATTTTATAAATTCCTGTATCACTACGCATTGGGTTTGAGTGATAAAATCGGCTATTATACGGAATATTATCAATTTGGTAAATGCTATTAGTAGAAATAATAACATTATTGAATGACCAAGTTACATCTGGTGCTGGTTCTCCCGATACTTTTACGTCATATAAAATTGGTTCACCTTCCCGGATTGTTATAGATTTGAGATTACGACGGTCTATTTTTGGTGCCACTATGAAAAAATAAACGGAATAATTAATGAACGTTCATTTTTTGCGAAATCTTAATAAAAAAAATACATACACTTTCTTGGTTTTGGAATTATTGATTCACTTGGTGGACTTGGATCACCTTGACCAGCTTTGTTTACTGCTCGAATTCTAAATTCATATTCAATTCCTTCTTCCAAATCTTCAGCTCGACCTTTGGTCACGGGTTCTTTCATTTCTCCAGCTTTAATCCACCGTGAAGTACCTTTTTCACGTTTTTCAATTACGTAACCTGTGATTGGAGATCCTCCGTCATTTATAGGAGGTTCCCATTGTAAATCAACAAAATCTTTATCCCAATCAACGATCTTAGGTGCAGTTGTTGCACTTGGTTCATCTAAGAATACAAGGTATACAATTATAATTTACGATATTTTGATATTAAATTGTTTTATATTATCATACCAAATGGATTTTTAGCTATAATTGAATGATCGGCTACAAGCGGTTCAGATTCTCCTTCAGAGTTTACAGCAGATACACGGAACGTATATTCTTGACCCGGTATCAAGTTAGATACAGTTAAGTTTGGCTCCTTGCATCTTCCTGCTGGTACCCAACGACCTACAACACAAAATTAAAAAACAATAAGTTTTTTGGTTATTTAAATTGTTTACTAGGTATGTTAATTTATTTACCTGTTTCAGCGTCCATTTTTTCTACTAAATAATGACTCAAAGGAACACCACCATCATCTTCTGGTGGATTCCATTTTAATGAAGCACCTTCTTTGTGTACATCAGATATTTTTATTGGTCCCTCAGGTTTTCCGGGCTTATCTAAAATTAAAATTAAAATACTTGATGCATTTATTCATACATTTAATATTTCATACACGTGGCCGTACCTAGTACAGTGATGTCAAATGTTGCTTCGTCTTTGCCAGAGTCGTTTTCGGCTTTAATTATATATACTCCAGTATGTGATCTTTCAGCAATAGATATTGAAATTTTAGTTCTATAATCTTCATATTCCACATGGAAGTTTTCTTTACTTTCTAGACGTGCTTTGTTATGATACCATATTTTTGTTGGTGGTGGTTCTCCACTGATCTTTACATCAATTTTAACATGTTGTCCCGCTTTTAAAGTCAAATTCTTGAGCGTGCTTCTGTCAATTACCGGAGCAACTGGCGTATTGTTAAAAAAAATTATAAGTTTAATTTTCAGATGAGAACTTATACAAATATTATACCATTTCTATCTTTTGTAATCACAGGGTCACTGGGTTCACTCGGCTTACTAAATCCACCTTTGTTGACTGCAATTACCCGGAATGTGTATTTCATATTTTCAGCAAGATCCGGTACTCTTCCTTCGCATTTGTTTCCAATTAACTCTACAGCCTTTTGCCATTTAGAGCTAAAAACAGTTTGATTGTTAATTTATTATAATGATTAAGTTGATGTTTGATTAATATTTTATTGTTATTGTTGTTTCTTATAAGTGTATTCAAATGCTTATGGTACAGTCAATAATTTTCGACATATTCAGACAAAGCTAAATCTCTTGTACAAATTTGTTACACGAACTTTGCATTACAATGTTAAATTATTTGCGGGGAATATAAATTTGTGGCATTTCTAACAAGGAATTAAGTTATTACTAAGGGAAATATAGTCATAAAGAAATAGTGATATATAAACTCAAAAGCATGACAAAACAGTAAATGATAAGGTAAAATGAAAATATATATAAAAAGTAGGAGAAGTATCTATACCTCATTACACTAGTCTCTAGTCTCTAAATTGTATAATAATAGTAAAATTTCAAGATTTATATAAATTACTTTTCTTTCTTCATTATTTAGTATTTAGTATAGTTAAACTTAATATTTGTAAATTATAAACTGGAAACAATAACTGTTTTATTTAACTGTAATTTTGGCTGCCCATTATGTCTTAGTAATTTTGTACAATGCTAGGTACATCATCCACAATACTTTATACAAAATATATCGTTTACCATATTGACCATAGTTCTAAAATGTCGGATTTAACACTTTTAACATACCTATAATATATTATCGACTAGTAAGTTAATTAATCAAACTACAAAATAATTGAAAATTAGTTCCTGTTATGTAACATAAATTATAGAATAAAGGAAAAAAAAGTGGGTAAGTGGATGTCGCTCTGCTGTACAGTAGGTTACAAGTGGGTCACTATATAATGGATAGTATTAAATTTGAATTCAATGATATAATATCACTGTATAAGAAAAACGATTCTGAGTGGAGATGGTTCGTCAGTCTAGATATTAGACATACCTATTATAGGTATACTTATCTATAGGTAGTATTAAAAAAAAATTGACCTATTATAGGTATCACTAATAAATTCCAAATTAATCATATCACAATATCCATTAGGTAACGCGTTATACATCAACAACAAACAGTGGTACTATCATAGATATATAATTGTATACTTTAGAATTTTCAAGTACCCACAAATAATATTATACAATCACAACAAAATAACTAAAATAGTTATTCCAGGTTTTTTAATACGTAATTTTGTCTAAATTTGAACTTAAAATTACTATAAAAATAAACTGTGCTTATGTATTTCTTAGAATGTTTGGTAACATAATTAAATATTTATGTGGAATCTTGTTTTAAATTTTCAATCCTTAGATATAAAAGTTGAATATTTTATAAATTTTGTCAAATTGTCAACTTCAAATGCTTATAGAAAATAATTGTGCATATGTATTTTTAATATTTTTCAACTGCTATTGTAACAATGTATCAGGAGCCTTGTATTAATTTTTTACACTTTTTGGCCCAATAGATAAAACTTTATTGATATTTATAGAAAAAAAAACTAAAAAAATTGAAAACTTACAATGTCCGTAAACAGCTCAAAAAGAGTCAAATTATTTTCAAAATTTTATCGTATATAGAAAATGCTATTATAAACATTCAGTGAAATTTTGAAGTATCTACAGTCAATAGACAAAGTTATGAAAAATCTTGTATTACATTTTCAATACTTAAATTTAAAAAGAAAATTTTTCATGAATTTTTAACTCAAAATAATTTGCAAATTTTCGTCATTTTTACGTATTTGTCAATATTTGAACTTCAGATAATTATAAAAAAAAACTGTGACTAAGGATTTTTAATATTTTTCAAATGTCATTGTAATAATATAGTAGGAGCCTTGTATTAAATTTTCAAGTATTTTTCCTCAAAAAATAAAGTTTTATTGACATTAATAGGAAAAAAAACTAATGAAAATGGAAACTGAAATTGTACGTAAACAGCTCAAAACAAATCAAAATATTTTGAAAATTTTATCATGTATAGAAAATGGAAATATAAACAACCAGTGAAAATTTCATGTATCTACAGTCATTCGTTTTTAAGTTAAACCAAAAACCAAAATCAATTTTCTACAGATTTTGCGTAAAAATGCCCGTTTTTCCTTAATTTCTCTTTTGTTTTTCACGGCGCTTTTGAAAACTATTGGAAAAATTTTACTTTTGACCCCCCAAAGTACCAACTAGATTCACTTTCCTATCAGAAAACGTACTGTTGAAGAAAATCCAAGCACTTTTACTGTCCTAAAAGATGATGACAGACACAAAAAAAAATAAATAAATAAATAAAAAAAAAAAAAAAAAAAACACACATCATTGTAAAATCAATACATTGATCGTTCCACTTAGAATCTAAATTTCTTTAGGTGAATTTTTCAAATAGTAGATAAAATCTCACCTATATTGATCTTTTTTTTCAATAATGTATGATGTAACTGGAGCACCATTTTCGTTTGCTGGAGGTGTCCATTTCAAATGTACGCTACTCTTATCCCAGTCCTTAGCATATGGTTTTCCAGGACGGTCAGGTTCATCTATTTTTCACGTAAAAATTAATATTTTTTAATATGAAAAAAATAGCAATACTTACTATATGGGTTCTTTGCTACAATTCCAAAATCGGTTTCTAGTGGTTCTGATTCTCCTTCTGCATTTACTGCTTTTACCCGGAATAAATATTCTTTACCCTCGTGTAAACCAGTAACTTCGGCTTCGGGAAGCTTAGAAATAGTAACAGGTACCCATCGTCCCATTTCAGTATCCATACGTTCAACAATATAATGATCAATCGGAACACCTCCGTCATCTTCAGGTTTTTGCCATTTAAGTTCACATCCTTCTGCAGTGACTTCTGACACTTTCAGTGGACCTTTAGGTTTGGTAGGAGCAGCTAAAATGATAAAATAGAAATAAAATTATGTATTTAAATAATATGATATTTTAATATATTCTAAACTCACTGAGAACAACAATCTCAACTTCTGCTTTATCAGTTCCAGAGTCATTCTTCGCAGTAACTGTATAAATTCCTGAATCTGAGCGTTTTGCTTTTTGCAGTATAAATGTAGTTTTATAATCTTCACTTTCTATAGTTAATCTAAATTGAAATAAAAATATAACAATTATATAATAAATGTATACCTAACTTATATGGGTGTTTTCAATACAATTGGATTAAAAAAAATAATTTAATATATTGTTTCAAACACTTTTATAAAAATAAGTAGGTATCAAAACAATATTTGCATCATGAAAAATTAGATTGGTATCATCACAGTATTTTGATACGCATCCTCCGCTCTTTACTTCGCCTTTATCGTAGTTCTCCACTTCGTATTAGTTATCAATCATATACATACATATATATAACAGAACAAAATCAACCAATGTGAAGTGGAGAGCTACGACATAGGACGGAACCACGGAGGTGAAGGAGATGTGCATACTGCGCAAAACTAGTACAACTGTGATGATATCTATCTAATTTGTTATGATTTGCATCCAAACAGATCCACATTTAAAAAGCTTAATAGTTACCTATCATTAAATAATATAGTCTGTCCATTAAATGTCCACAATATAGTGGGTGAAGGTTCCCCTTCAACATCTGCTTCAAACTTCAAGAATTTTCCTTTGCGAATTTCCTTCTTTCCCAAATTCTTTCGGTCAATTTTAGGTGCCACTGTATAATAAAATAAAATTTAGAAAATATATTACTTAACCCCCTTTTTATTTGTGAAATATATTTACGTACTGAATCGTGGTTTAGCAACAACAGATTTCGAAATGTCACTTGGTTGACTAGGTCCAACTTTATTAACTGCAATTACTCTGAACTCATATTCGTGACCTTCTACAACATCCGTCACTCGACCAGAACGTCTAATAAAAAAAAAATTGTTATTTAAAAACTTTAATATTTATAAAAAAACTTACTTATTTGGAACTACAAGAGCTTTAACCCAGTTCCTCTCGTCTTTATCTCTCATTTCGACAATATAACTTTCAATCGGGGCACCTCCATCAGAATCGGGGGCTTCCCATTCAAGGTCAATAAATGACTTATCCCAATTTGTTGGATTTGGCTTTCCTGGCTTACTTGGTTCATCTGCGTACAACTTAATTGAAATATTTGTTTGTATAATTAAAACTAAAAGGGGATCTTACCAAATGGATTCTTTGCTACTATGAATTTATCAGCTTCTAAATCATCTGATTCTCCTTCTTTGTTGACTGCCCTCACACGGAATTTATATTGTTTACCTTCCTGTAAACCAGTTATGTTTGCTTCTGGCTCGCTTGATTTACCACATGGTATCCATTGACCAGTTAATGGATCAAGTTTTTCTATTTCATAATACTCTATAGGCGTGCCACCGTCATCCTCTGGCTTCTTCCATTTTAATTTGCAACCATTTTTCGTCACATCAGTTACTTCAAGCGGACCACCTGGCTTAGTTGGTTTTCCTAAAATATATATTAATGATAAAGTTTATATTGTATTAAAAAGAAGTTAAGACATTTCATTTTTAATTCTAAATTAATTAGTTTAAAAAAAGATATTTTTAGAAAAAAATATGAGTTTGTATCAATTCGTTCAATTAAAAAGTTTAAAAGTGATAAAAGTTAGCATTTCAATTATGCTTGATGAATAGTTTTAATTTTTAAAAAGTTATAAACTGTTATGTTATATTTATATAATTGTTTTTATTTTTTTACCTAAGATAGTAATATCAAAAGTAGCCGTGTCTTCGCCGACTGAGTTTTTAGCTTTAATTGTGTATAAGCCACTATGAGCCCGCAAAGCCTTAATGATCATTAATTTTGTATTGTATTCCATGTTATTGATTTCCAGTGAATTTCCTGTAGTTAGTTCCTAAACAATTTAAATTACAATAGTAAAGCTTCTGAATATAATATATTAATTGTTTTATGGAAAAAAAATATATTTTACACATAATTAATTTTACTTATATATATTATATATCTGAAGTACTAATTATGAAATAGATAACTTAAACTTGTATACAAATTAAAAATCTTACAGCGTCTTTAAATGACCATGTCACTTCAGGTACAGGTTCTCCACTTATGTTCACATCAATTAATTTTGTATGTCCCACTTTCATGATCACGCTTTGTAAGTTTGTTCTATCTATTCTTGGTTTCACTGAAAAATGAAATGGTTTATGTTAAGTGTATGTCGTTAAACTAACATGTAAATATATCTTACTGAATTTTGCTTTGACAATATGAGGAAGAGACTCTTCGCTAGGTTCACCGAGTCCAGCTTTGTTAACAGCACGTACTCGAAATTGGTATTGTTGTCCGTTTTCTAATTTTGGAATTTTGCCTTTGCAGACATTTCCCGTAACTTCGGCAGCTTTTACGAATGAACTATCATATTTGCTCTTCATTTCGATTATATATCCTAAAATAAGAATTATAGGTTACTGGCGAAGACATATTATTAAACATTTTTATAACCAAGTAATAATTTTAATAAGTACCTATTATGTTTACATTTATTTACCCTCATTTCTTACGTTATTGAAAAAATCTAATACTTTAATTTCAATAGTATTTATACATACAGATGTATTATTTGAAAAAAAAAATAGTTTTAAAATTGTGGCTAAAACAAATTCTTCTTATTAAATTATTTTTATTATTTTTATTAGCATTATTATTTATTATACCATATCACTATAAGTACAATGCTTATTTGTATATTTAATATTGTTGTTTATTTTATATCAACTATAAACAATATGCTCCAACCATTCAAAAACTAATATAAGCTAGCAAAATAAGCAGAAATAAATAAATATTCAAAAAGAATACAATTAATTGTTCATGTATTCAGATATGAATAAATATTCTAAATATATTTTTTAAAAAGTATTTAAATTCTTATTCTGAATACCTTTTAACATATTTATTCAAATATATATGAATATATACAAAATAAAAGTATTTTTTATAAGTCTAGTGTATCTTGTTCCAATAGTTTTATTCCACTAACCTGTTATTGGAGCTCCACCATCCCTAAACGGTGCATCCCATTTCAGTTCTACCATATTTTCGTCATAGTCAATAACTTCTGGTAATCCCGGAGGACCAGGCGTATCTGATAAAAAAAAAAAGATAATGATGAATAGCTAAATTTTTTATATTAACTTGTATCATCCACTTTGCAGGTAATAAAGTGTCTAGGACATTATTTTGTGTTTAAACCAAATATAATATTATGGGAATATGAATTGTGATAGTTATAAGATAATTAAAAAGGAATGAGTGATTCGATTTTTTTTGAATTTCTCCTGATAAAAACTATTACCAATACCTAGAAGTTATTAAGATTAGTTATGTTGACATTAGAAAAATAATTACCATAAGGATTTTTAGCAACTATTGTATTATCAGAATCTAATGGTTCGGATTCTCCTTCCTCGTTTAATGCTTTCACTCTGAAATGATACTTTCTATTCGGTTCCAGACCGTTTATTTTGTGTTCTAATTTTGTTGGATCGACGAAACCTGCAGGTACCCATTTCCCAGTTGTGTTATCCATTTTCTCAACTAAATACCCAGTAATGGGCAATCCACCATCATCCTTAGGTTTGTTCCAGTGTAGCGTACATCCTTCTTTATGTACGTCTGTGACTTCAAGTGGCCCAGTTGGGGGTCCAGGTTTATCTAATAAAATTGGAATGATAAATTTTATTTAAGTTAATTGTAAAAAGTTAGATAAAATAATGATTTCTTGTGTAATAGTAATTGAGCTGAGCAAAGCGAAGCCGAGCGAAGCTCTTATACGCGGGATAGCCGTTTACTAAACGGCATACTTCTTTGCAACGGATTAGGCGATCTCGACCAAACTTGGCACGGTGATAGTGTGGACATCGCCGAATGCCAACAAGTGGTTTTGATCGATGTCCTATCTACCATCGATGACTAATCACCGAAAAACTAAATTTTGATACCTTAATTTTGTTTCCGTAGAAACATAGATCCGCCATAAATCAATAATTTCACAACAAATCAGAATCTATCAAATCCATGTCATTCAAAAAACAAGTTCAATAAGCTTCGGTGTATTTAACTCGCTCAGCTAAATTTCTTGCAATCAGCGAACCGCATTGCAGTCCTAGTATAATATACTTTTAGACTAGACATATATTTATATTACTAATGAGTATTTTTGTTTTTGGAAACTTCTACATCCTACTTTTTTTTAGCTAATGTGCATTATTAACATTATTTATTTAAACCCTTAGTATCTAAGTCCTAGTATAAAACAAGTAAATAATTTTAAGACTAAATTACCTAAAATAACGACTTCTACAGTAGCTTCATCAAATCCTGAAGCATTTTCTGCTCGTAAACTATAGACTCCTGTATTTTTTCTAGTATTTTCAGATAAATTTAGTTTTGTATTATAATCTTCATTTTCCATTTTCACTGAACGTCCATTTATCAATGGTTTATTTCCAAACGACCATATCATGGTTGGTGGAGGTTCACCACGTACGTCTACGTCAAACTTCACAATTTGACCTACTCTTACGACAACCTTTTGTAGTTTTTCACGATTGATCAGTGGTTTTACTGAAATAATAATAAATGAAAACCATTGGTTAGGTACTATAAACTGTAAAATAGTATAATGTACAACAAAAATTGTTAACTGGGTTAATAATTATGGTGTACCGTATAATATGATATCGATGTTCAGTTCAAAATATTTATCCTCGTTTATAAGGAACAAAATACTTACGATTTTTAGCTTTAGCAGTATGCATTTTGGTTGCATCGCTTGGTTCGGAAGGCCCTGCTTTATTTACTGCACGTACCCTAAACTGATACTGGTTGCCTTCTTTAAGATTTTTTACTGTAGCATGACAAGCCGGTGTCTAAAATGAATTCCATAATAAAAAATTGTCTTCATAAAATGTACATTCATAATGTATACTCACTTTTGTAGTCAAAATCTCATCCCATACGGCGGAAAGTTTTTCTTTTTTCTCAATAACATATCCAGTTATTGGTGCCCCGCCATCGTGCTTTGGCTCTGACCACGATAAGTCTACCTTATCTACATCCCAGTCAGTGATTTTTGGTGTTCCAGGTTTACCAGGATGTTCTAAAAAAAAATATTATTTCTAGAATTTGGATACATTTATTTTTTGACTGTTACTCTTATTTACCATATGGGTTCTTGGAAATAATACTACCATCGCTTTCTAATGGCTCAGATTCACCTTCCTCGTTCAAAGCTTTTACCCTAAACGTATACTCGTGACCTTCTTGTAAGCCTTTAATGTCCATTTCTGGTTCTTGTGTGCGACCAACTGGAATCCAGCGTCCAGTTTGAGCATCCATTTTTTCAACCACGTAAGCCGTTATAGGTTTTCCACCGTCATCCTTTGGTTTGTCCCATTTGACTTTAGCCCCACTGCTTGTAACATCTTTCACTTTAAGAGGACCTTGAGGTCTTGTTGGAGGACCTATTGTCAATGATAAAATGGTTAACACATCGTAATATCGATAATATTTATCAATGATTTTGTACATACATAGAACGGTCACTTCAACAGTAGCTTCGTCCTTTCCAAATTCGTTTTCAGCAATAATTTTATACAAACCGGAATCTTTACGTCCCGTATCTGACAAAGTAATTTTTGAGTTGTATGGTATATTTACGATTTGAACATTGCCTTCCGATATAACCTAGTTATTTAAAATAATATGTCACAACATGTTTTTTTTAAATTATTTTATTTGGAATATTATTATGAGTTTATTAGTCCTGCATAGACAGTAGACACGTCTTCTTCAACGATTACCTGTATCTATTATTATTCTGAAATAAGCATCATAAGTCAAATTCTACTTGTCAACTTTCTATCTAATAAATGCAATTATTTACGAACTACAATAATCTAATGTGTATAAAAACAAATATAATGTGATTTTAAAGTAATATGTACACACACCAATCAAAACTACTGTACAAAACACAATAATACATAAATATGTTTATAAATAAAATTCAAAATCTACAACTCTAAATCATCAAATAATATCTTTAAATTTATTTATAGTTTATAATAGTCTACTCAGTATGCTATTAAAATAACTACTTTGGTGAAATAAGAAAACCAACTATCACTACAATAATAACTACAATGAATCTCAATTCTACTAAACGATTTCTACATAATATACGTAGTAATCGCTTTTCATTTTACTCACATCTTTTATAACTTCGTCAGTCTGAAATGTAAAATTTGTAAAATTTAAGCTTATTTTCAAGACAAAATAGAAATAGATAAAAAAAACCATAATATTTTAATAACTGGAATTCTAATAACAAAATACTTTTTAAAAAAAAACTATCCAATGAAAGCTACAGAGTTATGTATATAATTATACTATGCGTACATTTATAATAACAGATATGGGTAATATTAAAATGATCCTCTCAGTATAGAAATAATTTAAAATAAGGAATTTATGCCAATGAATAATTTTCAACAGCTACAAGAATAATTATTATAATGTTGGTGAATCTTTATAGTAAAATCAACCAGTTATGAATGATTACTGATTTTCCTCTCAAAATTATTTTTTTTTTAATTATAATATATATTATAGAACAATATGATTTTTTAATTTTAATTTTAAGAAATATTAATTAAATGTTGAAATTCTGTAATTAGTTGAAACATTTAAAAAAACTACAATTTTAATAGGTACGTTAATTGTTACATACTTATAAAAATTGCTTAATAATAAAATATATTTTTAATTTATAATTTTAAAATGTAATAGACTAATTAAGGACATAATATGATATTTATTATTTATGTCGAGTATATGAATATAGTTTATACTAAAGCAAATGTATTTATCAAGTATGTAATAATTCAATATCCACATCGTTATGAGTGAGCAAAGAACATACAACAATAGGATAGGTGCTAGCTATGAGGTAGGTAGGCACAGTTTTAAATAATTTACTTTAACAGAAAATAGGTATATTTTTCTTGTCTTTTCTTGGGTTTTCGAACTACGAATCACTAATAATACAACTTGAATACAATTTGATGTAGATATTTTATGTATAGTATAAATATATATTGTAAATTAATAATCAGCAAACAAACCTCTTTGTTAACAAGCTGCCACTTGACAGTTGGTGCTGGTTCACCTTTAATGTTGACATCGTATTTGACTGTTTTCCCACCTCTGATTACAATACTCTTTAAATTGGTGCGATCAATCCTTGGTTTTACTGAAAATAATTAGTTAGTAAATATAGAAATATTCATTTATGGACGTGCATATCGTTTAACTTACGTGATTTATGTTTAACAATATGAATTTTCGTAGGGTCTGATGCAGGCGACGGTCCAGCTTTGTTCACGGCAGTAATCCGGAACTGTAATTCTGATTTTTCTTTCAACTCAGGTACTTTGGCTTTTAATTCAGTAGCTGGGACTTCAATAGCAAACTCCCATTCTTGACTGAACCTAAGAATACAGTAATTAATAATAGATTATGTTTGTTAATATATAACAGTGGAACTGTAAAAGTAGAAAAAATTACTAATGACTAATGAGTAGTTACTTAAATACCTAGTAAATCAGCCATAAAAGCGTATATTGTTTAATGTTTTGAAGTGGTGTAAGTTATAAACAAATATTTTTAAAAGGCATAACATTTAAAATAAAAAGTCTCTGTGTAGTATAGTAGGTTTCAAGTGTTGCTGCTTTTCTTTGATCACTATAATATACGAGGATGACAGTATGTGTTAAATTTTAATCAATAATTAATATTCCTAGAAATGATTCTATGCGGAAATGGTGGGTCAGTTCTAATTTTTAAACATATTTTATTATTATATAATTTATTAATATTAATAAAAGTAACTTATTTTTCTATTTGAAATAATTAATTATTTATTTTTATTCTAGATATTAGATAGATAGTATTAACTAAAATCAGCTATTACGATATAAATTTATCAACATGTGAACATCTAGCTTAAAATTGATACCTATAAGAAATAACAAAAAATGAATAGGTATAATAACATGTAGGTACTTTACAATTCGAAGCTGCGTATATTGTACTATGATAATGAAAAATAGTAGGTTAATAATCATAATAATAGATACCTGTCTTTTTTTTCTATGAAATATTTTTCAATAGGAGCACCGCCATCTTTTTCTGGAGCGGTCCACTTCAAAGTAACACTTTGGTTGTCGTAATCAATAATTTCAGGTGTATTAGGCTTGGATGGTTCATCTAAGAAAACATTTATACATTAATCAAATAAAATACCGACCGTGATATATTTATATGTCTTACCGAATGGATTTTTAGCAATTATGGATTTGGTCGTTGTGAGTGGTTCAGAATCTCCTTCTTTATTTACAGCTGTCACTCTGAACTTGTACTCACTACCCGGTTCCAAATTGGATATTTCAACTTCAGGCTCTTTGATACTATCTTTAGCTGGCACTTTACATACTCTCACCCATTTTCCTGTTGTCACGTCCATTTTTTCTACTTCGTATTCCGTGATTGGACATCCACCGTCGTCTTCCGGTTTCTTCCATTTTAGTTTACAACTCTTTTTGGTGATATCAGTTACTTCAAGTGGTCCTTTCGGAGCATCAGGTTTACCCAAAACTGTAAACTCAAGAGTCGCTTCATCTTTACCAGAAGCATTTTCAGCTACTAGTGTGTAGACGCCCGTATCCTTACGAATAGCGCCAGTTATTGTCAATGTTGTCTGATAATCGATGTTTTCGATTTTTATTCTATCATTGTTGACCACTGTTTCGTTCTTCAATACCCACGTAAGTGTTGGCGCTGGTTCTCCAGTCACATCAACTACCCATTTTTGGTTTCTACCTGCTTTTATTGTAATATTCTTCATACCTTCTTTGTCAATTCTTGGTTTTACTAAAATAATCAAAGCAAACAACTATATGAATTATCCCTTATTTTAACAATCTATTAATACACCGTAACTTACAGTTTCTGTGTTTGCAAGTGTGTGGGTCTGTAGGTTTACTCGGAGCTCCCACTCCGGCTTTATTCACAGCTTTTACGCGGAACTCATAAACCATTTTTTCTTTTAAGCCCTCTATTTTAACTTCGGGAGTATTATCGAGTGTTTTTGTGACTTCAGTCCATTCCAATGTAAATTTATCTTTCATTTCAACTGTATAGTGTGTGATAGGTCGTCCACCGTCAGATTCTGGCTTTTTCCATTTTAAGGTAACACTCTTATTGTCATAATCAATGATTTCTGGTTTTCCCGGTTCACCTGGCTCATCTGAATCATAAAAATACAATTATTATGTTTCTTTCAATATAATGACTCAAATTTATACCATATGGGTTTTTAGCTAAAATTTCCTCAGTTGTCTCAAGTGGTTCTGATTCCCCTTCTTTATTTACAGCCTTAACTCGAATCTTATATTTCTTTTTCGGAGTTAAATTAGTGAGTGTAAACTCTTCTTTTCCTGGACCACACTAAAAATAATATTTATGATAGTAATGAAAAAAACTTAATTTATTCTACTAAACATATATATTTATAATATATATTATTTTTTACCTCGCCAGCTGCAACCCAACGACCAGAGTCCATATCCATTTTCTCAAGAATATAACCAGTTATTTCTGAACCACCATTATCTTCTGGTTTTTTCCAAGCAACTGTTATATGATCAGCTCTTACTTCTTTAGCTATCAAAGGTCCGGTAGGTCTGAGTGGTTTGTCTAAAACAATAAAATTATTTATTTATGTATATCTAAATGCATAAATATATATAATAGATATAATCCATTACCTAAAACAATAACTTCAGCATCTTTTTCGGCAGTTCCAGAACTATTTTTTAATATTAAAGTATATTTTCCACTGTCAATCCTTGTAGCTCTTCGAACTGTTAATAATGTATTACGTTCATATTTATCAATAGTGATTCTAAAAAAAAAATCAAACATTATTATAAATACATATTACATAATACATTTAGTTAGTATCATATATGAATTATGCTATAAATAAATAATACAATTCTTCTTAAAAAAATTTAAATGATTACGACTTTTTACCTGTCACCGTCATGTACGATTTCAGTTTCATTTATTTTCCAGATTACTTCAGGTTCTGGCTCACCTCCATATTTTATATCGTATTTAATCACTTGTCCTTTTTTAACAATTATATTTTTCAAATCATCTCCGATAATCCATGGCTTAACTGTAATGATAAATGTAAGTTATCCATAATATATTCATAATCTATAGATTCAAAATGTTTACCGAATCTTGATTTGGCAATAATTGGTTTTGTTGCTTCACTAGGTTCACCCGGACCAGCTTTATTTATTGCTCGTACGCGGAATTCGTATTGGATTCCTTCTTTTAGACCATCAATTGTAGCCGAAGTAATATCTCCTTCAAAAACTTTACCTTTTACCCAATCTTTTCCAAATTTTTCCTATTGAATTAAAACCAAGAAGGTATAAGTAATTTGTACTTTTGCTTAAATCAATATTTCAAAATATTACTTTGTACTCAATAACATATCCTGTAATAGGCGCTCCTCCGTCATTTTCAGGTTTTGTCCATTTCAAATCAGCGTGATCCTTATCCCAGTCAACTACTTCTACATCTTTTGGTTTACTAGGCTCGTCTAATTCCAAAACAAAATTAAATAACAAATAAATGGTATCATAGAATGTTTAATTAAATTTTAGAAATTATACCCCATGGATCCTTAGCTAAAACAGTTTTGGCGAGTGGCGTAGGTTCAGATGCTCCAATTTTTGACACAGCTTTTACGCGGAATTTATATTCTTTTTTCGTTGTTAAATCTGTTACATCCAAAAATAATGGAGCATCTGCTTTTACTTCTCCAACATTTGTCCATCCTCCTAGTTATCGCAATAAATGAAAAATACAAATTAAGTATGTGCACATAATTAAATAATACAAAAACATACCTTTTACAGTTAAATCCTGTCTTTCCACAATGTAATGAAGAATAGGAGCTCCTCCGTTGTCTTCCGAAGATTCCCATTTAATTTTACAACTGGTTTTAAAAATGTCAGTTACTTCCAAATTACGCGGTGATGACGGAACATCTAAAATTATAATAAATAATAAATAATGTAATTTATACAATATAACTTAGAAATTATGAGTATTAGGTATATATTTTTAAACTAATAGGTATATAACATTTCGATTATTATTTGAAAATATTTCTTATAATTTAAAACTAATAGGACTAAAAGTATGTAATTATGTAGATAATAAACCTTAACTACAATTTAATTAAATTAAAAAAAAATCTGAGTGGCTACCTACTTTCCCCATTTTTTTAATTACTTTTTTTATATTTGAATTTATTTATTCTCATATTAATAGTGGCATACACTAAGAGAGCATCTACAATTAAAAAAATAATGTGAATACATTTTCAATAAAACATTACCTTGCATGTTAATATGAATATCCTTGATGTCTTCTCCTTGGTCGTTTTTCAATTTGATTTGATAATTTCCAGAATTAGCGTGCGCTGGTTTTTTTATATTAAATATAACTTTATCATCGTGAACAATTGCCTCTACATCTTTTGCAGTTAATGGCTTGCCATCTTTCAATAATTTTGCATCAATAGCTGATTGTTTCGTTCCATTTACTAATAACCAAAGACGTTTGATATTAATTCGATTTATACATTATATCATTTGAAAACTACATTACTTTTATAAGGAACTTCAAAGCTAATTGTACGTGATACAGGGCCTTCTACATTTTCATCAAACATAATTACAGGCTTTTCTTCTCCTTTCTTTACCTCCAATAGGCAAATAGAGGTGAGTTCGTTTGATTTACACGTAATTGTACCAGCGTCTTTCAGTTCCAATTTGTTAAATATTAATTGATGTTTACCACCACCCAAATTTTTAATTTCGATTCTATAAACATTTACTGTGAATTAAATTGTTTCTGTACATTTTTTTTTTAGCATATACCTTTCTGAGGATGTGATTGGTTGGTCATCGAAGAACCATTCAGTGGGAGCCGTTTGATCTTGTAACTCTACTTCTAATATAACCTTTTCTCTTTCGATGCCAGTAGTGTCCTTAAGTTTTTTGTTAAACTTATTTAGATCTTAGTAAAAAAAAATTATTTTCATTAAATTAAATATTATTCAAAAAATTCAAACATTTTTTATACCTAAGTACATTTTATTTTAGAAACAATTTATATTGCAATTTCTTCAATTAATTGAACAATTTTCTTAATATATTTATCGGACACTTGTTATTAAATAATTGACTTAGTAATTAAATTAAATGTCTAAATATTTACTCACATTTTATAACTAGTTCTGCTTCAGTTTTATCAGCATTTGTTGTACATGAGAACATACCACCATCAGTAACTTTAGCATCGTTAATTATCAGTTTTCTTTTTCTACCTTCTTTTACAATTCGAATTCTGAAATAGTGTATACAAACATTTTCAAATTAACTTATACTACGGATACCAAACAATAAACGGATTATACCTTTTATCAGCTTTAAGCTCTGTACCATTTTTAGACCACTTAACATCGCCTGTCGCGTCGTCTAACTCACATATTAATGTTACGGTATCTTTTTCAGTCATTTGTTGATGTTTTAGTACTTTTACGAACTTATATGGATATTCTACACATAACATAAATAACCATTATATTTTTCAAATTATTATTGAACAATTTTATACAACATACCAACTACTTTAAGAGTCGATGACGTTTTTTCATCTTGCTTTTCAATTCGGCAATAATATTTTCCACTGTCATTCAACTCACAATTTCTTATTGATAACCGACAGATTCCACTCATATCTTTGGATATACTGTACTTATCACCATCCGCTAATTTAGTTTTTTCTTTATACCAGCCTACAATAGCCATACTACTGCTGACTGTACATTCCATGCTGGTTTCGTGCTTTGTGAAACCATCTGTGGTAGATTCAAGCGGTCGCAAAAACGTGTAAACTGGTGCTGGTTCTATAAATATAAAAATTTTTTTTAAACTATTTCAATACGGTAGATATACCTTTTTAAGAAAATGAAACATAGCTTTATAATAGTTTTTGACTTATGTGTTTCATAAGCAGTGGTGTAATTGAGGAAATACATGGTGGGAAAAATATAGCAAATACCTCTAACCCTCCTTAAAGCAGATTTTTTTTTTAATTTCTAAGAAAAAGAACCAAAATCAATGAACTTTTTTCATACAGTTTTAACAATAGGGCTTGCTATTCAAACTATTCGCTTTATATATTTTATTAAATCATGAAATACAATTCAGCCATATTTAAATGGGAAAAAACTGATTATTACCAAGGCCGGATAGGCCAGTCGAGCATTTGAGAAAATCTCAAAAGGCCGCTAAAATGTTGGGCTAGCAGGATAAAATGGCCACAATGCCACATTACGATCATTATGACACCTAGGTATATAATAGTATACTGTCAACAAATGTGACAAGGTCATTATTATTTATTAATATTAAAATTTGGCCTATTTGGGCACTATAGCAAATATGGGTCGATAGAAAAATATTTCTTGAAGGGCTGAGACTTCCCAATCTGGCTCTGATTATTACCTATATAATATTATATTACAAACAATTTTGTATAATTGAATACCTATGTGGCTATATTAGATAATAAAAAAATAATGTGGTTTATATCTAATTTTTGATACTTTATATCCATTTTTAATATTTTGGTTCAACGTATACTAATAAAAAAGAATAATTAATTTAATTTTATGGTGGGTACATCTTGAATATTCATTATAAAAGAAATATTAACATTAAACATCAAAACATTGAATTACCTATAAAAATAATAAATATATCTTATGCAAAATATTACAATAATAAATTATAGAAATTAAACAACTTGGTTAATACAGGTAGTTACAGATGCCGACTTCTCAACCCCCTCCTGCAATTACACAACTGCACTGGTTTGACCTGATAATATTTACTATTGCATAAATAATTAAATAGTAGGTCTACATAGATATTTAGTTGGTGAGAATTATATTAATCATCTAACAAAGGACAATTTTGAAATTCAGTTAATATTATTTAAAGCTTAATACATAAGGGTATGTACATTTTTTACGATTAATAATATAACATTTATACCTTCAACATTAAGATAAGCTGTTGAACTAACGCCACCTATTTCAATTGTATATTTTCCAGTATCCTCTACTTTTGGTGCCATTATAATCAATTGATACACGTCACCCTCGTTTTTGAATTTGTACTTAGATCCGGTAAATAATTCCTGGTGAATAAAAATGTTCATAAATACTCTACCACTAATTATCATTTTACAATTATTTTATTATCTCCAGAACAAGAAAAATGTTCGTATCTTGTATTTTAAATAATAGTTATTATTTTTACATACGTCTTTTCGGAGAAACCATTTTGGCTTAGAATTAGGTTTTGAAAATACTCCTTCAAATGTGACTTTTTTGTCTTTTCCTTCTTTGGCATATTGATCAACCAATGGTTTCAAAAATGACTCTGGTTTCTGTCAATAATTAACAAGTCAAACAATTGTTGACAATATAATAGAATCAAATATTGTATTTACCTTTTCCACTTTTTTTAGCGCAGGTACAGGTATTTCTGTTTCTTTTAAATCTCCCCATTCTGGATCGTCCTTGTCTTTTCCCCATTTAGCATATTTTCTTTTCTTTAACATAGCTCTGAAGTCCATACCACTGGAATCTGTTGTTTAAATTAGTTATAAAAATTAGTTTTGGGGATATGCTATTTAATCTAATTAAAATTATCGTTTAATTTGTTTTTATCGATTTAGACACCAATACTTTTTCATTAAAAGTAGATATTACGGATAAAATTATTACATTTATTATGTATACAAAATTTAACACAAGAAATATGTATTATTTTTTAATTGTGTATGATAGTATAGCCACAGAATAAAGAGTGGCATGCTTGGAATTAACATATAATTAGATATAATAAATTCACGTTTAGTAATTGGAAACTAAATTTTAAATTTTAAAAATGATATACATTACCTGATACGTATAGTTGCATTTCTGCAGTGTCTGACCCGTGGATGTTGGTTACAATTATTTGGTACTTCCCTTCATCATTTGGCTTCACTTTACGCATACACAATGTTATAGTATTTGTTTCTCCGTCAGTTATGAATTTGAATCGTCCTCCTTCAATAAGCTCAGTTATTCCCTAAATTAATAATTTGTTTCAAAGTTTGTTAGTGAAACCCGTTTACGATTTGCATCTGTTTAAATTGTAATTAAAAAACATCAAATATTTTAATAACGATGATCTATGAGTGAGATTTATTTAATGTTTCCTTTTAAAATCTTTATCAAGTATTATTTTTCTTTAATTATTATGACGCGACGTATCAAGAGTAAATCTTCTAATCTTAATTAAGTGATATTACTTTGTAAACGGTTAAAGCTTAACTTATTCAGCAAATAGCATAATTAATAATATTCAATAGGCCAAACATCAAACCATCGTTATATGACGTTTTTATGTATAATATGATTGAAAAAAAACATCTTCACTTATTCTTAAAAATAAAGAACTTATACAGTTACTATTATGGATTATATAATTAAGCATTTAACGACCTCTAAAGACCTTTACATAAAACAATCTTTAATCAGTTTTCTTGATACTGCATAGAATAATTTGTACATTTCTTGTAATGAAATTCTATTAGGCTGAATATTAATAATTATATTATAGTTGTCTTATAATAGCCAAAATAAAACGGTATTCATATTATATAATATTGTAATATTATTAAAAATAATTACTTTGAAAAATTTAAATGTAGGAGCTGGTGTGCCTTCGACTTGTACAGTTATATACCCAGTCTGGTCTTCAATAGCCGAGTAACTTTCAGCAACATCTACGATGCTCGGTGGTCCTGGTGCACCGAAATCTTTTAATGGCGTTGAGGGTTTATCAATTTTTTCTTCAAGTTCTGCTATGCTAGGTCTTCTCATCTCCGTGCTTGGTCGACGACGCTGTAAAGCCCAAGTTCAAAATTTAGAATAATATATTTACAGAAATTATTATTTTTTTTTCAGACGACTTTCACGTTCAACTCCCACTACATCCATTCCTCGGTATAGTTTAAACGCACCTCCAATGACTAACATTAAGCTGATAAAATAATAACTACAATAACTTAAAAAGACTAATATAATTTGTGTAATACTAATATGTACAATGTATATTGCTACTTATTTCTATGCAATTGAATGATGTTAATAAATTGTACTAACTAATTGAATCAAAGCACGTAACAAAAAAATTAATCCTTATAACTATAACTGTATAAAACGGAAAAGGTAGTTCAAACATACTTAAATCTATAGGGAATAATATATGTACAAGGATACCATTATGTTATAAAACATATTTGATGTAAGTAAAAAAAACTACCCGTAATAAAATATTTATAAATAATCATAATGTTATTAAAATATGAGTTTAGCTTTGAATATATTATGAAACATCAAGCAAATTATTTATGTTTCTACTATTCATATTTTAATTCACTATATGACTATTTAAGGTTTTGTAATAATTTAAAAGGTGATTTATAGTAAAATGAAAACTGAAAGTTGCAGTGAAAATATTATATTAAAAATATAAAATTTAAAAATATAAAAAAAAACGTAATGCGTATTGCATACAGCTGTTTTTAAAAAAAATATATGATAAATTATTTTTAAAACCATAAATAAATTATTTTCTAGAAAACATGGTTATTAATATATAAAAAAAATGCTTCTTTTAAAATAAAAAATATGTACAAATAGGTATATATATATACATTAGCTATTATAGTACGTAAAATAAATTACTTATGTTAGTATTTATGTACAATAAGTTACAAAATTAATTCGGAAAAGTTACAAATTATTAAGTAGACATAAGGTATATAATAAAAAACAGTAACAGTGGGTTGGGATATCTCAAAATAAAATGGTTTAGTTAACAGAATTTTGATTTAGCCAGTTGAATTTCCACCAAATAATACTGGTTTTGAACATCATTTACCACATTTTCCTAGTTTTTAACACAAGTCTCTTTCAAAATAAATAAACTGTTGACTAAGAGTAAAAAATATTCGATAATAAACTGGAACTTAATGCAACAGAATGTGATGTTATAAAACATATTTTAATGTCAAAACCATAGGCGTATTTAGGCTGATAGTATTTTTTAAAACTCTCTTTTTTACTAGAGTAAAAAAGTTGAAGTTTCTCTAAAATTCTTTACAGAATGCCGAATTTCCAACATATTGTTAATTATTTTTATTAGATATTTGATGAAAATAACAAAAATTTAATCATATTTTTTAAAATACCTACGAACAAAAAAATAATAATACCTATTAGCGTAATCTATAATCGCGTATTTCAATTTGAACATATATAAATTAGGCACCGTAAAATAAATATCTATTCACTATAACGTCATAATAATAACAATTTTTGTTATCACTTTTCACAATATTTAAAATATAAGCTATTTGGTGTAATTTATTGTGCAAACAACAATAATAATAGGTACCTATACTTAATAAGTTAAGTTTTGTCATAATTTCTTTATATGCTGAGATAACATTTCAAATAAAATAACTGATTTTGTTTGACTCAATAATTTTGATTTGGTGGGTGGAAATCTATATTACATCTAGAAAACATCCCCATTAAATTATTTCTAGATACGCCTATGGTTAAAAATGATAAGAAACTACTTAATTCTAACATTTATAAAACAGCACTAGTATTCATCTTGTATATTAAACTTAATAATGGCTGATACGTGGTTAATAGATAACCGAAGTCTGCCTTGATACATTACCTAAAATTTTTTCATATTATTTTATTATAATATTATTTTGATTCGAGCATTCATCCGCATACCATAATAAATTTGATTTTTGAACTGTATAGTTATTATTTTGTTTTAAAATTTTATCTTTCACATCTTTACATTTTCTGTTACTTCTCTTTGTTATTCGTGTGATGTTACTAACATCTTATATGCAAGATATGATAAATATAAATTATAATCTTGTTTATAGGAAACAAATGTATTGAAATCCTTCTCTTGTTTAAAACTGACGTCTTTAGGACTTAAATACTTAATACTTTACTTTATTGTGCATATAACATGTCGCATGACATTTATTAAAAACACTTAAGTACTAATTTCCCGATTACATTTATAATTAATATAATCAAACAACGAAATTTAACAACTGTAATTTATAGCTGTAATACATTTGGTTGTAACATTAACAATTGCATTTAAATATTTCATGTTTGTATGCGTATCAAACTCAAACTATAATAGCTGTACAACCTTTTTTATGCATTCCATAATATTATGAATATATAATCCCAATAGTTTTAAGTTTGATTTTAAAAATGTCTCAGAGACTTTATTTAAAAAATAATTTTTATTTTTTATTTATAAATACCTATACAAACAAATAAAAATAAATATTTCAAGCACATTGTTTTACAGTTTTTAATTTATAAGACTTCTGTGATTGAATCATATTATTTTTAACAACATTTTATATTGTACAAATACTCCTGTAAAAAAAATTAGAATTGATTGTTCCGTTAGTTCCGTTAGTGATGTAAATGTCAAAATATTTATCCACAGTCCATTCAGCAATCTTCAAGCGAACGATCACAGGACTAACACGTAAAAAATGACGATCAATAAATAAAAATATAAAACTTGACATCACAATACAGGTTACACAAGAAAAAACGCAATCATATCGGAACAGTGACTATTGTGACGAGGAAACACTATGAATGAAACCTCACCTTTGCATCAATAACCTGACCAGGCCGCAATTTTCCAACCTGCATAAACATAATTTAATTGAAAGCACGTTAAACAAGTTGCGGTTAACCAGAAGTAACCGAGGGAGACGACACAAAGACAGAAACACAAACGTTTGGAAATTTTGATAGATGGCGATGACGAATTTGTATACGGAATTATTGAGGTATTGGCTAAGACAATTATTGTAATTTCTTGAAATTTAAATTTAAATTTAAAAAATATTGAAGTATTAAGTATAATATTATGAATAATATTGATATTTTTTATTTCGCCATCGCCAAGGTACGTCCACTTTGAAAGTCACAACAGCCGATGAGGGTAAAAAAACCATTGTTATTTTTCAGTTTATTAATTCATTTCACCAAAGAGACGCTGTTCACATTGGATTTTTAACACCCTCACCTTTTTTTCTTCCAGGACCTCTCCGGGCCGTAATTTTCTATTTTCCTAAAATAGACAATTTAAAATGTATTTGAAAATCCGACATTATTTCCATTCCTACTCCAGTGTAAAGACAGAACTATGAAATCCTCGAACAAAAGTATGTGTATGAGTTGGCAATATATATATAAACGCAAGATCGGCGTAAAATATCAGTATTGCAAACAATTCGAAGTGAATATGTTTAATCAAATGCTAAATTAAAGGCTTCAAAACCCGCTGTACATGTATTTATATATGTATAATATGTGGTTATAATAATTTACTGTTGTCTATTCTATTTTATCTACGTTTCATCTACAATATGTTCAACACTAAAAATGGTTATTGTAAAATCTATTGTATAAAAAAAAATATAAAAGCAGTTGATAATTTGTCATCATGCTTACTAATTTGGCGCTCTTTACATACTGAGCACCGTTAAGAATGCGTATAAGAACAAAAAAAAAATTACTGAAGAAATAATATACTTTTTGTAGAAATGAGCTTTAAAAGAAGGTAGAACGAATGAAAGAGAATTTAGATAATTACAAATGAAGACGGCATTAATGCCATCGGACAGTTGAATTTACAGTGATAATTTACCTCGTCGCTGATTATCAAACTCGGACGGCGGCCCTTGTTGTCCTCTGGTGGAGGTATTAGCGAACCTCTACGGCTCGATTGTCCAGAATTTGGACTTGGACCCAGTGAATTCTTCCTGCTATCTCCGGTTGGCGTTGTTTCGCGGATAACCTCGATTTTGGGCATTTCAGGCGCTTTGATTTCTGGTACTCGACTTGGCTACAATTAACAATAATTACGTAAAAGCAAGTGATCGAATGGCTGTCGATAGTCGGGATGAGTTATGTGACGTTGGTTATGAATTTGGACAGGAGTGTGGGCATGCGTAATGAAATCAACTGGTATTGTTATAAACTATATAGTAATTTATCTCTTGACGCAAACCGTGCATTTTACCTGGATAATTATACGTCTTGACATAACATTTGATCAAATTAGGTATAAGATTAGGTCTAATATTTTTTTTTATCATATTCCATACACAATTTTCATATTTTTCCTGAGGCGTAGATATTAATATATAGGTACATAATTAAAATAACAACATCATAAAAGAATAAAAATCTTACATACTTTTCGTAAAAACTATTTTAACAGTATTATTATAATATAACTATTTGGTATAACAAATATCCCTTATGCTCACCCTGCCTGTCGGAGCTTTCTCATCAGAAGAGTCCAACTTTATACTTGGTTCTTGTATAGAGTTTTCATCTTCTGACATCATAGAATAATCTACACTTGTTTCCTAAATAATAAGTAAATGCATAAAAGTCAGTTATTATATTCATTTAAATTGTATATTATTTTGATTTTTTTTCTCGTACCGGTGTCCGTTCATCAATTGATTTATCGTCAAATGAATCTTGTGAATTATCAACTTTAGTTCCCTGTAAAAACAATATTTAGATAGAATGTAAAAAAAAATGTTTTGTGGTCACATCAACGATATTTTATAGTTATTTAAAATAACCAATAATTGGGAAATGAACGTACATTCGATATGGTTGGTCGCATTTTTTTCTCTGGATGTTCTGCCTCAATAGTGTCTTTTTTCTTCTAAAGTTCATAACATAACCAAATAAATGTGTTAATTAGAGTAGTTATAAAATATTTATGTTTTGTAATTTTTTTTTATTACTTTCACAGAAAGCCGTTTATTCGCAGCTGGTTTTTCTTCCGGCGTAGGTGTTTTACCTTCTGTCCGTACGGGCTGTATTACAAACATAATAACTTAGTTTAATATTATTTTAGGTAGGTACACTGCAAACATGCATATAATGAATATGAACATGTTTTTATTTTGTATTTTTATTAAAGAGAAAAACGAAATATGAAGTTATTTCTTATATACATTTAAACATAATATTTATATTAAAAATAAAATATATACACTGTACAGTCACACTTACGCTCAACATCGACGGTTGTCGACTGTCATCGATTTTATTATCTTCCATAGGAGCACTGTCGTCGTCATTTTTCTAAATACATAATATGTACAATTCAAACTATAGTTATCTTCATAAAAATATGCAAATTTTTATAAAACATTCCTATAGTAACTACGCTTTATATACAAGCTAGTAAATATATGGTTTATATATATACACGTTCCACACTTACTTTTACCGAAGGGCGGCGTTTCACTTCTAATTTTTCTTCTTCTACTGCTATTTTATTTTCAACAGTTTTCTAAATATATATATTCATACGATTATAACCTTGTACGTTTTAAGTTATCTCAGAAAAATAAAACATATTTTACGTAACGTTGTAAAAGACCGTAATTTGGGTGTCAATGTGTTT